>NC_081152.1:11257675-11568627 GCF_958295425.1 Solea solea
GTCTCCTTTGTTTTCCATGAGATGCAGCAGTTTGCGTTTGTTTGTAATTATAATAATGAGCTTAATCATGCAGAATTGCTGCTTTGAAGATTGGTTTAACAGTTTGCAACATGTCCCTGACTGATTATATGCTTCCTCAAAAACAGCTACAAATGAGCACAAAGGGCAAAGAAAACAACAACAAAAAAATAAGTACTGGATATTTTGATGTCTTCGTGCGGCGTGCATACAGTGTGATTCATTCAGATGGGCAGTGTTTCGAGACAATGCTTTTGCTTTGGTGGCTTCCTCTGAAGGGTGAGATAACAAAGTGCTTCAGATGCAGTCTATATTTGTGCGGATTATGAGTGTGTGTGCGTGTCCTTGTTGCTTTGTGAGGACCAAACAAATCGTAGTGTGACATTTCGGCTGGTCCTCACATCTTTAAAGGGCTTTTTCAGGGTTAAGACCTGGTTTAATCATTAGGGTTACAAGTGGGTTTAGATTGGGGTTAAGTATTTAGTTGTGATGGTTAACGTTAGGGTAAGGGGATACAGAATGCATTATGTCTATGTGTGTCCTTATTTTGAATCTTTAGGACATTTTCTGGTATAAACACTGACCTTGTCAGGACCAGTAGTCCTCATGGAGACCCAAACCTGGTCCTAATCAGGCATAACCTTATTTCTGAGGAACTGGTCACAGTTTGAGCAGTTTGAATTGTGGTTAGGTTAAGGTTAGGATTAGAGCGGCAACTAACGATTATTTTCATAATTTAATTGAATCTGTCAATTATTTTCTCGATTAATCGAGTAATCGTTTTTATTGTCAGAAAACAGTAAAAAAAATGTTGATCAGTGTTTGTCAACCCTGGAAATAGTGAGGTTCTCAAATGTCTTGTTTTGTCCACAAACCAAAATGATTCACTTTTCATGATTTCTTTGTTATGTGGAGCAAAGAAATGAAAAACAGATTCACATTTAACAAGTTAAAACAATCAGAAATCTTGTTTTAATAATGAAAAAAAGCTTCAAACCGATTAATCGATGATCAAATTATAGTTGACGATTAATTTAGTAATCGATTAATTGAGTAATTGTTTCAGCTCTAGTTAGGATTAAGCATTAACTGGTTATGGTGACGGTTAGGGATAAGGCTTTGTCTCGGTTTTCCAAATGGGTGAAAATCAATGCCGTGTCCTAAGAAGGCTAACTGTTGTTGGGTGGGTGGATATCTGTTAAGATAAGCAAAAACTAAAGGAGGCGGACATAGCATTTAAGAGGAAACAAGTTCATGTCACTATTAAACACAACCTAAGAATTAAAATATAAAATAATAAGTACTCAAATGTGAAGATTACACTGACTTTTTTGATTTCTTTCTTAAATTAAGCACCTACGCACAATATATCACCCTGTCAATAATACAATCAGCAGGTTTTATATGTTGGAAGTGATTTCTTTACTTACATAATAGCTTAAACAACTAGTTATTGCAAATATTAAGATCATTGTCTATATCCAGAACAATTATTTACTGAGTAAATCTAAGCAATCTGTTCTGTCCAAATATTCATTGCACTAAAAGTCCAATTCCCACTTTATACTACATCCAATTTGTGCTGTGTTCCGCTCCTAGATTATGTGCAGACACAACAATGGAAGAGGTATATGTTCGTTTGTTTGTTTGTTTGCTTATCTCCAGGGCAGACACACACACAGCACCGGTGAGTAAAGACTAAAAAGCTGGAACAACACAGAGTGATCATTAAAAACAGCCTGTATAAAGTGGAGAGAAACTCCCTCCTGACAAACACTGGCTGTTAAATATTTGTTTTATGACTGACCCCAGGGAGAGAAGCCATAACTGAACTTCCATGCCAGCAGTCACTGCACTTTACTTTACCACAGAGCAAAGATTATCCGACAGGGCAAATTAACAGTTTGTTCATTTGTGGCAAGAGCGCAACTCGATGCTTACTTATTTCTTTTCTATTATTTACATGAAAACACCTCACTGTCTCAGTATTTAAAGAAATGAAAGCGCAGCAACTTGACAAGTGGAAAATAATATAACTTTTTAATATCTACATCTAACTGACTGACGCTGCTATATCATTCTTTTAAAAAAACTAATTTGACTGATGTAGAATACTGCACAATAGGCACAATCTGATTCTTCTCTTGTCACGTTTTCGTCTAATTATGTTGCTGTAACATTGATCTAGTCTGTCTTCCTTTGTTATTTTCTATATATATCTACAAACACTGGGGCATCAAACAAAATGTTATCTGCGTTTTGGTATAGTCAGTTTAAAAAAAACAACAATCTTGGACTGTTTATTTCCGCACAATTTAAGGTTATACTGATTCAATTCAATTTACACTCGGAAAAGTGTATTAAAGTGTAGGATTTAGACATTCAAATAATGCCTCAAAGACTATTTTTGATGCACTTCTGCACTTTATAACTTCTGGTTTCGGGTCCATGCCACAACAAGAACTCTATTCATTGAGTGGATGTCAAAAACTGAACAGGGTTAAGGCGAGTGATAGAATAAGGGAAAAGGGAGAATATTGGTCTTTTACACCTGTAAAAACTGCCCAAAAAAAATGTACCATACACCAAAATGGAGGTCCTTAACAAGCATTGAAATGACATATGCTTAATGGACAAAGACAAACACACACGGTACATGTTGTATTGGCATGATTACTGTCGTGAAAGCACTTACTTTGAGAGAGTGGTGCTTGCTCTCGTGGAGTATCATCTCCTCAGATATGATGAGCGTCCGGCTGCACAGGTCAAGAGGCTGCTCACACGACAACAACAACAACATGTGACACACACACACACACAGATTAGGACAAACTTTTTCAGGTGCCATTTTTAAACAGACTGCGTTAATAAGAAGCATTTTGCAAGATATAATTTAAGAGGATATAATATTGTACTTGTTATGGATTAGAAAAAAAAAAGTTAAAATACCAAATCCATGTTAGCTTTCTAATCCAAATGATCTCATAGACAGATAACAGCCAAGTCGTTTGTGCTGTGGGAAACACAACTGAAAATGAGTGTGTGAAGAGAAGCAGTGTGGTGGTCTGTGTGGTCTGTCTAAGAATATGACAAGTCACTGACAGTAAAAAATGAATAGTGCGGGGGAGGAGGGGACTTCCTCTCAAGTCCGGGGTTTGAAAGGGGGGGCGATTCAGTGTGAACGTGAATGTGAAGCAGGGTCCGGGCTGCATGTGTCTTTATGCATTAGCAGGAAGTGCCCACTGCAGTCACTGCGGTTTCAAAGTGGAAATGTTAGACTACCTCATTATGTTTGACATGCAATATAGGAGACATCATATCACACCTATCTTGTCTCACATTGGCTTTCTTCATTATCACGTTTATATATTTTAACATGGCACATGCCATTTACTTGAATGTTATCTCTTCCGGATCATTATGATTTAAACATGTAATATTATCTAACTATTACTAATGGAACACATAAAACATCAATGCACGCCAAAATAAGTACTTTAGTTTGATTATTTCAGTTATTTTCCCCTCCCTGTGCTGTGTATTTAAAAAAAATGAACGAATAAAACAACAACCCTTATTCAGTTCAACACTAGGTTCACTTTAGCTATCTGTGTTTCTTCATAGTTTTCCTGTTTCTCTTCACAGACACAGACAAGTGCTGAGGCCTAGTGGCAGAAATCCCCCAATAAAAATCAAAAACGTAAGAGCTGTCCTAAGAAAACATGAGATGCTTAGAAAGAACAGCTTACATCAATTTATAAATGAAACACTGCAAAAGCCTACTTCAGGACAACATGGTGATCATAAACGCTTTCCATGTTACAGCACAGCTACACTTTTACAACACCTTTGTTCTGTTTTTTTTTTTTTTAAGTCCTAACTAAAGTTTAGCAGGCGGAACTTTTGGTCTCGCTGTAAGCTGGACTCATTTAAGTGACGTACCACAACAAAACCTACACTGATGACAAGGTTTGGATAATAGCGAAGTCTCTGAGGGGCAAAAAGAAAACTGTGCAACTAACAACAAGCCAACGTCAGCCGAACTGAACAATGATTCACGACGATCAAAACCCAAGACCAGAAAATGCCGCCAAAGACCTCTCTGTGTGTTGTGTCATTGGCAGGGGACAGCGTTTGTATTGTTAAACAAACACATTAATTGCACAGCAAATGATTGATGTTTGTAAAGTATTCTTTGTTATCCAAATGTATTTATTGTTTAAAAAATGACGCTATTATAGTTATAATTGCACATTACATATTTTTATATGAAAATTGCTTTCTCACAAAGCAATATTGAGGTTATTTGTATTGCTAAAGCAAAAATGTCGCGGGGCCCCCAGGAAATTTCTTCCTCCAAAGGGGGGCCCAACAGAAAAAAGTTTGGGAACCACTGGATTAACACATTACATCTCATCCATTAAAAGGTAGAGTAAACTGTGTTTTTTGGGTGCCAGAGTGGGAAAATCTCAAAACGCCACCACAACAAATACGCTACGATGATGTCATTACTGCCACCTCTGTCTTGTCCTTATATTCGTCATTGTTATCCTTGTCATCCATTGTTTTGCAGTGTTGCCAACTTTTACTTTCGATAAAAAGTAACTAAAGTCGGCCTGAAAAGACGCCGGATATCACTAGAACACGTCCTGTCCTCAGTGACTTCAGACACGGGGGGTGAAGAAACCCAGTGTTTAACTTAACAGTGAAACAGAACCTATTTTCACAGGCACTATTTTTACTCGAATGAACAACACAGACGAGAGGATTGTTCCGCACACGGTCAGCTGCACTGCACATCCACAGCTCGTTCTCGTCTGTGTGATCACAGTGTTTCTCTCTCAGTGTCAACAGGCAGACTGACTCCCTGCCCCGCGGTAAATACAGCTACATGAAGCTCACTCGTGCGGCACAACTGGACGTTTCCTTCTCGGAAAGTAGTTAGGATTGTGCCAGAGAGTCGTGACTCGCTCGATTTGTCGTTAGTCGCTTTTTCCTGAAACGTTGCCTTGAGTACGGGGAAACTTTTTCAAGGCGATCGCTTTCGTTTCACGCCGTCTCCCTGTGGATGTGGCCTTAGTGAGGCTAAATGCCAAGAGGACAACAGCCATTCAGACACCAGACTGAATCTGGGATCAGGTTTCATGTGCTGCCGACATTGAAGAAGAGGACAGAACATGAAGGTGACCTCTTTTTCTGTCAGACATAATGTTCCTTCAATAGTATAGATTGCAGTGTACTGTATAAACTAAAGTGAAGAGAAGTGAAGGTTCCAACAAACTAACCGTGGAGGGCTGTGGTGCTGAGTTTGAGCTTTGAAACACAAGAGACACAACTTCTGCTGATGCATCATATCCGGCACACAATTGCTGCATACTCTACCCTTAATCTGCACTTCAGCAGAGGTAGGAGAATACTGTCACCATATTGTAAATTCACACTACCTTGGTTGTTTCCCTCAAAATGTATTATATATAATAGAATATAATAGAATAGAATAGAATCTGTAAAAACACACACACACACACACACACACACACACACACACACGTCCTACCTGAACGAAGATGGGGAAGATAAGGATCTTGGGTGCCACTTTGACGTAGCCGTAATTTCCATGTGGTGTGTGTGAGCGGACGATAGTACAGTTCTGGTAATTGGCAAAGTTGGCGCTCTGCTGCTGGTAGTTTGAGTTAGTGGAGGTGGAAGACGATTTTGTTGTCTTGGAGTTGTTGGACCGTCTTAGGAAGCCTGTGCGACTAGAAAAACCCCCACCACCGCCACCTCCACCGCCACCTCCGCCACCTCCTCCTCCGCCTCCTCCTCCTCCTCCTCCACCACCTCCACTCATACTGGCAGAAAAACCTGGCCGACCGCCACCCTGGGGTTGTGGGCTAGAAGACTGTCGTGTGGTGTACAGCCTGGCAGCTGAGGAATGAGGAATGAGAAGAAGGTGAGGCAGGTGAGCAAAGAGATGGAGAATGCAGGCAGTATGCAAACCCTAACCCATATCCCATATCCCATATCCCATATCCCATAACCCATATTCCTGAAACCATTTACAGTTGTAAATATCTAGATAACACTACTCCATACCTACTTTCACATGGGCATATTCAATACAGCATAAAGACTGCTCTCAGGGACATGTAGCTAAGCCTTGCCCTGACCAAAGGTAATAAAATTCACCTACCAGCACAATTTATAGCTGCAAAATATTTAACTACTTAAAATTTCTCCACACCTTCATGGTGTAAACAAGCCATCAGTTGTTCTGAGGCAGAAGTGAGCACACATTTAGAACTCTAAACTGTGGCACTTACTTTGAAAGAGGCATTATAAGTTAAATAAAACTGGCTGAGTCAAATTTAAGGTGTTTTTTTTTAGCGGTCATGATCTGGACAATTTATGATCTGTTGAGTGTTTTGGGGTAAAATTCACCACCTAGTTACTACAGCTACATGCTCCAAGTGGTGGACAAGACAGATTATTACATATGTGACATTTAAGCTGTTAAATTATATTGTCCAGCTTGTTGATTCATATAAGCAGGATGAAGTGTATGCACTCACAGATCAGATGCCATGCCATTTATTCATTATCTTTATTAAAAAAATAATCGGAAAATTGATTTCAACACAGTTTCAAAATTCAAATCCCAGCTTTGTCTTTGAGCCAAAATACCTACCAGAGTTCTTTGTAGCTAAAATCAAAGCATGACATGAACACGACAGGCTGGTCTTACCTAATGTTCCCTGGTTGTCTTGGTAAACAGGCCTTAAGATCTGAAAAAGTAATAAAAAGTAACGTGAAATTATATTTAAATTAAAGGTCGTTTCATCTGACATTAACACTACATCTATAATGGAATAATGCTACTTATTAAAATGAGGTATAGGACTATAGGTATGTCAGTATACATCTGAAACTAATTTATGTGACATTGATCATGCAATCTACAAGACATCTAGATAAGCACGGACTGCCATGAGACATATTATCTTTAAAATGTGGGTTTTTGTGGAAGATTTTTATGTTGTATTTGTATTAAAAACGTTCATTTTCCAAGCCCCGGGTTTGTGTTCCAGGCTCATGATGGACATTATAATCGGCAGTTTCTTGCAGGAGCACATTTTAACTGCACAGCATCCAGTGAGGCAGTGATGGTTCCTATACCTGTCATAATAAATTATAATCAGCTGAGGGAGTAAAGAGTGAAGGCTGCCACCTCATCACGTGTCATCCAGATTAACAAAGGGCTTAAACTAGGTGTTGGAAAGTCACAAAATATTTGAAACATATCAAATAGTAAGCTTTTCAGCCAGCCTTGTTGGGATAAATATGATCTGTGGGCTCTTTGTGGATGAGTATTGTGTTATTGTAATATGTCACCAACATGACCCATTTTCACAGGGCTTTCAGTATTTTTAGAGCACAATGGCCACCACGGAATCCCATCTTTTTATTTCTGTGTAACAGAAGTGATGTGTGTTTGAAACAGTGTTTTTTTACTGACCCGAGGCTTCCTTCTCTATCTTCCCAGCCATTTAACACTTTTTTTTCCCGTCTCTTAATACGCTTATTCTCTCCATTCTGAAATCAATCGCATCTCATCTCAATGGCAACAATGTCGTTGTTGTTTTTAAATGAAGCTGGGACACTGCATGAGGCACACACACACACACACACACACACACTGAGAGAGACACATAAAATTCACATACGGCTCTAAGGAACAGATAAGATCAGTGGGAATCAGAGATAGGCTACTATAACTAATAACTACACATATTTTAGCAAAAAAAGATTTAGTTTGTTAGAAAGGTTTTGGAAGTCTAGAGTGCACTGAATAAAAGACAAAGGGTACTGCTGCAGGGAGACTGACTCACACGTAACAGATGTTTTTGGTTACTGTCTCCCTGAGTTGGTTAATAGGTTAGTATTGAATTGTTATTAAAGTGTTAGCTGAGGAATTCAGTTCAGTCTTTTTTTTTTGTATTTAATCAGTTTGCTTTATTTTGTTTTTATGATGAAAACGTTTACCTTATATACATGATGTCACTAGATGCATCCATGAGAACATGCTATATAAAACACTATGTACACGTCATACTGTGCATGTACGTACATGTTATACTTAATGTAAAACTGTATAGTATGCAATAGACCAGCCTTTGAATATTGCATGTGAATGTCCTCTTCTTAAATGCCAGAAATGTTTGTTTTTAAAAACTCATGTATAACCTATGGCAGACTGTTGATTTATCTATAGGATAAATAATACATACGAGTTGTTTCCCTAATATGAACTGTGCTTTAACTGCCAAGGCTTCACATGGTATCAGCACACATACATATTTTATATTGTTATTGTTCCCTATTGCTTTATTGTCTCAGCCTTTAGCTTCAGGACTCAACTACACGTGGTATCTTCATATCGTGTTGCAAAGCACAATTCAGTGCGACAGCAGTAACCCAGATGACCCAGACACACTGAACATACAGTCCTCCTTCTATCTATCGACACCGGGAATAAAAGGTAAGGAGACATATCTAGGATGAGCCACCATATGACCATGGTGAGGATGAGGAGGACGGAGAAGATGATGAAAGTGCAGTCCACCACCAGTTTGCGGTACCTGGCTTCCAGTGTTGATGGGTGCCAGGATGATGTAGTTGTCCCCGTTGGATGCCTTGACCCTGGTGCCCTTCATTGTGGCAGTGTGAGGGTGGTGGAGGTGCCGCGGCTTCCCGTCCAGTTCCTCCGCTGAGCCGCCCTGAGCCCCCCATGCAAGCGTCCCCAGGCCTAAACTGCTATTTCCAGGATCAGAGCCGTTGACCAGCACCCTGCGGGTCGCAGTGGCACGGTGGTGAGCGGGGAGAGGCGGCACAGCTGGGGGTGTTTTGCTGGGGCCGACATCTGGTATACGCCTGCGGGTTGGGGGTGAGGGGGTGTCATAGTTTGAGACGGAGGGCTTGTAGGAGGGCCGGTGAATGAGGCCCTCAAAGTTGGGCTTCGCCGAGGGACCGGTGCGCCACACCACCACTTTGATTTCATTGGCGCTGTTTCTGCAACGAGAGAGAAAGATTATGATCAATGGAATCTTCATTCATCTTCGAGCACTTTATCCTCCGGCAAGAGTGCAAACCACGACACCAATCATCTGGAAAAGTGAATTTAATATGTATACATATTATCTTTTAGATGAATTCGGTGAGAAGCAGACCTAAAATGAAAATGTCTGTTAATTATCTATTGTCAATTAAGATGAATATGAATTAAATATTAATTATTCATGAACTAATAATTCATATTAGAAAATGCTAATAAATAAAATAATGTATACACTGTGATATATGGCACAAACCAATTAGAGGGCAGGTGACAATATTAAATATAACAATACAGCTGAAATTATTAATTATGAACAACGTAATTATCAATTTCCACCGTACATTACTGAAAATTAAATTGTAATTAAGTTACTATACTTCTTATATGGCAAATGTATTCACAAAAATGTCATTTAGTCCTGGTTAATGAATAAACCATTAAATTGGTTTCTGTTACTACTTGCTATTAAATGTCCCATAATCCTCTGGTGTACTAGGGTGATTACCTGATAGCATGGGCCAGGTCTGCACATTTCCACTGCTCCACTGGTTGACCATTTAGCTGTAGGAGAGTGTCCAACTGTTGCAGACCTGCTTGATCGGCTGGTCCACCTGTCAGAAAGAAGAGACAAAAGAACATATTTCATTCTTTAATCACTTTCAGTCGCCATTCATGACGTCCAGGGCTATGGATGCTCCCTCAGTCCTGATAGTACAGACTGGCGTGCGTCTGTATAGACAGAACTAAGACACTCTGCTGTTTTGTGAGGGGAAATTATTTTTAATCTCACCATAAGGGAAGTAACATCAACAACAACATGGGATCGGCTTCACCTTGCTGGTGAAAATCTGCCAACACTGGGGCAGTTGCCCACTTGACAAGCAGGCTTCTTATTAACTGCAGTACATTGTTGACTGGGTCAGTCCTCATGGTAATATTCATAGCAACGACCAATGGTGTAGACAAAACCAACAACAAAACCGTGAAAACAAAATTAACCAAAGGTGGTGAATGAAATTTTCATAATATTTTAGCAAGATGCAGCAACTGGGTTTAAAATAAGTTGAATCAATGAAACATCATCTTTCAATGTAAAATGAACCATTCAATCATAATTAAATCATGTCATAAATATTTAAATTAAGTCTTGTCAATAAAAATGAAAAACATTATCGATTTCTGTGAATAAGTAATACTGTTTGGCTACTTTTGAATTGAATAAATTATGGATTTTGGGTGTTGAAATTAGATTGTGAAACTAAGGCAGTTTTTTTTCTTCAATTAATTTGGGTCAAAATGGTGGAGAATAAAAATACCAAAAAACAACGTCTCCCTGGAACACAGGAACTTCATTTTGTGCATGTGAAACTTGCCTGGATCAACAGCCTGTACCCTCACAGGAGAGTCCGAGCAGATGGTGAAGCCATATCCATCCTTTCCTCGAAGGATGGTCACCTGCAGAACACACATACAAACACAAAAACACACACACACACACACACTCTGTTATTTGGTTATACAAAAACGGGATCCCTTTTTCTCTCCTGTAACCTCAGTAAACAAAAGTACACGCTGGCTCTCTCAAAACTGTGCCAGTGAAGCCAATTAGTTAAATTAATGAGGCAAACCGCTCTAATAGATGGGTGAAAGTAATAGAAAAACTATACTTAACAGTTAATGTGTACACAAATATTAGTTCTACATTATACAGTTGCCTATGTATGTGCATTTCCAAATTATGATTACATTTTTTTCAGGAAAAATCACTGAGATTAGGAGTCAGAAGAGCAGAACAATCCAGTGACACAGTAAGGCAAGTAATCAGATGAAGTAATATATAAACTGTCACCGGGTTGTCAAGTGTGTATACTGACAGATTAGGACGGATTTTAGACGATTCAATCATATCCAATCTGTGATGTACAGGTTTAGCAAAGCCGAAAGTAATAAAAGATTATTTTAAAATCAAACACAAAGACACAAAGTTTGCCACGCTGACACAGAGACAGTGACGCACACACACGCAGATAATGCTGATGGCTCTTTCCCATTGTCTTTCTTTCCCACTGACCCCACTTTGTCATTCAGTACCTGAGCACGAGGGTCTGAGCCAAAGGCAACAACGTTCCATCCAAAACATCTCCCTTGCCAACCTTATCTGCCGACTGCCATGGGCCCGAAACACACACACATCCCCACCATCTTTGTTTTGTCTCTACAGCACAGGAAAACTACATGTAAACGCTGTCCACCCATGAGCTAGATGGAGCACATGGAGAAATGCAGTGATTGTTCAGGTGCCTGAAGCTTGTGATGACCCTAAACTGTCAGCTACAATTGTGGTTTCTTATAGTCCACTGATTCTATGTGGCCCATGTCACACTGTTTGGGTTTTTTTCTCCATTTCTTTTCATATATATATATATATATATAACTTCACATTTGCTCATATCTGTGCCTTATTAAGTCCACATTTAAACTGTGCCTGGTGATGTAATGCTACAGAGGATGATAGCTGACCTTTATGCCTGCCATGTTAAAATATTCAGGCTTGTCATATGTTTTTGTACACACGTGGTGAGAAGGATACAGATGCTACTATACCGCTTGTGTGTTTTTTGTATCAAGACGTGTGGGTATAAGCTAATCATCCTTAAGTCTGAGAAAAAACTGACAAAACCAAAGAATAGAAAGTGTACTGAAATTGAGAAAGCAGCTGTGGGAGACTGAAGGGGAGGAAAAATGATTAACGGAATAAAAATAGATGGATTAAAATGGGCCACGGGGGACTTAAAAAGTGATGAAGACGATGGTGGAACAGACGGTATGAATAAAAAAACATTTAGCAGGAATTAAAGATAACAGTCTTTCACAAAGCAGTTAAAAGGATCGTTTTGAAATTGAAAAAATAAAAATAAATGAAAGAACAGATCGAAGGATGTTACAGAACTGTGTCCTTTTTTTCAATCGAACCCTAATTTTAACTGATTTATCGAAACTACACACTCTTTGTACCATGAATTCAATTTTTAAGTTTAATGGAGTCCAACCACTTGAAGACGACATGGGAATAAAACAAAAAAACTGAATGGATGGTCTTTAAGTGTTTGATTCTTCTCTTACATTACTCTCAAGACATAATCCTGAAAATGATCTCAAGATTTATCTAGATTAAAACTTCTTGCAACCTCATGATGAAAAACAAGTGTGTAAACTATGAGTTCATGCTTGGGTGGCCAGTATTTTCCCTTTTTACATTCACGTCTCAGTAATCCAACATCGTTACGGAGCAAGAATCCCGCTGAACTCAGCATTTTCACATTACGCGTCCACAAGCCGACAGTGCAGCAGAGATAACATGAACTGCCAACAGGTGCACATAAACTACATAACATGTACCAGTTGCACACAACACAGATACAAGATATCTGGCTTCATACACAGCTGAAGTCCCAATGCTTCTGTCACTGAAACCCAGTCTTACACAAACTCCCTTTGATTTGCCGATTGCTGTCATTCATTCTTAATCTTTAATTTACCGTATATACTCAATGACTTTGCGTTCCTTCTCTTTATATGGGCATTTCGATTGTGCATCAAGTGGCTCTGGTTCCTGTCATAGCAAATATTTGTCTGTTCACATCCACATCCACCTCCACCCTCCCTTCTCTTCTCTTGAGCCTCCTCTCACTGTGTAAAGGATAAATAATGCAGCGGTCAGAGAGCCGCTCTTCACCTCTATACAAACACACTTCCTTTACTTACAGTCACTTATTCCTTTCTGGGCGTGTTAGACATGCAGTTCAAAGTGCATTTTCTTCTGCACAGTAATGACAGAAGAATAACATCTGTCAGGAGACAAACAGAAGACTTTCAATATTTTATGTTTGGCCTTTGCTAGAATGCTACTTTTGAATTATATAAGACAACGTATCCTCTGCAAGTTAATTATAAAAGCAGACGGCGCAGACTGTAACCTCTAAACCACTCATTCACTTCTTTCAGTCTCTCTCTCTCTCTCACTCTCACAATCACAGTTGACACTGAGCACTGGATGCCTTGGTCTCTCTGTAACAGACACACCTGCGGCAGCATACATCTGATGCACAGGTGGCACAGCCCATGGATGGTGTGTATCACACCTCCACCTCCTCCTCCTCCTCTCCCTCCTTCTCCGGCGTTCAAGTCTGCAGTTAACACACAAACGCTGCGACGCTGACTCTCCAGCTGGCCGGCCGCTCTGCAGCCCGAGTATCTCCACAGCCGCCTTTGCGCCGCCGAGTGTGTGCTCCTGGGGCTGTGCTCCAGCGGTTGGGAAGGCTTCAGGGTGTTATGGATCATCGCAACAGTGGGAAATGACTTTTGTCTTGTAGTGTCTAGTGCAGTCCGGCACAGACGGCGGCAGACAGCAATAGTGTTCCTCACCCTGCTGGAAAACAGGAATCGGTCGAGTGTAACAAAAACAGTCCTTGGAGACTTTTTTTTTTTCCAGCCAAACTGGCTGTCACTCTACATCAGCTTTCCTCAAATGATTCCACATTCAATTTTCTTAGATGCTGAACTCCAGCTGCACTCCTATACATTCAAGGTTCCTCAGTAGCAAGTCCTCAATACATATTCCCATTTTTTTCCACAGCTTCATGTCTTCAGTTTGTTGGAACGCCACAACAATCAATCCTTCTTTTGTGTTTTCATACTCCTCCTCCTCCTCCTCCTTTCTTCATGCAGTTACTTTGTCCTGTATGACAGTGTCCAGCTTCTTGCTCCTCTGTTGCCTGAGATCAGCTGTGTTCCAGTGTGTGGCGGCGTCATGTAGGCGAGACTGGCGCTGGCTCAGCCTGCTCAGGCCACACTGTAGCTCCTGGTTGGGGCACTCATGGGAACTCTTCAACAGCAGAAGAATAGGAGGAAGTGCCTCCCGCCACCGCCATTCCCCCCCCCCACACACACACACCCACCCCCTCTCCTCACTCATACACACACATGCACACTTGCACATATTCATACCTCTCCACTGCAAAGCCAGGACAGCTTTGTGTGCCTGCACCCGATAAGAGCAGTTTGCTTCCTGAGTCCACACTATGAGGTTGCGAAAGGTGCTATAGCTCTCAGTCTTCTGCAAATAAAAAACGGTAATGACTAATGTAGGTGGCACAAGTGTGACGTGTATGAATTCGAGTGAGAAAGGCTGGATTTAAAAAAAAAGAACTGTTGCGGCAGGAGCATGAAAGCCATTAACAGCGGAGTTCAACGTCATACTTTGTGAAAATGCAAACGTTCATAGCTCACAACTTTTAGGAGTAAAAAAGGATGGTTGCCGCATTTTCCCAAGCTAAAGTTTATTGTTTGACGCACATGGTTTACTCATAAACTCACAGACACACATGCACATTCACATCAGTCAAATTTCGCACCTCATCAGACTGTTTCCACTTCCCACCTTAGCTCCCACACTCCAGTCTCCATCCAGACATTATGCTTGTTTGTTATGTTTTCAACTTCCATATTTCCTCTGCTTTTCCTTTCAGCTGCTGCTCCCCCCCTCAGCCCTCTCACCACACGGTACGGAAATTCACAGGTCTGTGAACTCAGGACAATCCACCCTCCTCTCCCAGTTATCCAAACATTGTTTTTGTTTTTAATATCTGTATGCCTGGGAAAGTGGTGGTAATCTGCTGAAAAAATAACAACACCTCAGCAGCAGTCTGTTGAGTTATGGCTTTTTTTAATTACGGCAGCGGTCGGTCTACGACCCAGCGACCTCATTAATGCCTCTTTCTTCCCTGATCACACAGTTTGGAGTTTTGATTAATGGAATGAAACACGGACAGACGAGTGACAGAGAAAGACAGCGGCGAACAAGGAGTGACGCTGCACTACTCTCTCCAATGTAATAACGTGGCAGAAAAGGCCGTTGTCTTTAAGATCTCTTCATGCCAGTCGTAATGACAGCTTTTCCTTGTTTGTCTTTTCAAAAGGGTGAGGGTTACCCGTCAAGCACACAAAAACACTTTCTCTCTCGCTCACGCTGCGCTGTTCACCTCTAAATAGGCAGAAGGACGGATTAGAGGGAGAAAAGAAAGGGACAGAAGAAAGCATGTCTTAGAGAGGGGAGTGAAAAGCTGGTCTCAAAGCCAGACGAGGCCAGTATGTTGTTTGGTAATGTGGGATCTCGCTGCCTCTCTCTATCGGTCTCGCCCCCTCTCTTTGACCTGAATAAAGAGCTATCAAAGGAGGAGGCGGCTTTTCACGCCACTGAATACAAAAGTTGGGTCCAAGGCCAAGTTTAGGGTCACAGCTTTTGCTGCACTTAATATCTTAACTGTGGAAGCAAAGCCTATGGATTTAAAACTACACTACACGTGCAGGCTTTTGCAGGTGATATTGTAAATGTAACATTTAATCTTTGTTGTCAATAGCAGGTCTCTACCAATTTAAGTCAAGTTTACAGCTAAAAATCATGCTTGACGTTGGCAGATATACAGTGTTTACAATGTTTACATCTTAATGCAGGCATGTCCAAAAGGCCTGTGGTCATATTTTAGAATGACCAGCACTCTAAAACCAGAGATTTGCATCCCAGCTGTGACGGATACATGTGTTCAGCAACTGCACACCTTACTGTATTTCATTTTTCAGTGAGGTTTGCCTATAACTGTTGGTGTTATGTACCTGTATATGTTATATAACTGTAAATATTACTCTACGTTACTATGTTATTGACTCCATATGTCAAAGGAAGGCTGATTTGTTAGTTTTTTTGTGTTTATTTTTATTTGTTCACTCCCGTGTGGCTTAGATTTAGTTACACTGCTATTTAAAAATGTAAATTTTGACAATGAAAATAAAATTGTTCTAAAACAGTTCATCTGTATGTTACTTGTACTGTTAAAAAAAATGTACCATTGGCCCCCGGGAATCTACACATTATCAAATCTGGCCCTTATTAAAAAATAGTTCGGACACTCCTGTCTTAATGTAACATGTTGGCATGCTAAGTTGGGAATGCCATTATTTTTGAAAGTATTTGTTCACGTCTAACGCCAGAGGGAAGCATGAATGATTATCATTTTTAAATCATAACAGCAATTTGAAATGATGCAATTAGCGAATTGCAGAGGCTTGAATCTAAAACGTATGATGGATTCATGGTGGACACAGGTTACATCCAAGTTCTTATCCTTGCAATAAGTTATGAAATGAAAAAAATGTACTTATATATATATATATATATATAAAAAAAAAACATAATATCGCAAATCAAATTCAAATAAGATGCAGGAAAACAAAAGAGATAAGCATGCACATGTCCTGTGTACCACAGAACAGATGAGAGTTAGCGGCAGCCAAAGCCCTGGGACTAAACAAAAAGAAATGTCCTGGCAAAAAAAAAATAATCAAAAATTACCATTCACTCGGAGGTCGGCCAAAAACATCACTGCCCTTCTTTCAGTTTGCCTCACCCTTCCTTCCCAAATTTCCCATCAGCCAGAAGTGTCACAGCAATTTCCACAAAGATATTGTAGGAGCTAATGTTAGCTGACAAGCAAAGTGACACAAGGGGACATGATACCCAAGGCACAGCTGTTGATGAAATCCATGAACTCTCTGCACTTCGGCTATGACATGTGCAGTATTTCTGGACTCATTTTGCCTTTCAACACGACTGATAAATGCTGACAAGGCAACCGAGGAAATTAACACTTGTTATGCTGCTTGTCAAATTTCATAATGACTGGCTCAGATGATCCTTGAGAAAACAGTTCTTTTCTTTCCTATTCACATTTTGGAATGAATTTAGACTAATACTCTTCTCCACGACACGGGCCATCATTTACCTGAACTCACTGTATAAATGGTAAGTGCTTTTGGTCCAATCACAAATGGACTACACTGGTTTCAAACGTCACCGTGATTAAATCACTGTGAATTTTCAAAATTTCACTAATTTGACTACATTAAGTATTTATCCCAAATGCCAGCCATCCTAACAACATCTTAAAAGCAAACCATAGCAACGCTACTAACAGTCAGGCAGATGAGGTAAAACATCAGTGCTTGATTGGTGTGACATTTTCTTAAATGTGTGGCAATTATCCGAATTCAAAAGAAGTGGTGATTTGCAGTACATTTGCAGAGAAATGTTGTAAAGGTTTAGACAGTAGATACAAGAAAGTCTTGAAATAGCTTTGTGGTCTTCAGAGCGACATTCCTTTGTGGAAATAAAGTATTATCTTCACCAACATCTGAAGAGCCCAAAGCCTCAAATGAGCCCTGTGTAAATCACTGAAATATTCATGTGTAAGGTCATCATGAAACACTGAAATGATTGCGTAGGTAAAGAGTGGGCAGTTAATGATACCACAGAGCGCTTTGTGTTGTATGGGTGACGGCCATGGGGTGACAGACAAAAAAAGAGAGGGAATGAGAGGAGGAGGCGGCGAAGGTTGAGGAGGCCACAACGGCGAAAGGACGACTTACGCGTTTTGGAAGGACGAGGCAACAGAAAATGAGTACTGAAAAGAGAGGTGAGTCTAAAAGGTTTTCCATTCACCCCCTAAATTAGTCTGTGAATGTACTTTTGCTTCTCCTTTAACTGTCCGCTGAGACTATGCCATAGAAACCACACAATCATCTGTTACTTTGATTCACCCGCAGATAAAGAGGAAGAGAGAGAGAACAAGTATTAAAGGGGTGGGAGGGAAGAGGAAGGAGAGCGGAAAAGAGCATTCACAAATACAGATGTAAAAACCTTTTCAACTCAGAGCTGAACCTCAACATGAACACGCTCTTCTCCAGAAGCTTCTCAGGTTTGTGACAAACTGGATGCAGTTCCATTATTCTGCTACCAGTGTAGCAGAATTAACTGTGTCTAAATTGTTACAATATTCCAGAAATGTATTAAAAAATGTCATTACGGTTGAGAAAAACAAAAAAACAAAGGGTCAAATATAGTAACACTGCTATAAATAATTCTGTGTGAATGTGCAGTGAGGAAGAGTGTGAGGAAGATTAAAGTCAGACTGAGCCACGCTGACTAATCCTGTCCAGTCACACTTATTACACTCACGAGGAGTGTGTGAGAACGGCTCCTGCACAGTTCACATCCTGGAGTGTTTCTAAAGAAACGCGGATATGTATCAACAAAACACTTGAGACCAACCTAGGAATCTGTATCAGTCATATATAATTGAATTGATTACATGAATTTATAATCTTTTTGATCACCTCCCTCCCAGTTTGGTGATTTAAAAACAAGCAATGATTATAAGAAATTGTTGTTTCTTTTCACTACACACAGCAGCAATGTACTTTAATGTACACTAAGATTTAAACTTTATCTTGCATTGGAGTGTCTGCTGGGGAGTGAATCAATGAACACGTCCAATCCAAAAATGTCTCTTTAAAAATGTGACAATGTGTCACTTTCAAAATCATAACAAACAGCAATGTTAAACAGACATGATATAAGCTAAATGAATCCACATTTGAAGCTATGACCTCTTTTATTGCATTTACATCCACTGAGCAGCTTGCATGATTAAAGTCGGACTGTTTGGACTCAATTTCAGAGTGTGACTGTGAATTCTTTCTCGTTTGTGGTGAGCTTATTTGGAGCAGACTGGGGCAGACTCAGCTATGTGTGGTTGTGGCTTCTCTGGGTCTTTACTTAGGATCTGTCAGTTTGCTTTATTAGGCTACCGTTGCTGTCTTTTTTCTTACAATATGCCGTATAACAAACTGACAAGAACGCGCAGTTTGACCGAAAAGCGGTTTAATTGTGTTGATTCTGAGCGACTGTAAAAAGGGTTTTTATTCATGTATTTATTTTAGATTCATGTTTTGCTTCAAACAACCTCAACCTCACCTCAGTGCCATCTATGACAAGTACATAGTGTTATGCGATGTGTCACAGATATATGCATGACGGCAAGATAATATATGCTTCATGAATGCCAGATTCATGTGATTTTTTCTTCAGAAACGCAGCTGAACATCTGAGCGATTATTCTGCGAAAAATATTACCTCTGTCGACATCATGAGGAAACCGAAGCCAAAATCGATCATCCATTAAACTAACTCTGGAAGTCTGCCAGTTCAGGATCCAATAACAGTATAATTATTGTCAATTAATCTCCAACCGCAGCTGTAATGTCAACAAAAGCAAAGAAAAACAAAACTCTGGCGTGACACTGAAGGAAGAGTCAAATGAGTCAGGGAATAAAGATAGAGGTACAATTCAGTGAGCAATTATTGTATTTTACGCCATGCACCAACATTTTCATGCCATCTCTTTCACATCTTTCACTCTGTTTTAATGTGTAACCTCTTTTTTGCTCATCTAAAAACTTTGAGTCCTGTATTTTACAAATGACTATGTTTTTTAAGCCCTGATAACTACATGCTGACTGTAGTTTTACAGCGTCAGTGCATGATTCTCTCCAGAGCTCAACCAAGAAGCGTATGTGAGTTAGAAGAGATGCTGTGATTGGTTTTTACACACAGCTAACAGGTTAAAGCTTACTACTTTAGCTTGTTAAAACTTACTGACAGCATTATAGTCTGTTTTGAATCCCAGTACTCCCTGTGTGCCAGTGTCTGTTTTTTCTGGGTAGTACCATGCCTCTCACCCAATGTCAACTGGGAGTAACAGTATTAGCGTGACCATTTACTCTGTATGGATAAAATGTCTTAAATAAAATGATGATTAATAGGGATTTTAAGTTTTAAGTTTTTTGTAAGCATCATTAAGGCGTCAGGACTTGGGAGGATGGGTCCTTGTGTGGCTAACAGCTTCAGGATTTGTTACTGTGGCTTAAAAGCTAAGAGAGGAACATTGTAAAGTTACCTGAAGATGGATAACCCATGCATGTAAAAAGAAATGAAGCTATTAAATAAAAGTAAAATGCTTTAATACGATTTCTCCAGAAAGATCCCAAGTGAATTCACAGTGATTGTGTGAATTTCCAACAAGTCCGCAGCAGACCTGTTTGCCATTTTTGTTATTTTCTGCCATTTGTGCACACATTACAGGACCCATAAGCCATAAATGTATCCAGTGGTTGATGCCATTGTTCAGAAAATAAGGACATAAATAATTATTGTTTCCCCTGCTGTAGGTTGAAGTATCATCAGTCATATCCTTGTGTTTCTGTAAACAGATAAAGTGGTCACATTTATTTTTAATTAATGCATGGACCTCCGTGAGTGGAGCTGGATGGACTTGAAACTTGAAATGTTATGACAAAACTAAGAAGGCTTTGTGATTGTGACAAAAAGACAACCGTCACATTTGACTGCACATTTCACTTTTCCCCTTTTGTCACGACAAATCATTATTCTGCTCCACATGTGACTCGCATGCAAGCACACAGCTTTTGGACATACACTGTCTTTCAAGAAATGACAGACTGCTCCATTCGCCCGCCGCTCAAGCCCAAGTGCATGATTACATTAGTTGCTATAGTTGCTGAGGATGGGTAACATGGAATTCATGCTGCAAATATCTTACTGAAGGCATGTTTATGCATGACGAGTTCTGGTGGTGCAATGTCACGGGTCACCTACTTTGGATTATAGTAGTAATCTTCATGTATTGTGCACATTATCAAATAGAATAAATACAATTGAAAACGCACTGCAAATTACAAAACGATAAAAACATTTATGTTGCTATTGTTTAGACAATTTCTAACCAAGACCATCATTCAAGTTGATATGCACCCACAGACAGAGCAATAACCAACAAATGTACAACTTCGAATAAACTCTACTTGAACAGACAAGAAAAGTACAAGTATATATATATGAAAAGAAACAAAAAAAAAAAGATTTGAAGATCGTACTTACCGTTAAGCATTGCATATTCTCGGGGCGATTGGTCTCGGGGGCAGCACCATGGTTTGATAACACAGCCTCTGAAATGTAGACAAAGGAATCACGGGCTGAGACAGTGCCTTTGGAGCACATTTCCTCCTGTGCCAGCGCAAAACAGCTTTCTGGATGCACAAAAATAAAGTCCTCAAATAGTTCTGAGAGTCCATAAAAGTGACTCAGAAAGACAACAAGAAGCAATTATGGCAGCATTCATCTGGACCAGCCTTCGCTGGGCCGGTATTCAAACTTGGGAGTGCACATAAAAAGGAGGAAAAAAAAAAAAACCAGGCCAGCCAAGTCAAGAAAAATCCCGTAAGATGCGAGGATCCGACAAACTGCCCATGAGAGGAGTGGAAGTGAGAACAAGTGAGAAGGAGGAAAGGAGGGAGGGAGAGAGGGAGGGAGGGGTGAAGAAGAGAAAAGGAACTCCTCTCTCACTCTATTATCTGTCCGTCACAGGGCTCCTGGGAAGTTGCTATGGTTACAGGGACTCACGCCTCAGTGTCCTTTTAACTATTGCTCATAAAGGCAGCATTCAGCTTTGGGCTACAATGCGATCTCCCAGCTTTTTTTTTTTCTCTCTCTCTTTCTGTCTCATTTTTCCACATTCCCTTTTGTTTGCATCTGTAAACAACTCTCACTTAATTCATACACTGTATCTTTCCTTCTTAGTTTCTTCTCTCTACATAACTTCACACACGACCAATAAACAGTTTTCCAAAAAACACTAGCAGCACCCCTCTGGTTGGGTTTTTTATCCTCCCCCTCACCCCTGTCTTTTCAATACTCTTCACCTCTCCTACCTCCATCACCGCAGCAGGGAAATTATCCTTCCCCCTGACTGTGAAATGTTATTTTCCAAACTCTGCCAACCCAGTCTAAACACCACCAACACAAGTGAAAGGGTGTAAGTGGATCAGTAACCTCCAATTAACCTTGCAAAAATTGGAATGCCACGTTATAATCACACAAACACCTTGAAATGTGTGCCCATGTAGCTCACACACATGCAGTCTAAAATGCCTATAAGCTTTGAGATTAATATTCTGTTTATTTACAATCATTTGTATAAGCCTCAGCACAGCACTGCTCATTCTATCAACGCCTAAAACAAATTTGAAGACTCGACATGTTTAATTATATGTGACAAGTCTTCAAACTGTAATGATAATGAATCTTGACACGCTTGTTTGTTTTGCCCCACAAAATAGTATCGACGTTACAGAAAATGTATCAAGCGAAACCAAGCGCTCCTTGGTTAACCCTACATGTGTGTGCAAAATGTTTATCTCATCCATCATGCATCCATCATCTAGCAATGTCTGATCAAGCACACGTTACTTCAGGATAAAGACATTCAAAAGGACTGCCTTTGGGGCCAAGAAGAACAAGGAAACCTTGCAGCATGATATTCTAATTCCCACAGTACTCGAATACCGGTAAGCATCATCAGATGTTAAAGAGACTGAAGACAATTTAACTCCACAGAAGAAGCTGTGGTATAATATTCTCCAGCATACGTGGAACAGAGTAGCCGATAAGTGCCTTTAGAGTGCGTACTTTTAAAAGCAAAGCATGATCACAACAAATATTGATTACATTGTTTTCACTGTTTACTGCACCTACTGTATATGTATATGTGTGCTGATTGTTTGCCAAATGAATGGTGATATCGATACAGTATTAACCTTAATTTCAACTGGGAACTCACATTTGGATTAAAATCTCTTTGACAAATGAGACCTCGTCAAGATCACATCAGTTAGCATCATTATACATGTGAATGATGTCAACAGAACATACGATAGGTAATAATTACAAATATTACAGACACAAAACAAAGCACAAGGCAGTAATAATTAAGCACTCATCTCTTTCGTTAAGTAATGGAACCACAGCTTTTATTCTAATGGTTCTTCTTTACTCACTAAGTAAGTTCAACCCCAGAGTTTAACCCCAAAGTTGTGGTTGCCCTGGTAACCCTGGGTCACTCAAAAAGAGCGATTCTGTCATTTTTTTTAAATCCGAAACCTCCAGGGTTCCGGCAACAGAGAGGGAGTAACCTGACTGGCATCAAGCCCAGAAGAGGAGCCTTTTGTCTGGCTAAGACATCGGTGACATGGGGCAAGTGATGGGAGAAACACGGAGCAGCTGGCAATGAGCGAAAACCAAGAATGACTGACATAAAACGGGGAGAAATGATGAGGTACAATAAGAGACAGGAACAATGGACAGTGGGAAAAGTATACACAGAGAAATTCAGGGAAATTGGAATGCAGTCAGAATGAAATACCTGAAAGCAGAGAAGACAAAGATTAACAATTAAATTCAGACGAGGGGGGGGAGATAGAGGCAGAAAATGAAGAAGGTATGGCTGAAGAAAATAAACCTTCTTAGTTGAATCAGCTGGTCTCAGATTTACACCAACAACACAAAAGAAGCCCTTGACTCTGCCCAAAATTCCTTAATGCACCACTCGACACTCATTCCCCCTTTTCACCTCTTGTCACCAACAAACAAATCCGCACTTGATGGAGTGAGTGTGCAAGAGAGAGCAGGCACAGGTCAGTACAAATCTTTCTCATGCATTTAGTTTGGGTATTTCAGGAATGCATCAATTGTTTTTATATCATACCAACAAGACCCAGAAGTTTGATTAATAAAAAAGAAACACATATAAAGAATATATAAATAATAGTAGTACTATGACATTAAGTTGTTAAGTTGTACACACACGTACCTCGTTTAAGCCTCATCCGCAACGGATGCATATCGGTTGTATACACGAAAACGCAAGGGTGGCATTTTGAGATATATTTTCCTACTGGGACTCGTTTTCCAAAGCAAAAAAAACAATCTAGGGCTCCCAAAAGACCAGTTCTGTGGGTAAAAACTCAAAGCGACACCAAACTTTTGTGGACTCTCCAGAACTCACTCTCATGTGTGCGAGCGCTTAGATAAATACACCAGTTAATGTGCTGTGCCTGAGGGAGTTTCTCTTAGTGAAAGCACATATTGATTCTATCTGTGAGAAAAGAAAAAGACACGAAGTGCTGCAGCCTAAAATGTTGCCATCAGTTCAATTCTTTTTCAAGTTCTCTCAAGTAAGCTTCCTGTCCCAACTGTGACGTCGACTGAATCATTACACCCACGGTAAAAATCTGCTGTTTCACAGTGACTTCTTTTAAGGTCTCTACGCTTTTTCGAATGCAACACAAAACATAATCTATGTTAAGTGTGCGAGGATCATCTCAATCCCTGAGAAGTCCGAGAGCTTTTTTTTTTTTTTTTTCCCCAGCTACTGTATGTTCATTGGTCCAAAACGACACATTTTACAGCAAATACAGGATAATCCCCTAAATCCAGCGTGCCAACCTGTCATCAGCTACAATAAAAGACCAGGGAGCCACCTCTGTTTAGAAATGTTTACCATGACAATGGAGCCACTACAGTATGTGTTAAACATATATACTGTATATAAAAATGGACAGATAGATACGGTATATCTTCCTTTTTCTGAATCATCTGCACAGATAGTGAACGGAAACAGTTCCAATTGTGAGAATGCAAATATACTTAATCCATTGTAAATTTAGTTGCATGACAGATTTGGCTCGTCATTCCTGCTTTAACAGGTTTTGAAATGATAATTACAATACCAGAAATCTACAAATATCTATTGCAAGTGACCGTAAAACGTTCTAGAGCGATACGAAGCGGTTTGCAGAAAATGGAAACAATAAGTTAAAACAAACAAGTTAAAATCTTATTCCTGTTATTTTGTCCACCCCTTTCAGGTCATGCAAAGTAGAAAGTAGTGCATCATATATGCATATTTGGACATGGCAACACATTTAGTTTGATCCATCAGAAGAATGCATTAGGAGACGCTCGGATTTACCTGCGTCTTAAGATGAGTGCATTGCAAACATGACATGAAGATTACATTAAGCATAAGAGATACTGGTGCGCTGCTTCTTGCCTAACTTAATATGCCCCTGTGACATTTGGGAATTCAGGTTAGCTCAACAGCAGCATCTCACGCATTTGAGTTCCTGCTTCTGTCTGGGGGCAAAGCAGAGTAACCACAAAGGATTATGTCTGACATCTCAGTGTGCTGTACGTTTGGCGCTGATTGGGCTTTGTATGGAGGATATTAAGAGACTGGGTAACAACCAATCCTTCATATCACCAAATTCACCTACTTCTTCAGGCGTATCGTGTGGTTATAACAGCAGGTAGCAGGTGTGTAGAACAATGAGTTATTATAAATTATAAAGATAAGAATGATCAACAAGATATTCAATATAACTACACAGTGTGTGTGTTTGTGGTGGCACTGACATTTGAGAGCAAAGAAACAGGTTTGGCTCTATGAATCTTCGGTAAACAAGAATGCAGACTATAATATAGCGACATATGGACTAAAAAACACAGTTTTGTAGCGTGCAATGTAAAGTAAAATATTTTATACAGCCAAGAGACAAATTGTTGTCATCCTGAGCCTACATTTGCATGTTCTTGGTCTGAGAGGTATGTGTCATTCACACAGAGCTGTCAGTATGTGCTGTGACAAATTCTAAAAATATCTGCAGAGCCGGATGGGAATATGCTTGTTTTCATCATAGGGGCACCTTTTACTGATGGTAACACTGTGTCCAGTTCTGTCCAGTTCTGTCCACTTGGTTCCGCTCACTTTCTGGAAGCTCAGCAGGTCTGCCTGTCGTGGAAATAGTGTTTTTTTTTTTTTTTTTTTTAAACTTCGTATACCAATTGATTTGCAGCAGTCAGGGTTCATTGCCTAAGATGTTAACACGTGGATGTGTCCAGCTACTACAGTGGATTATGTCACTGCCATTAGGTTTGCAATTCTGGTGAGACAGATGTTGTATAATAGAGGTGCCGGCATCCTCTGAGTCTGTCTAAGACTGACAGCTCCTCTTCATCAACTCTCACCTTACCTGAGGATAAAATGTTCCTGCACTCAATTACTAACAGTTGTATTTGTTTGTCATGTGCAAAATACTTGATGACTCACTTAACTAACCACAAACATGAGACTATTAGTTTTGTAGCACTCGTTCAAATGGGAGAGATTCAACTAGTCACGGGGAACAGCAGGCAGAATGTGTTGCTGATAAGATAATCAATGACTCCATTCTATTCAACTGTCACATTCAGCCACAGCATTGTGACAGTGAGCCATCGGCATAAATAACACTAGAAGAGAAACAGAATGTAATTTAGTCATCATTGATTTTGTTTGTTACACTTGTGCTTTTCCCAAACTGTTACATGTCACAATACCTGTTTTTAAAAGTTTATAAGGTTTACATAGAACCCCAGTTACACAGAAAAGGAACTCTTCAATAGTGATAACGGACTTATTTGTGTTTAATGTAAAATCTTTTTTTTTTTATTTGCACGTCAGGTCTACTGAAGTCAAACGCAGAATCAAGTATGACAACTTAGACTTGGGGAAATAAGGACTCCACTTGTACATTGCCTTGGACACTTGGACTCAAACTCGAGGTCTGGAGACTCGATTACGTGCATTTGAGAGTTGGAGCCAACATATTTTAACAGTTAAGTATTTATTAATGCAGAGCATATTGTTAAAGCAAGAAAAGACATCAGAGTCTATATTGTGAACTAAAAGCTACTGCAGATATCATCAGATATTTGTCATATCAGACAATCTGTTTACTCATCAACACATTATCTTACACACACACACACGCACGCACGCACACACGCACGCACGCACGCACGCACACACACACACAGCTAGAATTTACCAGTTCAACTTCAACAATATTAAAGCAGCCCCTCTTAAACATCAATGCACAACCCTCACATATAAGTTAATGGCAAAGCATACATTTAATCTACTGCTTTAAACACACAGCTTGCCATCTGGAAAGAGTCTGACAGTGATTATCAGTGTATTTACAGTATTGTCTCGGTCCCCGTTCATCCATTATGAATAGTGAAACAAGTGTGTGTGTGTGTGTGTGTGTGTGTGTGTGTGTGTGTGTGTGTGTGTGTGTGTGTGTGTGTGTGTGTGTGTGTGTGTGTGTGTGTGTGTGTGTGTGTGTGTGTGTGTGTGTGTGTGTGTGTGTGTGTGAAGCAGATGACATTTTAAAGCCGAAGCCCATTGGCTTTCATGCATACAGGGACCACCGAACCCACATCATAAGCTTGCTGGAGTGAAATGCATTAGCCATGGTCAACACACACACACGAGTATGTTACTGTGGGTCAGTTGTCTCCATTGGCACACTATGAAAATACAAATAATGCAGCCAAGACTAACCCTTACTTAGAAGTACATATGCTTTTGAACAAACATGCACAGATGAGAGACTAAATGTTCCAAATAAATACCTCAGCAGCCCAATGACCATCTACACCGAGGGAGATCAACTCATGTTGCTGTTTTTATGCAGCATATGTCTTTCTTGCAAGACTTAACAGGCTTATCCAATCAGATGTTTGCTGTTGCAACACAAATAGTCATTTTGGGTCTCCCATTTTTAATAATTTACACATAAACCATATGTGTGTACCAGCTAAAATGTTTCCCGAGGCTGCGCTCTGTATTGCTGAGGTCTCTATAGCGCTGCGTCATACAAAAAGCCAACACTATTTAACCTCCATCTCTCTTTAACAGAAATCTTGTTTGGCTGCCACTCATGCATTGTCTGCCAGCCTTTGAAATGTGAAGTGTTTAGCAAAAATCAAAATTGCAGCCTGATAATTGTCCCGCATTGTAATTAGCTGTCAACACTCGCAAGATTTGTGTTGTTGAAGCAAGAGGAACGCCGATTGGACCAAGCCACAATGGTACAAGAGAGAGAATCAGTCTGAGAAAAAGTACATTTTCTTTGAAAAGTTCTTGTCATTTGGTTGTGTCAACATCTATAAATAAATAGATAGATTTATTTTGTGTGTATCTAGCTTTACTT
This sequence comes from Solea solea, assembly GCF_958295425.1. Lineage (NCBI taxonomy): Eukaryota > Metazoa > Chordata > Actinopteri > Pleuronectiformes > Soleidae > Solea > Solea solea. The sequence goes on from NC_081152.1 coordinate 11,285,655, forward strand.
TAATTCAAATTTAAATAAATTGTGGCATTTCAAGCCCTGCTGCAGATGTGTAACTTTTTTCTCCTTTCAAAATAAATCACCAGTTTTTAATCAACTTGAGTATATATAGTAGCAGCAGAGAGAGCATATATTGTAGGATTTACTGAAAATAATACAATACTCATTGTGATGAAGCAACAAAAGTGCATTAAAGTGGCTCATGTGATGTGATTTTAACAATAGTGGCCTTTGCTGCAAGGCTGGACAACACAGTTAAATCCTATTAAATTATCATATCATTATGCACATAAATGTTGGCCTCAGGACAACTTTATTTGCTTCCCACTAGGTCAGAGTGATGCTTCCTCATGTGTGGATGAGCTTCTAACTTACTGGTTCAACATAAATCTGCCTTCAGGGATTTTTGGCAACGCCTTGTTCTAACTGTGAAATGGCACAGGTCTGAGTGAGGGATTAGTGAGAGACACTGATCCAAATACTGCACCTCTGGTCAGAGTCTGTCCATATTAACAGGGACCAATTTAACAGACAGCTGTGTTCAACAGACCGTATTTGCAAACAAGGTTAGACTTTCATTAAAAGATAGTATGTAGTACAGGATTATGACTGTGCAGCTTGGCCTAAACTATATAAAGAGCCAAACCTAACTACATCTTACAGGTAAAACCTGTGCTAAGTATAAATTTATATTATATTTTAATTTATTATAAAATGATAAACTGTCATGATTCAGCAATGCTTCGATGTTGGAAGATAAGTATGGTGCGCTACATGGGCTAAAAATAGTTTAATTTCCCTCTTCTCCTAATCTACAAGTCACAGGTTTCCATTTTGGATTAATTTGATCATATCACTCTAAAGTCAACGGGTTACACGTCCTCTATATTAGTGTCTACCTAATCACTGGACATTAATATTCCCTTCAAAGCTGCACAAGACAGGATTATACAAACACAACCAACTACAGCTTAGTCTGAGCTTGAAACCTGTAGTGCGTGAATAAAAACAAAAATGTCAGTTGTATTTAAACCATTGTCAAATGTGATTAAGCCTATCAGCTCCACATGATTCTCTATGTTTGTCAGTATAGTGGTGTTTCTCGTGTTGCCTTCCATCACAGTGATACGTCAAGACAGACTGAAGTACCACTGCACTTGTAAGGTGAGAAAGCTGCAACAGGTTGGAATACGACGATAAACATGGTACTTTGACGGGACAAATGCTCCTTTCCCCATCCCATACACACCCTCAGTCAGGTCTGATAGTATTGTTTGGCAGAGTCTATTCTCAGATGATGGATGCAGCATACAAATGCTGTAACATAATTTCTCTTCCTGATGACCAAACAGAGACAGAAAAACAACATCAACAACAACAAAAATCGGCAAAGGTTTGCACCCTACAGCTTTTAGAGCACACACAAGAGTCTGACATTAAAATAACACAATGTTCAATTTGTGTTGTCTCGCTCACTGCAACACAGATGGTACTTTCTACAGCTCAATTTTTTTTTTACCAAACTTCTTGTAGTCCTTTAATCAATTCTCAAAGACTGAGTCACATTCATACACAACAAATCATTAAAGTGATGTTTGGTCATTTTCAACACTAAACACACACACACAGACAAAAGTTTGAAGGATATTAAAGTTTCCTTCCCCGACAGTACTGAGTCAGAGGAGAGGTATGACGACAAGAGGAAAACATTATGAGTTGAACTTGAATCCAAAGCATTACCAGGGTGTTCTAAGCCTGCCAAGCTCCCTTACTAATTACTAACTACTAATAGTGACGAGGAAACACAGAGGGAACAATCGGGTGAGGGAGGAAGACACACAGAACATAAATGGACCGGCAGACAAAGAAGGAAAGAGAGACAGATGAACAGACACACGGTGAGGAAAAACTGTAATGAATGAGCCTTTGGTGATTTCTGTGTTAGTGCATGTCACAGTACAGAGCTCTATGGCCTACATTCTGCCAGCTGGTAACAACAAAGTCCATGCATGCGTATGCATCACACACACACACACACACACACACACACACACAAACATGGATCAGAGGAGACAGTAATGGGGCAATGCTGCTGCTACTAGGAAAGACGGAAACATCCATTTACCCATGCATGTTTTTTTTTCTTTCTTTAACCTAAAACTATCTTTGCTGCACTTTATAAATTCCATTAATAATTGTGCATTGCAGTTTAACACCTTTTGTCCCACAGCTACATGAACTACTTTCCCAGGATACTCTTGAGTATACGTCAGGATCTCCTCATACAAGCTCTTATAATGGTTTCCTGCTGGCTGACTCTTGCCCAATCTGATACCCTTGTCCCAGTTTCATCCACAGAAGCATAAAACTAATTTTAAAGTTGCATGAGGTAGATTAGCCTAGTTCAGCCAAGCAGTGCAAACTGGGATGGGTGAGCTTATGTCTTATGATATCAACGTTATCTTCAAAACCCAGAATGGAAACATGAATAAGCAAAGGGAAGTTGATGTGACTATGAAATAGGAAAAACCTGCATGTGGCAGCATGTGCATAATGTGAAGCGTTTGTGCCATTGTAATAAAGGTGGGGTCATACTGGACGTAATCCACTCAATGGGTAAGCTAAGCTTCTTAAAGTGGTCTTCAGTAGAAAGCAATTGTGACTAATTTAGCTCAGCGGGAGGAAATTAGATGGGAACTGACTTAAGCAGCACAGGCACAGAGTCACAAAGGGAGATTTTAATTACTGTCAGCAAATTTTAAAAGTGCACAAAAGAGAAATGTATTGATGGAAGACAATAAGGGAGTCGAAACAAGCAATAACAGGAAGAAAGTAGGGCAAAACCACAGAGGAGAACAGACAAAAAAGGTCTCAGGAGAATACATTCCTACAGCATCCTTTGAACAAAAAAAAAAAGTAAAACACTCATCAGTCCAATATGCAACTTAGATGCTTTGCAATGCAATGTGCAACTTCCAAAATAACCTTGTGTACAGTGAGAAGAGTCAAAAATAAAAACAAACATCATACTCACCTAATCTAGGCTGCACTTAATGCCGGCACTGGGTAGCATAACTCCAGCACACACACCACCAACACCACCAGTAAGAAACTACGAGTCAGTGCAAACATGAGGAGGAAGAGAGGGAGCACTCGAGGGTGGAGAGAAGAGGAGGAAGATTTCAAAATAAATGCGTCTATATGGGTGTGTGTGTGAGTTCAGTGAGTGTGTGTCTGTTTGTCTAACAGCGAACAGTCCAGGAGAGCTCAGTCTCTCTCTCTCCCCCCTCTCTTTCTCTCTCTCGATCTCTGGCAACTGTGACGCGTCACTTTCGTCCAGACCCCTCCCTCCCTCCCACTCTCTCCGTCTCTCCCCTCATTCGCTCTCCCAATCCCTCTTTCTTTCCCCTCTCTTAATCCCTTACTTCTCTACTCGCCCCACCTCCCGACCCAAAGGCTGATAAAGACTTATTGCCAGACACCCCAGACTAAAAAAAAAATACACGAAGACTCTTTGACCCGTGTACACACTTCTCTTATCATTAATCAACTCCGATTTTTACAGCATCTGTTTCCTAAAATTACTTCTACACCAGCTCTTGTTATCATTTGAAAAGTTGGGGATGAGAGCTTAACATGTCATGAGAGAGAAGTGTGGTTTGATGCTCAGTCCTAAACATGAGTGCTTCTAACCCATTAAATGATGACTGACTTACCAATGTTGTGGTAGCTGTGTTGTGAGGGCACTTTAAGATGCTTCGTCCTCCCAAGCTCTTCTCCAAGTAGGTAGTACCATCCATGGATCTCCTACATCACAGTGTGAGAGAGTCCTGAGTTAAGTTTGGGGATTCAACCTACTACATTTGAAGTGAATTGCTCTATGTCCAGAAATACACACACAGGCTCTTGCAGCTATCTTTAAAAAGGCTTTGACTCCCATTCATCTGGACAGCCTTACCAGTGCTGTATAGCTAACCTTAACTCAAATGGTTTTGGTCTCCATGAGGACTACTGGTCCTGACAAGGTCAGTGTTTAAGCCAGAAAAGGGCCTAAAGAGGTAACAAATACAAGCACACACACACACACACAAAACACACAGATTTAGTTTGCTAGCTCCTCCAGGGCTGCGGGCAACAAACACACACATCCCTCCACACACAATGCTTTGGCTTATTCCAGCTGATGCCCCCACTTCTACACTTCTGCCTTCTGGGCCAGATGGTGTCCGTGTGTGTGTGTGTATGTGTGTGTGTGTGTCACAAAGATCACTGTATGTGTGTTACGTAAAGCTGTGGCAGAGGGAGTCTGATTTGTAATTCAAATGATGTGGACATAGTCTTGAAACCATGGGCAAAAAAACAACAACAAAAAAACAGTGTCATAAGCTCTGCCATCAATTTACTATTACACTTTTATTATAGCACACAAACTCACACACACACACACACAGCCACCTCTTTTACACTAAATTATGCCGTGCCGTGGACATTAACAATAATCTCTATTCTAAAAGCATCTTATCTGAGTGGTGCGATATCTGCAGGCGGTGGGGAGAAGAGGGAGGACAGGCAGGGGACTTGTATAGAAGGAGGGGGAGGGGTGGGCATGTGTCCTGAAAGGTCTGTGAGGGATTTGCCCCATCGTTCAATATTGCGCTGCATGTGTGACAAAGGGGGAAAGAATGGGGCCAACGGAGTCAGAAGGGAGACAGACTGAGAGACAGAGGAAAAGCAGAGGACGAGGAAGAAGTAAAAAAAAAAAAAAGTGTGACGAATGGGTGTAAACAAACAACAGGATGTGACAGACAAGCCGGGTCAAAATAACAGCCAACGCTCATGTGAGCTCTTAAAAAAAGTAACGTGTGGGTTAATGAACGGATAAGTGAAAAATAAAAACAGGGGAAAAAGAAAAGTGGATGTGGTGGAGAAGATGAAGAGACATAACTGCCTGTGATTCCAAGATAGAGCTACATAATCAGCATATTAGGCAAATTACATATTCATTGGGAGGACTTTGTTTGTTTTCCCTGCTTTTGTTGTGAAAGTGTGAAGAAATTAAAGAAAATACTTATTGGTTAAAGAGTTAAAGAGAAAACAAGAGGGTTTGTAAATTTGTGGCCGTGTTTGTTTTTTCCAATTTATTTCAGCGATCTAATCTAATCACTAAATTAAGAGTTTCCCATCAACGTCTCCGTCTCTCTGTGAACAACAAAAGTCTCAATACAAATGCAAGCGAACTGAATGCAGACGCCATTTGCTGAATCACTGAAACTGAAAAGAGATGTATGCTCTTTACTTCGTTTAAGTATCACTATAAAGCCAGGAAACAAATATCATTATATCAACCTTTTACAGCCTTAACAAACGTCTTGGTCAAACAGTTGACATCCTCACTAAATAAAAGGAATACATCTACTTCATACGTCTCACCAACAGAGTAAAAGAGGTTGCTAAGGAGTGCAAAAGAGCAGACGAGAAGGAGGACGATTACATGCAAAATGCAGTGGTTACAACACTAACTACTTAAATCTTTTTTTCCTAATTGAGTCTTAAGGCACCCCCAGCTTTGTTGTTTTAATGTCAATTTCAGTGATATTCGCATCATGTGTATGTAATGCTCAATCTTAACATTCTGGGTTAGGGTTACTCAATCTTAATCTTTCTGACAGGAACGGACAATTGAATGTTTGTGTGGTTGTCCAGTCTCCACATTACGTGGCAATATGTGTGTCTGAGTATTTTTATCTAGCCTTTATTTGACTAGGAAAAATACTGAATGCTCCTCCCTGCTGCTAATTAAAACCTGTGCCAGTGAGACTTTACAGTATTTGGCAGGTAAAAACAAAGGCCAAATGTATGATGAGAACAATTTTGACGCCTCACACAGAAACTGACAAATGCAATCAGCTTTGGGTCTCTAGTCTTGTGACAGAAAGCATTAAAGTGAGACCTCTTATCTTTGCTGTGCCAGTAATGCCAATGTTCATATCTTGTACTGCACAGTCTTTGTGACAGAGATTTGATTACAAATGTGCAGTGTGCAAAGTTCTGTTGTACTTTTAAATGTAAGATATGATAGTCTAAATCAAAAAGACAGGACCTTTAATGGAGAGGGACTCAATCTGTGATTCACTTGTTTGTCTGGCGGCACTGATGCTGTGGTGTAACCCTGGTAACCCCAAAGTGTTTCTTCTCAAATATTAAGGTCAACTGGAATTCATTCACACGAAGCTTCAGCTTCATGGTCGAGTGGATGGACAAATGCAAAGGAAGCCGAGGACACCGTTTACCAGAATGTCTTTGCACTCGTAAACCGTGTGTTCAAACTCACCTTGTCTGTGTCCACGAGGGAGCGCACACCAAAGCTCATGCAGCCCAGCAGTGCACTGACCCTGGTGATAGCATGGAGAGAATGAATGAGGAGGAGAAATATGAACAAACATCATGATGTAAAGTCCATGGGTCATTTAAGTTGTGTCGAACATTTGACGTTACTTTTATGACCCAAAAGCATTACATAAAACCAACTTAAAAGTCAATCATAATCAGAGGGAAGTTGTTTAAAATGTTGTTTTTTAACGTCAGTTTTATTTTGTTATACATTATTTTACTCCATTAATCCCTTGGGTGAAACTGGTACAGTATAAAAAACAGACAAACAAAGTGTTTAAAGGAATTAAAAAAAAAAATCAATACGAATATGTCAACAGAATTGATGTTGAGCAAATGATTTATTATCGTCATAGTGGGCATTTGTGTGGTGTTGCTGGTGGTGGTGGTGGTGGTGGCAGGAGTGGATGTTTAATTATGCATACATGAGAAAAACAGTTCTCGACAACCTCCCATCTGGACCGAACCAATGCAGCTGCTGATGCCGTTTGAGGGCAAACTGGCCCTGAGCTTAATGAGCACCTGAAAGGTTTCTTGGCACCAGTCAAATGAGCCACTGACCGAAAAAACCCCGCTGCATTGACAGAATGTCGCGCAGACACTGGGTAGTTTATAATGAGCTTACTCTTTCTTCTTTTTTTTACCAGCAGTCAGCCAAGACTACCTGTACATCATGTAAACTTTGTATTAGAGCTGATGACTAAATCCTTTTCAAAAGGAAATCACAATTTTAAGCATTGAAATGAGCAGATCATAAAGACTGCAATTTAGGATACATGCCAAAATTCATATTTATATCTTTAAGTTCCCATCCTTACATTTTGATCGTATTTCATTTGGTGACAGTCTTGTTTTCCCCAAATTGCATAGCCCTAATATTTTAAATCTACACACAATGACTACTAAACTGAAGATTGGCATTAAAATGATATGACAAATCATATTGCATTTGCAATACCTGGCAGGAAAATTGCATTTAGGCATTTTCCCAAAATTGCTCAGTCCTTCTTTGTACCTTTCCTAATGTAAAAAACATCCCATAGAAATACTAAAATAATGAATATACTGGGAACAAGTGGCATCTGCACAGGCAAATCCTAACACACAGCAACAACCAAGTACACATGTGAACACTCACGTCAAAATCTTGCACTGCCTTACGTCAAATTAAAAAAAGATTATATCTACTTTGCATGCTGCCAACCCCCACAACACACAGGAATATGCGAGTTCCCTGAAAGATACGAATATTAAAGGATTAAAGATAACTAGAGAAATATAACCATCCACTCTCACATGGTTGTTTGTCTCTATGTGGCCCTGTGATGGACTGGCCACCTGTCCAGGGTGTGACCTGTCCCGCCTTTCACCCTAGGTCAGCTGGGATTGGCACCAGTGCCCCCCCCCTGCGACCCTCATGTGGAGGATAAAGCGATAGGAGATGGATGGATAAAAAATACAAGCATAACATTATGAGCAATACTACAGAGGGATACAAATTGCTCATTTGAATCTAAATGTCAGTCCTGAGATCAGCCTATTCATTTAATCACAACAGCAAATGTTTTTGTACTTGGCAAAATAATAAAAAGGAAATATTCAATATCTAATTGAATTTGTGGGAAACTTAAATCGTTCTTTTTTTTTCTCTCTGATGCACATTGTGTCCATACATTAAAAGGACTGCTAACATTCCACAGCGTTTGGCTACAGCAGCACTTTGGCTACTATTGTGTGGTATTTAAGAGGATTTGCTGAAGAGGCACTGCTTCCCACAACTTCCTCACAGCAGAAGGGAGAGTTGAATAAGCACCTTTTAATGACATTTCAGGCTGCACTTTATTTAAAAAAAAAAAAAAACGGCTGCTAAGGTGGTTATACAGTATATGGTGCAGTGGTAAAGTTCTCTCTCTCTCTGCAGAGACCACGGGCCGGTTGTGCCTCCGTATAACCGCATCTGACCAAACGTGGAGATGAGAAAGACAAACACTCGAGCCATTAAATGTGAATGAGGCTTAATTGCTTACCAGAGATGAGTAAATCACTGTTAAACTGTGTCCCAGAAAGTGTCCCAAAAAAGTCTTTATCTTTATAATCATTCTATGATTTATAGTCAACCACTTATTTAAGCCTACAGCAAATCACCATCAATTAAAACCCATGCTGTGAGAACAGCAGGAGCCATGCAAAGCATATTCAAAACCACTGCCATTAAGTCATGCAAAAGAGTATTTAAACACAGCATATGATGCATGAACGAAGTTCTTTAGTATATCCAGCTCATGGTGATACTTCTCATCAGTTCCCTCAACATAAGGCAAGATACTGATTCGACCATATGTTTTCCTCCATCTCCAACAATGACCCTGTTTCAGCACAAGCCTGCCGAGGCAGGGAGGCGAGAGTAACACCAGGCACCAGAGAACCAGGCAAGGAAAGAAACGCGCACTCACAACCACCCATTAATATGCAGCAACATTAATAATGAAATGGTATTTCGTTGATGATGTTTGATGGGGTTTAGCTCACTAACGTGTTGAAAAGAAAAAAGGAAAATATTTCTTCTCTGTTCATTGTGTCATGAGCAGGGACGGTTCTAGAACACTTTGATTTGAGGGAGCCATTAAGAAATGTTCTTTATGTTTTTTTTTTTAGGATGTAGCAGCCCCTGTGTCTGGAGACGTGTCCAATCATGACCCACACTGTGACCTTCTTCGGCGCTCCCACCTTGTTGTGGAGTCAGAGTTCCACATTGTGAAGAGCAGTCTCTTATGAAGGTCATCCTCTCCGACAAGACTAAAATAACAAAAAGGACAGAAAGTCTGTCAGCTTTTCTCAAATTAAAAACTATGGCTGACATGCATTCAATTGCAATGAAGGCGTGTTTACTTCAGTTTCTACCAACAAACCAATCATTTGTGTTTACTGTAAGGTACTCTACACTGAAGAATGACACATCAGATAGTCTGGAGGATAATCACATACTGTTATTTTCAGTCTTGTCACATATTACTTACCCTTGAAAAGGGAAAATTAACAAATATAGAAATAAAAAAAGTAGCTTAGCAAAACCAAAATATAATGTCAAAAATACCATAAAAACAATATGCCAGAATGCTTACAAGTAAAAGGTTTGTAAAAATATGGGGTTCCTACAGTGAAGAACCAGCTGAGTCTTCTGCCTGTCTGCAGGATCACTGTCGGGGAACATGCCAACCTGAAGAACACAACAAAACCAAACAAAATTATACACATAATAGTTTCCAGCCTCGACTCAGACGGTGTTTTATTTCCCCGCACATACCTTCACATAAGAGTCACATGGGCCCTCACACTCTTCCAGCATGCCCCTTGCCTCCAAAACTGTACACATATAAATAGAGCTGAATACAATTATATGAGATTGGGGAAGCCCACGGCCAAGAGGAAAGGAATTTGGAGGATGCCGGTTCAATCCCGGGTAGGGCCAAGGGCTGGGGGGCTCCCTGGGTGCAGGTAAGTGATGCCCACTGCTCCTGCGCCCAGCTTGTGTGTGTTCCCGACTAGTGTGTAATAAGAATGGGTTAAATACAGAGGTCAAATTCACTAACTGGTAAAAAAAAAAATTACTAATTCTAATACGAGTGACTATCCAGTCACATTTATGAAACATTATACATCCAATTTTCAGGTTCAGCCCCCCCAAAAAAATGGTGTGTTATGTTCTGATAAGAAAGCATTTTTGCCATATGCACTGGGAGCTTCACTACAGCTTGCTTGACTCCTGAAGATGTGCCCATAATTTTATTCAGTATGTGGAGGAATAATGTGATTATGTTTTACTCCTGAAACAGTAAAAAAATAAAAATAATAATAGTGAGATATTCGAGTTGCTGAGAACGTAAACTGCAAATGTGCCATAAACAGATGCGTAAATCTGCATTAGATTATTTTTCCTGCTTTCGTTGCTGCAAGCAAAGCCATTTAACAGTGGGTACCATTTGTTTCATTTGCTTTACAGTATGTAACAAAGCACGGTGTTGAGTGAGATTCCATCCTGCTACCTCTACCCCCCACACAAAGCTAGGAAAGAGACTGTCCTCCAATGAAAAGTACATATAGGTTGTATGCAGGAATTACGACCTATGTCTACGTTTTCAAAACCAGCGCCCCTAGCGGTTGTATACATGACAGCAACCTGGTACCTTGGAAGTGGCATCTAGTAGCTTCGCTGAGGTCTCCACTGGCAGTCCGCTCAGTGGCGAGAGCACGATTGTGGTCGACAAAAGTTCCACTCCCTAACTATACCACCTTTTTAATATTTTTTTTAATTTTTACTGCCTAACCCTGTCTTTTTTGCCCTAACCCTAACCTCAGTAACACCTGTGCGTATTCGAGTTAAAAAATACTGCACCAGTGTAGTAAAAACATACCTTTAGGTTGTATTCAGGGGTTGGACAAAACGACCCATAGTTACGTTTCAGTTGGAGGACTTGTTGTTAGTAAACCACATAAACATTGAGACTTTGAGGATGTATGATGTGATATAATCAATGTCAAATTCAACCTCTTAACTCATATGTGGTCCCTGCAAAGTAAACTGCTTGCTGCATGTACAGCACCATAAATTATCACATATCTTCAGTGTTTATTTTTGTAAAGTAAAACACTGTTATTTGTGCCACAGTAAGTGTGCACTTGCTGTTCTACACAGAGGTTTGGAAGTCCAATACTGTTTGTTTATAATGAGAAATAATAATAAAAGATCCCTCCATTCTGATTACCTCAGAGTGTTTGGTAACATCTGATGACAAATACATATCACACACAACATAACATAAATGAAGCATAAACTAGTTTGGGGTTTCAAATGGTGGATTTTACATGCCATTTTATAAATATAGTGTATATGTGGACATGGACAAAAACTACCGTCATTGAATATTCAACTTCAAATGTTGCATTCAAATAGGTTCACTTTGTCATTTTTGCCCTTTTAATATTTTACACATTCTTTTATAACAGGCAACAAGTAAGTGCCAGCTGTGAAATTGTTTCATTACAATAAAATGGGGGTAAACGTGAGAGCGTTTCACTGTAACAGCAGCCGTTGACACAACTCACCACTAACAACAAGTCCGTCAGGCTCTAGGACGATTGACAGCTTCAGCTGACCTGTGAAAAATGAGAGGAGGAAGGTCACAGGGGTGGCAGGAGAAAAGTGGTACACAGAAATTCATATTATGTGGGTTTAACTTTTAAAGAAATACATTTAGTTGGTTTTACAGAGAGCGCTGAAAGTGCTGAATTATTTATTGAATTATTCATTGACTCTCTGGACTCTTGACTAGTTCACTAGGAATCCTCAGAAATTGAAGTCCAGGCATTCATGAGTCACTTGCATTTTTGTGTGTAACTTGTGTCTGTTTCTCACATTGTGACATCCCACAAAGAGTAAGCAGAAGTCATTATTTATTCACTTTTAACTTGCTTGTCTTGTAATTACACGTATATGTGTGTCCACTGTCTATCATGTGTCACTTTTTCTTTCATTCGCTCTCCATCCTTCCCTCTCCTGTAAGTCTCCCAGTGCTGCTAACAGCTGTTGGAGACTCGTTAGCCACGTTGACATGGCCACCGCTAACATTGGCTTTGTGCAATTTTTAATTAATCCTGTTCATACGAGCACAGTCTAAGGCTAAAATGTGGGAGCCTCGCTGTGTGATAACACTGCTGGCACTTCAGACCTTGGGTACAAGGGATGTTTGTCGTTCCCACACTGAACTTGGCATGGCTTTGTGCTGCTGGCTGCGCTAGAAGTACAAAGTAAAAACACTGGTCGGCAATATCTTCCTGGTACATCTGAACTTGCCTGGTACAAATGTGGTAATGAAGCAGAACACGCAGCAAATACGAGGAAAATCAAAATACACAAAGAGATTGAGGAAAGAATGAGTAAAAAAAAAAGCAAATACCGTCTACTTTGAAGCTGTTTGAAAATGACAATCTATAAAACAGTAGAGTAGAAGACAGAGCAGACCCCCCCCCCCCCCCCCCCTCATAAATGCTAATATCAACAGTCCAACATTCTCAACATAACAATCCTGATGTTTACTCTGTTCAGCGTCTGGCATGTTATTAAACACAAAGAACATCTAAGAGTGATGGCTATGTCCTTTTGCAGGTATTTGGTCATCAACCAAAGCATTAGACATATTGGAATTATGACGTTTATGAAGTTGATGGTGAAGGAGAATGTTAAGATGCACTCTAGAGGGATACACACACACACACACACACACACACACACACACATGCAGAATGTCTCCAACAATATGCATGGTCATTTTTCCTTCACAGGTGTTGGCTGCATGGTCATGACGGGGGAAAAGTCAGGGGATCACCAAGGTCTGTAAGGTTCATCAATCACAGTTGCCACAACATATTGCTCAAATCAACATGGGCACATAACCTATAGATTGGTTTTATGGAGAACTACTACTACTACTACTGGTAGACAGCAAAGTCGGACGAAAACTCAGTCCAATTTTAAAATGAGTCTGTGGGAACTCATTTTATTTGGAGCAAAAAATCTGGCTTAATATTTAAAATGTCTGTCCAGCTTTTAAGAAACACTCCCAGAGACGGCTTCCATCTGAAAAAACCTGTTATGAAATGTTTCTTAATAAATTACTAGGGTTTATGTGTGACGAACCATTCCACTCTAATCAGAGGCATTTCCGTCAAGCGATAAAGTTCAACTGTCACAAGAACTTCAAAAACTCAAACGTCGAGTTCAGTGGAATCTGATTAATGAGGCAAATTTGGGATTTAAAGGCCTACATACAGTGACTTGGACATAGTGTTAAAAATGGTAAAATATGCACTCCCCCTCTAACCTCCCACTCACTTATCCACTGCTTTGGCCCTTTAGAAAAACCAGGGATCACACCCTCTGGGTAGGAGAGATGCCACCCTAGTGTGCATGTCGTGATTTAGAACAGAAGGCACTTTTTAAATGCCACAATTGTCCAATTCAGCAAACAAGACTTCAGTGTTCGGGAGATGCCAACCTCTCAACCTTAACAGACAGAAGGGGAAAGTTAACCTATAATTAAAGCAATGTAGAATAATAAAAGGTCCAGAATGTGATTTTTTTTTATATAGCAGCAGTAAAAAATAATGAGTCCCCGCAACAATAAAAGTATTCAGCACTATGGAGAGCCAGCGCAGGTTACACTGAAAGACAGACAACTAGACAGGAAAGAATAAAAAGGCTAAACTCAACTATAGCGCTTAAGGAAATATTTAGCAATCTGACTACAAGGAACTAAGAAAATTATTTTTCTTAGTGTTAACAAATGTAGACTCACGTGTGGTAAAAACTGAAGCTATTCACAAACCCCGCAAACACCTTCCATTTGGTACATGAAAATTAAAAGCTATAACTATGCACATATATTTTAAAAACTGTCTTTGAGTCCTTGTGTCTCTTACTTATTCTATAAAAGCACAGTTATTAAGCCCTACTATCTGTTCATAGGCATCTTTAATGGAACAAAACTGAAGGCTTTCTCTTTGAAACATCACAAATATCTCATACTTCTTTTATGTAGCTGTGGAAAATACAGCTTAAACTCAGCATGTCACGGCCCTCAATAACACTTGCTTTGTTGCATAGCCTCAGTGTCATTTTTTTTTTTATTTAGCCATTTCCAGGGTGATTGGTGTTGAGCAAGTGAGTCATACTTGCTTCATTCCTTCTTTTTATGCAATACTTTTTCTACTTTTATGTATGAAAAACTAAAAACCAGCACAACTACTGTCAATGATGTTCAATTAGTAAGATACAAAAAAAAAAGAAAAGAGAATGAGGGAAAGAGATGGAACACTGACAGTGGATTACTCTTATCTGACCTCTCCCCTGGTGAGCTTGTCCTTGTTCATGTGCCAGCTCAATTAGGCCACAAAGTGCTTGTTGCCTGTCTAGTGACGGGGCATGTGTACAGCCAAGTCAGGACTAATCTATCATGAATTTAGTTCAGATTTTTATAACATCTTGAAACCAAGTTAGTGGCTAAACGTGCACAAACCAGCACAAGCAAAAGAAAACTGCATGTATACTGCACAGAGATGCACACAGTCATGTGTCATACATAGACTGTTAAATGAAAATGAAAGCGGACGTAGGCTAGTGCTCCAGAGATTGAAGCCAAAACTATTCAATTCAATGTCCGACTTCAGGGGCGACTTCACTTTCGATGTCCACTTGGTGAATTATGGTGCAATTGAGATTAAAAGACGTGCTATTTGGGATATGGGCATGGCTGCGTGTGTAGGTGGACATGCAGTGGACAGGCTTGCAGTCAGGCACTCAACCCTGCTTTTCCTAACACGGTTTCTTCGGGTTTCAAAAAGACAACATGGGTCTAGTCAAGATATGACACCTGAAGCTCCAAAACTGCAGTTCACAAGCCACAAGGTGATGCCACAGCGGATTTCCACTTGGTGATACAGTTTATCAAGGATACACATGAATGTCTGCTACTAAAATCTACCCATGTACAGACATAGCAAACAGCAAATTCCTTTTGCCAAATTCTGTAAGACAAGGCGGCCACAACGGTCCTGTCATTGTTGCTGCCACTCATAATGGCACGAAGCTGCCATGTACTTTCTCTTGATATAAAGCTGAAAATGACCCAGGGCCCAAACAACCACACAAGACACAATCATTTCAGGAGTGGAAGGAATGTTTTTTTTTTAACCAAAAGTACAGAATGTCGCCCCAAAAACATATATCTTCAGTTAAATTAACCGATACTGAAAGCAAAGGTCACAAAGCTGGAGAGAAGGATATGTGCAGTGTGTGTTTGTGTGTGTATATATATATATGTCTCTTCATTACCCTGCTACCTCCCATTCTCTGCTTTAATAAGCTTTACTGCTTATTTGTCACATTTACATTTGAAAGCCTACATCCAAAAAGGCCAGGCCAGGGTACAATGTTGGTCTTTATGTGAAAACTGAAATAGCCATTACCAGCAAAAAGGAGCAAGAAAAAGAGACCAGAGTTAATCCATGTTCTGTAACATTTCCTGTGAGAACGGGGGAGACATTTTGAAAAGTTGGGGAAACTGCTGTGTATAGGATTTGAAGTTTTCATCCGGGGCGGGCACCAATTCATCCGTTTTAGATCCAGGAGCAGAATTGATGTGAGAATTACAAGGTGTCCTCTTGTTCCCTCGCTCAATTTCTTTTAACGGGCTTGTTATAGAACTTCATCTTGTGTGCCAAAAGCCAGTGGGACAGAGCTCATGCTGTGCCAGACAAACAAAATTATAGTGTACATTAAATCCTTTGAGGGAGACACTTGACAGACAGGCTGGAGTGTGTTTGATGGGTCAGTCGGAATTTACCGGGTTAATTACTAGAGATTTCGTATTTCTAAGAGGCATTAGCCTATGTTTAATATCCAATAACCTGAAAAGCTATGTGCACATAAATCAAAGCTTTCATCAACTACATACAAAGTATTTAGGATATTCCATTGTGGCATGGCAATACATATGGTTTAAAAATACAAATAATTGGGGAACAACACTGAATAGCAAAACACATACTTGGGCATTTTCTTGAGGAAAAGCTTATATGTGCAATAATAAAAGCAGTGACATTTATTTATGACTGGCTCCCACGCTTGTAAATATTGTTCATGTAGAAAAATATGTGTGCGGCGTAGACATTATTCATCTCATGGAGAGAAAAGAAATACATGCTGAGAAAAACAAAAACATGCCACGAAATTAGTTTTCTGTGAGAGGGAAGCATACATACAAAAAAAGACTAATTTCCTAAATCCTTTATTTTGTGGTTACTTGAGAACTAAATCTGCCAACTTGCCATTCGTACGTTTTCCCCATTGAATTTAAAACACCAATTTCTGAATACAGTTGCCCCCGAGAAATGTATTTATTTTAATAAATTCACATTCGCAAAGTCTGGCACTACTAAATTTATTCATAGGAGTATTTATATTATTCCCAGCAAATTTGAGACCTCTTTCTTTTTCTTGAGTAGGGTTATCATTATTATTATTATTCCACACGAATACTAAACGAGACTAGGGGGAGGCAAATGACCTCAAAAGAGGTTGGTCTCCAATTATTATCCCTTTAAATGTATAATTTTCTTTATTGTTTAAATATTATTCTGCCTTTCATCCATGACTCTTTTTACCGTATACCTTTCTATCTGCCTTACTCTGCCTGAATCCCCAGCCAGTGGTGCAGTAATTTACATTATACACTTCTCATTGAGTGTGGCCCAAAACACCTCTAGTCAATATTTTCTCATGTAAAATCCCTTAATTCCCTTAAATTTTTTAGCAGCAAACTGACACCAAAATTACAGTTGTGTCAATTGTGTGTACATGTGTACCTGCAGAGTCTTACTATTTCCTTTTTATTTCTCACAGTCTAACAGATACCTGAACATACTTAAGTCACACCTCAAGACATACCTAAAGTCTTCTTTCCAGTGTTCTTGATTAAACCACCCCATCACATCTTGTAAAGAAATTGTGGTTACATGTATAAAAGGAGGACTTTAATATAGATAAATTATGTAAAGGGAAGTGAGAGCTTTAGGTGCTGACCAAGTCTGTTCTATAATTAATTCTCTATCAGTGAAAACTTACACAACTCTCACAAAAGTAGTCAGACTCGTGGCAAAGCTTGACCCAGCTCTGAAAGTTAAACTGGGAGGACCATGCACGATCACGTCACATATTGTCAGTCTGATCATCTCATTATTAAATTTGTTTGACCTGGAATTCCTGATGAAATCCTCAGAAACCCTGAGTGAGACAGGTGAAAAAAGGACAAGAAACCGCAAAGCATTTCTGAATTTCCCACAGAGCAAAATATGACATTTAAAGACATGAGCGTGTGACTGTGGTGCTAATACTGTACGGTCTGTATGTTGGAAGGAAGTCCAAGCAAATACCAATACAAGACATCACGTGGGTCAGATCTAGTCAGGCGTCTTGGGCAACACTCGTGTAACGTGACAATTATATGCTAAATCAGTCCTTTCCAGAGACTGGGTCAACACCCAAAAATGTGTCACGTGAGGTTTTTCGCCAGCGCTTTTAAGATTTATGTATACATTTACAATAACCTGCATAAAATGGAGTTGTGATGAATTTATGTATCAAACATGGTGTGTTTTTTTAAGAAATGGTTTAGCTTTTCAAAATAATTTTAGGTGTCGCAGTAAAAACAGTATTTTATGCACAATTTTGATCTTGACATGAGGCACTCAAACATGTACAAAATATTACAGAAGCCACCCCAACAACTGTACCCACAACCCTACACAACTTTATCCATATTCACTAGTGCATTACTAGTTCAACGTGTACCTTGTTTTGTTAATCGATATCTATTGCATTTCTTATCCAAACAACGTCAAAGTCAGCACTGGTGCCCTTAGTAAGGCACCTGCCAAATTTGACAGTCAGAAGATTAACAGACAGACGTATGTTCCTTACGTTTATAGATAGATTTGTGCGGAAAGGAAGCTAGTGGACGGTGGATGTAAGATTTAAAGTTACAGTAAAACGTGCAGGTGCGTGGCTGATACCATCCATAAATGATTCAGGGTGTCACCAGATAAGGAAGGCCTCGTTAACCGACCAAAGGCTTTGTGGCAACATCTGAGCCCACTCCCGCTGCGAAGTAATGTCCTTCTAATGTTAGACACGCTGCGGGATCGAGTGTCAGCGCTGTCAGACATACGTGACACAATCCTTTACACAACACATACCTTTACTGTTAAAAAAAAAGACTAATAAATACAGATCTGCAGACAGCTTTTTTTTTTGTTTGTGCTCCCACGTCTACAACTTATTTTTTTTTTTAAAACAACCCATTAAATGCTACAGTTTAGAATTGCAGTCTATTTTCTAGCCCAAGAAAAGGAATTTAGCTCACCATAGGTTCTGAGGAGGAAGGATGATTTCTGTGGGGAGTTGGCAGGAGGATTCTGCAGGTGAACCCCGAGGCAGGTCATCATGCCGAGAAAACAGCTGCCGAGGAGGATTCAGCAGCTACAAAAGAAGAGAAAAGTAACATGATGCCTGGCTGTGTGTGAGTATGTATATGTACGTGTGTGTGTGTGTGTGTGTATTCAGCTGAGGGTGAAGAAAACATTTTATTTTTTTAAAAACATCATCAAAAGACCAGAAATGCATCACTATTAGCTGGTTTCAAAATTCATGTCACGCTGTAAGTGGAAGTAGGATTTGACCTTTTACTGTGTCTGACAGTTTCTGTGTTGTTAACGGAGAATCCTACAAATACAGAGCTGCAAGACAGATGTCATTTTACAAATACACAGCTGAATGAGGAAATAACCGGTGAGAGCTTAAAGTTTATGGCATAGACAAAAGCGGTCTACAGCTGCTTAAAGAGCAAACCACACACAAATGAGACAGATTACACGAATGATCACCAAGGATTACGTGTTTTAGAACTAAAACAGTGATGTCATTGTTTGGCATTAATCCAGATTACTTGCACAGCCCGATTTAACACACCTCTGGGTTAAATGTGGCATAGAATAGCAATCACCTCAGCTCCCGGTTTTGACATCTTGCCCAGTTGCAGCGTACCAGTAACCCACAGATGAACTTTCTAAATCAACACTGATTACTAAACTGCCACTCACCAGGAGGGCATTCACATCAAGCTTTATTTTATTCCGAATATAGCACACACACACACACACACACACACACACACACACACACACTCTTCAAATTAAAATCAGCATGTATTGTGCACAGAGCTTGCTCACAATAGCACACGCTCCGTGAAACTCATTTGGACTGACACAAAAATGTATTCCCAGTTATCTCCCTCGCCTGCCTCTTGTACCTTCCTCTGGATTTTTTGAAATGAAGTACAGTACTTTTTCCTCTGATTCTATCTTTCCACAAAAAGCCCCTGATTCATTCACTCCTTATCAGTTACAAGTCAAGGGAAAACAAAGGATTTCCCTGAAACTCATACTCTGCTTCCCTGAAGGGGAAACTGGGCAGATAAAACCAAAGTGGCACGGCTTGGTCAAAACTGTTGCACTAGTTGTATTTTTGACTAGTGGTTATACCGATTGTGGCATTTATACATACACCACTGTAAGTAGCAGACGTTTTAGCCTCTGATTGACTGGTCGCTAGACTGAGTTGACACCACCAAGCTCTAAAGTGATATATATAGAGACTGAATATTACGACGTGTCTTAATAGGTCCAGACATGATAAGGGATTGCAAGATACCGTAATTGCAAAGGCGGAGTAGAGTGAGGATTTGGAGGTGCAATAAGATGTGAAGGTAAAGTACACGCAAGGGAGATTTAATTAAGATGAAGCAGATATATAGGAATGAGCAGAACAAACTTGTCAAAGGGATGAATTTTCATAAGAGGATTGGGTTGACGGAGCAGTTTTGGCAAAAATCATCACTGTGGAAAGATGTCTAGATTACAACAGGAGGCACACGAGCAACGTGGTGGAAACAAAATGAAGAGCAAGGCTGCTGAAACAAGCCGGGAATGTGAACCTTTGACTTACAAGACTTAAAAGACTTTCATGATCTTTTTTGTAATCATAGACTTAAGATCTTTGGGTTTGGGGTAATCCGAAGAGTCTCCCCTAAAAGGCATTTGTCAGAATTTAATACATATCATGTAGGCTCAATAATAACTCCAATAATCTCCGAGGATTCACATAATCATTAGTTGCAACTCTGCCAAGTTTGCAAAAGTCTTATTTCTGAGCACTTTGTCTTCAAGTGATACTAAGCAGGCCTGCCAAGAGAACACTTCGTCAATGGAAAGCCTATAAAAATATTATCTATTTCAGGATGTCACGCTGTTGTTATTAATCTCTGGACAGGGTCAGGCCTGCAGACAGCTCCATGATGACGCTGTAAATCTCCCAGATCTGTACAAGACAGAGAAAGTTTTCTTTTGGTTTCATGACTTGTTGCCTTCACATTTTGCCCTTCTAGCATCAGAATACTGACAATTGAGCAGTAAGTGAAGGTGCCTCACTCATTTACTGTATGTTCTTTGGATGTTGTGTGTGCGTATGACCCAACAACACAATGTGTTCCAGTCAATACAGCCAATACAGATGAAAAAAAAAAAGGTTTTGTACATATACACATAGTTTTGAGGCAGTAACAACATCAGGGAAACAAAACAGCTTTTCTTAGAAAACCCCAATTGGAAAATATTGCTAGTTAATGAAAAAATGTAGGTTTACAGAAAACTGAGACAGAATTTGATCAGCTGGGTTCTAATAATGCATGTATGTATGCAACTACGCTGACTGTGACCCTTCGTATCAGTGAGTGACTTTAGTGTAAGATTGAATATTTATCATTCCATGTTCATTGACGATTATCTGATTCTGGGCAAATTAAAACATCCCAGTGTATCTCTATGCTTGTATTTATAGAAACCTCAGTGAAGACAAATCCTGTGCACACCTGGCTTTACATATAATGATATATATATATATATATATATTGAATCAACAAATGAAATCATAATGCCTGCAAGAGTAACATTTTCTAAACAAACCAGGCAAAGAAATAAATAAATTGTATGCCTCATTATGACATTTTTACAAAAAGGACAATGGCACAGCCTACTGTCCGTACTGCGAAATCCAATCTTATGATTGTTAAACGTCACTAAATTGCACGGCAAATAATACACCCTTCCAAATGTAAGCATATCACAACTGAGAAACTTTGGGAAGTCAAAAATTCTTCCATAGTATTGGGAATATCTTACCCTGCAGGTGAGTTTTCATCTCCCTGATAAATTCATAAAACTAATGGACTGGCAAACTCAATCACCCAGATTTTCTTATTAAATTATACAATTACATAATGTGTAAAATGTAGGTCTGGCAAAAATGAAGGCCCTCCTTACAAAGGCTTTTATGATTTAAAAAAAAAAAAAGCCTGTGATCCAATGCATCAAGCTCATTTGTGAGGACATTGACATCCAGTTTTCAACATAAAACACTGAGGGCAGTGTTTCTCTGAATGCATGTTTGAAATCACATTTTTGAATGGGGAAAATAATGAAAATCCTTGCAGCTATGTTTACAGAAGAGTTCTCAAAAGGTTCTGAAGAAGAATGAAAAGGTTGTGTTCAGCACACTGTAATCTACTACCATACTGCAAATCAGACATTTTAACTGTATAGCTTTATAGAAGTTTCAAGTTAAAGTCCCAAATTGGCACTTTTTAAATGGAAATCAGCCATTTATAATTTGATTACATACACCTGTGATCTTCCAACAGTGTGACCAGTCACCAGTCACGGAAATAAGTCCTTTAAGATGACTAATTATTACAATAAAACAAAATGAAGGAAAACACAGAGGTGATATTGAACCTCACACCGTTGTATCGATGGATAACTATCTTTGGCTCAATGTCACGACGACTCAACGTCCTGTTGCACTTGACAAACTTTTACTTTTTATAGTTAGCTTAACTTTGTGACTCGAAACAATGAAGTGGCACCCATAGCTTACCTTTTTGCTTCACGAAGTTAAACGGAAACTAAATATATACAAAATAAATCGCATGAATGGCATCATAATCATACAATAAAAGCTTTTGTGGCAGCATTATTGGCGTTCTTCTTTGTATAAGGCAGACTTTACGTTTCAATGGCGTATTGCTGCCCTCTATTGGCTGTCCTTAATGTGACAGCGTTTAGGTGGGAGCGCATGCGCAGTATCCATGGTAACTACGTTGGGAACGGCGCTGACGTCGTCCATGTTGAACATTGTGCCTTACGTTTTGACGTATAACTATGCTGTGGCTAGGAGGTCAGTCTTGAAAAGCACAATTTATGGTTTTGTTTACTATTAGCTACAATAATGGACACCGAACGGACATTGGTGGTAACCAACGCCGTCTTCGGCTAAATGACACGGATCATTAGTCTCCGCTCTCACCCGGAAAAGCAGGTTCGTAGAGTGGAAGCTCCTAACTTAGCAAGTTAGCACTTGTGCTTGTGCTCAGTGTTCCCATTTTGTATTTGAAAGGTAATTTTAACAACTTGCAAGTCGCCCTTCAATTAGTGTGAATCTGCTACTTTCTGTGGAGGGCAGCATTACACCTCTCATTATTATTAATTTTATTTTTATTATAATATTGAATTGAATATATCATTGTAGTTGCTTTTGCTGAGGCTTCATTTCACGCAAGGGCTTTTGTTTTTATAGTCGCATGAGGCTTAAAACAGTTGTTTTAACCAAGATTTTTTGCATCTGCTCTCCACTGTTTTCTTAAGTATTTATTATTAATGATATGGAAACAAGTATGCATTATCTACGCAAGCATGGAAAACGGAATAACACCAGATTAATTCATCTATCTTCGACAGCCATGGAGTTTCTTCCTGTACTTGAGCCATTGGATAAGCCCCAACGAGGAATATGGTAATTAAATTAAATTAAGTTGTGGTGTTTTTAATGAAACAAATCAAACCAGAATGTGTTGTTGGTAACAGGTACTCTTTGATACCAAGAGGACGTGCTCCAGGTGTTAGTGTGGGTCACACCTGCACCTTTACTGCATCTGGTGAAGGAGGAAAAGGGGGAATCCTTATCGTTGGAGGAGCAAACCCAAGTGGCAGTTTCTCACATTCACATATCATAAATCTAGGTAAAACACACAAAGTTGTAAGTTTTGCAGTTTGTGCTGAATATAACAATAACATCGAATTTGACCATGGTAAAGTTATAAAATCACAGTTACAACAAACAGTAGATCCCGTTATAATGTTTAATTTTAAACTTTAAAAAAAAAAACATTTAGATTTTCTTTTTCCCGACTTAAGATACTCACGAATGGGACGTTCCAGAATGGGAAGGTTTGGAGGCGCGGTACGAACACTGCAGCTTTGTGCCAGAGAGCTGCCCACAGAGCTTGTGGGTGTTTGGTGGGGCGCAGCACAGTGGCAATCGTAACTGCATCCAGAAAATACAGCGAACAGGTAAATCCTGGCTTACAGTATGTTCACCGATTCATTTGTTTTCAGTCAGACTGATTTTTCAGATAACCATGTTGTTGTTGGATGTGCTAAGGTATTTAAAACCTCTGCATTAAAGTTTTGTTGCAGTGAAATCATAACCTGCTCTCCTGTAAATGATCTATTCTGTCATTTGTATTATTGTTAAGACAGTGGACATAGTCTCTGGAAGGAGGTATCAGTGAACGGAAAGCCCCCTGGTCCAAGGACATACCACACTAACTCCGCCTGCCTTGGGGATAAACTATATGTTTTTTCTGGAGGTGAAGCAGGAGCTGAACCCGTGTCAGACCAAAAACTTCATGTCTTTGATACAGGTTTGTGTTTTGCAGGGCTAGACTTTCCGAAAGCGTCTTTATTTTTGCAGTAGATGTCATAATCCACTTATTTGTGGGTTATACATTTTATCAGTTATTTTTAACAACTAAATGAAAACGTTTTTTAATCAGCCATCTCAAGACATATGCCACTGTGTAATAATCTGCATATTGATAACATTTAATTAAATGTGTTTCAGTGTCTATGACCTGGTCCCAACCACAAACACATGGGAGACATCCACCAGCCAGACACGGCCACATTATTGTAGCAGTAGGTTCAAGGGTCTACTTTCATGGAGGCATGGCAGGAGATAAATTCCACAATGACATGTACTCCCTTGACACAGGTAAACCTAAACTCTGAAAAATCGTTCTATCAACTGACATGATGCGCCGTAATAAAATGCTCAAGCTGGATATTTCAAAAATGTTTTTCTCTTGGGGAAAATGTGTCTGTATGGATAAAGGGAGCATGAAGTGGGAGAAAGTGCAGGCCAAAGGAAACATCCCATCAGGAGTAGCAGCCCACTCCGCTGTGGTACTCGGAAAGAATATCTACATCTTTGGAGGGATGACTGCTGATGGAGCCTGCAATTCCATGTACAGATTCAACACAGGTAAAACTAACTTTAATTGATAAGAGATGAACTATGTTTTGCATTTCCACTTTATGCAGTTTTTATTTATACTTTCTGCATTTTCTGTTGTACTATTTGCAGACAAAAGTAGATGGGTCCTAATGAAATTTGAAGCAGATATGCCACCCAACCGCCTAGACCACTCCATGTGTGTGTTGCCCTGGAAGGTGCATGATGAAAACAGCCCAGCTAACTCAGAGACAATACAACTGGCTTTTGTATATGGAGGGATGGACACCCAGGGTGTCATATACAATGACTGCATTGTGACTGTTGTGACTTAATATTCCTCTCGCATCATGCTTATTTTCATGACTAAAAGGCTTTTTTTTCTTAAAGCATGTATAGACATTAAATACACAGTACATCATTTTGAAGCAATAATGTGGGTGCTGATTTTTATTACTTCCCCCCTACAGTGTGGGAGTGAAGTATTGTTTTTAGTGGCTCTGTGTTCTTCTGCACTTGCTACTATGACTAACAGAGGGCGCCAGAGTCTTGTGTGAATGGGGTGAAGTCTGCCATCTCTGATTGCCTTTATAAGTTGGACATGTCATCTGGTAGTCTGTGCTCAATTGTGTACCCCTAAAAATCATAAATGAATGCCACAAGAACTTATATATCAAACATTTATTTCAATGTCTTTCCAGAAGTAGAATGAACAGATTCAATAAATAACTTTGAACATTGTCTGTGAACACAATGAGCCCTTGATCCCTCAGATGCTCTACTCAATGGACCCACAAACACCTATCCCTCCCACCCACCCTACTAAGCCCCTCCCAATTACAGAACCCCCATTAGGACTGCCTGAGAACAGCAGCAGCAAGCCTCATATTGGGCTGATGAATATCTCCGCCTTCCTGCGAAGAGAACACCTCTCACACACACCGAAACTTAAAAGTCTTTCTGAAGATTCAGTATGGTTTGCTTGTGATTGTGTGATTCCCAATCACTCCACTCACTATTTTGAGTCCCATCAGTCCAATATGTACATCTAGATGAGGAAATTGGCAATTGAAGAGCTGATTTCAAACTTGCCTATAATTCATCCTTCTCCTCTTGCTCACCCTCGGCGCCCTCAGGTGGGGGTCCACCTGCGCTACCATAAAGCTTGCTGATGATGGGCTGAACCACCTCCTCAAGCTCCTTCTTCTTGGCCTGGAAATCTTCCATGTCAGCTTCTTGGTGCGACTCCATCCACTCAATTTTCTCCTCCACTGCCTTCTCAATGGTTTCCTTATCTTCATCTGAGAGCTTGCCACCGAGCTTCTCCTTGTCACCAATTTGGTTCTTCAGAGAGTAGGCGTAGCTTTCCAACTCATTGCGAGCGTCGATCCTCTCCTTAAGCTTCTTGTCTTCATCAGCAAAGCGCTCGGCATCATTCACCATGCGCTCAATATCCTCAGGTGTGAGACGGTTCTGGTCATTTGTGATGGTGATCTTGTTCTTGTTGCCTGTGCCTTTGTCTTCAGCGGTGACACGCAGAATACCGTTGACGTCAATTTCAAAGGTGACCTCAATCTGTGGAACACCACGAGGTGCAGGAGGGATACCAGTCAGATCGAAGGTGCCCAGTAGGTGGTTGTCTTTGGTCAAGGGACGCTCACCTGAAGAGAGAGGCAATAATTAAACTTGTGCTACATTTAAATTTTCTGCATGCAAGGAACATGGCAAATGATGTTTACAAAGCCTAGACTAGTGTTCATTTCTTACCTTCATAGACCTTAATGGTGACAGTGGGCTGGTTATCAGAAGCTGTAGAAAAGATCTGGGATTTCTTGGTGGGCACAACAGTGTTCCTCGGGATCAGTTTGGTCATAACTCCTCCAACGGTCTCAATACCAAGAGTCAGGGGGCAAACATCCAGAAGAACCACATCACCTGCAAGATAAAGAAAAACATTGAGTAAATGAGAAAATTGAATGCGTTGGAACAGGAACAGATATGACTATAAGTGGGTTATGTCTTACCAGTGTCTTCCTCTCCTGACAGCACTCCTGCCTGCACAGCAGCACCATATGCAACAGCCTCATCAGGGTTGATTCCCCTAGAGGGCTCTTTGCCATTGAAGAACTCCTTCACCAGCTGCTGAATTTTGGGGATACGGGTGGAGCCTCCAACCAGGACAATCTCATTGATGTCAGGCTTCTTCAAGTCAGAATCTTCCAGCACCTTCTGTACAGGCTTCATGGTGGAACGGAATAGGTCCTGAAAAAGAAGAGGATGATAAAATAAGCCCTTTGACCACAATGATCTTTAAAAATTGATTCAAATTGTACTTTAATAATTTAAATAAAGTAATTTAAATATGTCAAATAACTTGCCATGTTCAGCTCTTCAAATTTGGCACGGGTCAGGGTCTCGGAGAAGTCTTCTCCCTCAAAGAAGGACTCGATCTCAATGCGGGCCTGGTGCTGGGCAGATAGAGCCCTCTTTGCCTTCTCAACTTCACGGCGCAGTTTCTGCACAGCACGGTTATCTTTGCGTACATCTTTGCCAGTCTTCTTCTTGTACAGCTTGATGAAGTGCTCCATGACACGCTGGTCAAAGTCTTCACCGCCAAGGTGAGTGTCACCGTTGGTGGCCACCACTTCAAACACACCATTGTCAATGGTCAGGAGGGAGACATCGAAGGTGCCACCACCGAGGTCGAACACAAGAATGTTCTTCTCGCCATCCCTCTTGTCCAGACCATAGGCAATAGCAGCAGCAGTCCTGAAAAAAATACAATCATTGTCATCTTTAGTCATAGGTGATGGAATAGAAATATTAAAAGGTTTTAAAAAGGACAACAAACAAAATTATTGATTTCAAAACACTTACGGCTCATTAATGATTCTCATGACATTCAGACCAGCAATGGTTCCAGCGTCCTTGGTGGCCTGACGTTGGGCATCATTAAAGTAAGCAGGGACAGTAACCACAGCATGTGTGACCTGGGGGGGGACACAAGAAATTAGTCTCAAATATAACTGGATATTCCTTACACTGGATAGTCCTTTATACAATTATAGGTTTTAATACCTTTTTGCCCAGGTAAGCCTCAGCAGTCTCCTTCATCTTGGTCAGCACCATAGCAGAGATCTCCTCGGGAGCAAATGTCTTCATCTGGCCACCACCAATATCAACCTGGATATGGGGCTTGGTTTTCTTCTCTGTAACCTAATGAGGCACATCCATCAAAATTAACATTCAAAGTATGACGTTCAGAGATTACGAGACAACCTTTTCGATCTAGAATTTTCACAACCTTTACTTTAAATATAAGAAGAAATATTACCTTGAATGGCAGGTATTTGAGGTCCTGCTGCACAGAGGAGTCGCCCCATGAGCGACCAATCAATCTCTTGGCATCAAAAACAGTGTTCTCAGGGTTAGAGGTCAGCTGGTTCTTCGCAGCATCACCAATCAGACGTTCACCCTCACTGGTGAAGGCCACATATGATGGGGTGATGCGGTTACCCTGGTCGTTGGCGATGATCTCCACACGACCATTCTTGAACACTCCAACGCTGCATAAACAATTCAGAGATTAAAATTAAATATATTCTTTTGAAGTAGCTTTTAATCTTTGTCCACTATTGCGTTTATATTTGCGAAACAATCAAAAAATAAATAAATAACTTTTCCTCACCATGAGTAAGTGGTCCCCAGGTCAATTCCCACCACTGTCCCCACAGCGTCCCTGCGGTCATCGTCAGCATCAGCAAACACTGTGCCGACCACCAGCATTAAAGCCCACACCAGCTTCATTTTGGGGTTTATTTTGGAATCCTCAGATCTACCAAGAAACCTGGAGAGAATGAATAAGAGGTTTACTGAATTGGGCTGTTATGTGTTAATCAGAAATTCTAAAGGATTTACTTATTATGCAATTTGTGTCCCCAATTAGTATCAGTATTAACCAATGTTTAAGGAGCTACATTGTCTCCCACTTTGGCTTTAATCAAAAATTCCTTTATAAAATAAAAGGAATATTGTCCTTCTATGTGTCTAATAATCAAAGGACATCAAGAGGATACCTCCTGTCACTGAAAGTGAGGAGAGTTAAAGTTAAATTAAAGTGTTCACCTATACTTTAGGTAGCGCACAGAAAATGCAGCCTGGAAAGACAAATCCTAGGTATTTAATGTGTACGTTTAGTAAAAGTGTGCAACATCAGCACTATAACATTCAATAATGGTCAACCTCCTAACTAATGTACACTGTGAACGAAACGTGGCCCTGCTTCTCTGACGTGGGGCTGTGAGCCTCCCTCAAGTTCACGTCTGCACCAGATTGGCCTAAAGCTAGGTCATTAACCAGAAATCAGACTGTGAGGGCCGGGCAGCACGGCCTTGGTCAACAAATACCCAGAAAACGTCAAAAACAAAAGCCCATAAAGAGAATGAATTAATGGGGTGGAGCACCACGGTCTGCCCATTGTTAATACCGCCGACTGCTCCCCCCCATCCGCCGGTAGCTTGTTCACCACGTTACTGTTACACGCGGACATGCGAGGGAGAAAAATAATAATATCTATAGTTCTAAGTCTTTATTTAACGGCATGTAACAGGTATATTGTAAAATAAAATAAAAGTGGTAACGTTAAATACATCACTATTGTCAAACATACGCACGGTCGCCTTCACTGTTAAGAAACGGTCTTTAAAACACACTTGCAGCGCTGTGTGAGCTATAAATGTTATCTAATATCGTTAATTATTTTTGTACGTACCGTAACAGATGCACTAGCTGTCAATTTGCGGCCTAGGCGTTGCTTTTACGGGTAGTGTCTCGTCGCAGATAACGTCTCCCTTCTGTCTGTATTCTGAACCTGGCTTCTGTGAAATGATGTTGAATGGAGATGTGCTCTCTCCATATATAAGCCGTCACTTCTTCCCTGTCGTGGAGGCCTGCCATTGGCTGAGCAGGTGCTCGTTGGAAGGCGCTGATTGGTTCGTACCAGTACGCTGGCCGCTGCTGATTTGCACACATCAGATTGGGGTGACGTCACGGGCTTCCTACACTGTGCCGACGCTGATTGGCTGCCTGTCACACGCTTCATTAAAGCAGTTGGTGCAAAGACACGCCACTCTGAAAACCAAGGAAGAAGGAAAGAGGGGTGCAGTTTCGTACTTTAGACATGTGAAATGAATGCTACCTTTCTTTATTATATTGGCCCCCCACATGTAATGGTTTCGCATCCATCCTCATGGTGCTATTGTTTTCTATTGTGTGACTTTGTTGGGAACTGTGTGTTGGGCCATGAGAGGCAATGACTCACCTCAAAGAAGCATGAGTGACTATTAAAAAGTCCAATGGCTGTTACATCATATGAACTGGATTGTCTGGACGTTTCATCAGAGAATGTACACACATTATGCAAACAGGGTGTCATTTCAGTGTAACATTTTGGACACAAGCAACCAATACTGTTGCAGTTATCACACAGTTCACAAATAAACTCAATGTTTTTTGCACATTCTTGGCTGCACAAAAGTTGGTTGCAGGTCACAATAAACATTAAAGGACATTTAGCTCCATGCAGTCTTCAATCTCTATAAGTCTAAATGGTCAAGGTTAGTGGCGACTGTGAATACTACATTTCACTCTGTATGATCCCTTTAAAATGCTTAGAATTACTGTGTACAGTAGTTATGGATGATATTAAAGGCACATACAATTTGAATTTATTTTTTAACTCTTGTGTGTGCCTTGATGAGGTCTATTGTGTCTAAAAAAAAATTTACATTAAAGATATTGTATTCATGAATTAATAAATATACATCAGATGCCCTTTTTGGACTGCCATTTACAGTACACTTTATGGCTACTCTCCTAAGATTGATAATTCAGTCACTGCTGTGAATTTTCAACAGATTTGATTGTATTTACAGTAATTATATGTATACATAGCACAGTCCTCTGTTCAGGCCTACTTATAGTACTTGTATGTGAATATGAATGTGTTTTTAACAATTGTCTTTAATCTACAAAGACATCTACAAATTCTGCCTTATTTCTTGCTTTCATTTCTTTCTCAGTATCTCAATGTTATACACACCCTTTTACTTGAAGTGAAAGAGCTGGCTGTGCGTTTGATTGTATGCAGTGTAGGAGGAGCTATGACACAAAGTTTGAGGAAGTGACAGCTGAAATGTAATAAGTGGTTGATCCCTAACATGGACGGAAACATAAATCTAAGTCAAACTTACCCTAATGATGATGAACTTCAATAGATCAATCGCTTGAATTTGATAATGGCATAAACTAAAACCTACCATTGTTTTTTAATTAACTATTTATTAATAAAAGAGGTAGGAATTATATGATATATAACCATAGACATATTCACATAAAAGTATTTATCTGCACAGTGCCTCACAAATGATTGTGTATGTTTGTTTGTGTGTGTGACCATGTAAGATAATGTGTTGATGAGTAAACTGATTGTCTGATATGACAAATATCTGATGAGTTGCTTTTTATCAGTTGCTTTATCAGTTACTTATATTACTTGTATGTGAATATGAATGTGTTTTTAACAATTGTCTTTAATCTACAAAGACATCTACAAATTCTGCCTTCTTTCTTGCTTTCATTTCTTTCTCAGTATGTCAATGTTTTACACACCCTTTTAATTGAAGTGGAAGAGCTGGCTGTGCGTTTGATTGTATGCAGTGTAGGAGGAGCTATGACACAATGTTTGAGGAAGTGACAGCTGAAATGTAATAAGTGGTTGATCCCTAACATGGACGCAAACATAAATCTAAGTCAAACTTACCCTAATGATGATGAACTTCAAAAGATCAATCGCTTGAATTTGATAATGACATAATCTAAAACCTACCATTGTTTTTTAATTAACTATTTGTTAATAAAAGAGGTAGGAATTATATGATATATAACCATGGACATATTCACATAAAAGTATTTTTCTGCACAGCGCCTCACAAATGATTGTGTATGTTTGTTTGTGTGTGTGTGACCATGTAAGATAATGTGTTGATGAGTAAACAGATTGTCTGATATGACAAATATCTGATGAGTTGCTTTTTATCAGTTGCTTTTAGTTCACAATATAGACTCTGATGTATTTTCTTGCTTTAATAATATGCTCTGCATGAATAAATCTACTTAACTGTTAAAATATGTTGGCTCCAACTCTCACGTGTGTGTGCGCGCACTTGTATTTGTTACCTCTCCAGGACCATGTCTGGTATAAACACTGACCTTGTCAGGACCAGTAGTCATCATTGGGACCAGTTTTGGTCTCAGTGAGAAAGAAACTGGTTAAATTTAGGGCTAAAATGTGTGTGGTGGATTAAGGTTAGGGTTGGCCATTAACTGGTTATGTGTGTGTGTGTGTGTGTGTGTTGTAGAGGCTGGACAGACGAACTTTTATGAGGATCATAGCCGTAGATGTCGAATCACAGCCTGGACTGCGCCCCCTACATGCGAAGACACCACCAGGCACCAAATTGATGACGTGGTTCGGTCCGTGGAGCAGAGCAGCAGGATGGCCGACCAGAGCAGGCAAATTAAACTGGCTGCAGCTAAGAAAAAGGTACCGTTCATTTCTACTGACCTATTTTATAATTTCTGCGATTACTGATCCTGTTTTGGTTTGCGCGATTATGTCGCTGGTGTTTTTCCTTGTTCTGTTTCAAATGTATTTACGGAGTAGGGGTGTTGTCATTACACGTCGTCCGACCTCTGCGCTTCCGCTTGTCCCTCCTAAACTATTCCCCCGGAGGCTTCACGGAGCAGGAAAGACCACTGTTTCTTTGGGGCCTTTACTGATAGCATTAACTTTCTCGGTATTATGGAGGCTGTTTTTAGTACTTAATTTATTTACACCCCCCGCCACCACCTCACCAGTCAGTGATTTTCATTCACCGATCTCCATTTACCCATTGCGTTCACGTGTCTTATTTAGCTAACGTTCAAATGCAGGTATTAGCTGATCTTAACGTGCTAACGAAGACAGGTTAATGTTAGCATTTAGCAACTCGGCTAATTATCACTTGGTAATTAATATGTGAACGTAAATGTTGTCACATTAGTTGAGCAGACGGATAGCGTTATGTTGTCTCACGTTATGTCTCTGTTGTCTGAGAAAACGGCGAACCAATTGAAAAAAATCATAGAGTAAAGCAAATACTGTGTTAGCATTTTAGCTCAGTTAGCTGGATAGAATGACGGGGACTTGTTTTGACAGCTGACACCCCTTCCCTGTCCCGCTGTGAGCTTTAGCGTTAGCTAGTTGTAATGTGTGGGTGACCAGAAAGATGGCCTTAGCAACTGTGAATTGTTAGCTGCGGGAAAATGACTTGTCAGCATTTTATTTGCTCCCCTA
Source organism: Solea solea (assembly GCF_958295425.1). Taxonomy (NCBI): domain Eukaryota; kingdom Metazoa; phylum Chordata; class Actinopteri; order Pleuronectiformes; family Soleidae; genus Solea; species Solea solea. The sequence continues at coordinate 11,318,453 of NC_081152.1, forward strand.
CAATGGTTCCAACTGAGTCGACGCGGTGTTTTAATACTTGTCATGTCGCTGCGATTCAATCGCAGTGTTGCAGAGGCTCCCGTAGTTCACTCTCCTGTGATTCTCTCTGGTCCTACACGACAGCTGCCACACAGGCCCCATAGCCAAACCCACCCAGGCTTGTTTAAGTATGCTTCATCTGTCACATGAGCCATCTACAAATAGATGATGTTTCTTTGCCACAACAGACCAACATTTTGTTTGGTTAAGAACTAACCCACTGTATAAACAGGTCCACGTAAGAGTAAATAATTAGTTGAAAACGTGGCCCAGTCTTCTATTGAAACTGAAGCTGTCTGATGTATTTATTATTCATCTCCGTCTCGGATCAAATAAATTTTGCATTAATTTAGCTTGACAAGACCTTCACTTATAGTGGGTTCCTACTATAACTATACTTAACCTTAGAGATAGTCGTGTGTAAAGATTCCAGTAGATCAGAAATACTCTGGAAAAACTTGGTTCAGGCACATACCTGTAAGATTACAGCCACTGCTGGATCAGTGCAGAATGATGAAATAAAATTGTGTAGTGTGTGTATATCAGGTAGGTTTTTGTCAGTCAAGAAATACTTTATGCATTCCTGTTAATATAGCTATTGTTTTCTCCTCTAATGTGCTTCTCAGCTGAAGGAATTTCAGCAGAAGAGCTCCCCTGTTAGTGTGGGAGTAGAGAAAGGTGGAGGAGGTGGTGGTGGTGGAGCATCATCCAAGAAGAAGAGGAAGGTGAAGGGTCAGGGCCAATACGATGCACCTTCAACAGATAGAAACTCTCCAATTAATGTAAGTAATGTCTAATCTTTTCTTTTTTTAGGTATGCTTGTTGCTTAGTTCTTCTTTGTCAAATATGTCTTATTCTTTGCACTTGACAGTTGATGTATGTGTGATTGGTCAAACCTAGTGTAACCATGTAAAAGTGTTTTTCAGGATTGTAAAAACCGCTGTGCTAAAAAGTCTGGAACTGAGCACATGCATATATATACAAAAAGAGAAGATCTGATTAAAAGGGATCCATTTTGGTAGATTATGTGCTACATTGTTTGTTTTACTTGAAATCAAATGATTTGCAATGGCTTGCTTGGCCAGTGATCACAAAACATTTTGCTTAGGGTGAGCTAATGTGACTGGATTACTGTCAAGCAAATGCTTTCCTCTCGGCTTTAAAAAACAAACACTGCCAACAACACAGAAGCTGCATTTACATTTACAGTGTTTTTTTCTGGACAAGTCATACGTTGACAATAATGTTTATTAGCTTGTCTCTCAACTACCACAGAAATTTCCAGCATGCCAATATTATTTAGCACAAGTTAAAAGTAAACCAGTTCAGATCTTTGACACTATGAATGATAAGATGTTGGTTTTAATTTCTTTTTAATTTAATTCACTGGGGGGGCAAATGTGGAAGGATTATAGAATTGATAACTGATGTGTCATAATTATAATTTTGACTTGTCTGTTTTGACATGTAGTAACAGGGCCAGTGTTTGGACTTGTGTACTGCCTGAGTCACATTAGGCATGTGACTCAAGCACATAGCTTTCAGACACGGGTCGCAGACCATGTCAGTCAGAATGTCTCTTATCCTAATTGGAATCTGGGCTCACCAGTGTTTCAGAGCTCACTGCTGCCAAGTCTTGTTTCTGTCCTTTGTTGTTCCAAGACTGGCAGCCATCAAACACTGTGACACTGGACATGAGCATGTTGAGTCTGAGTTGGGAGTAATCAACAAGAGTTTGTTTATGTTTGTTCTTTAGTTCTTTGTTTTGCCTGGTTTTGAACTGCACTTTGATTCTTTAGCATTTAATAGAAGGAATGCTATAGATTTATTCTACCTGTGTTTCTGATTACCAGTAATTATTGCATCTAATAACAAAGGAAGATATGATCAAATGTGTAAAAAATTGAAATAATTATGTTTTGTGCCACTGCTTTCAATATAATTTAATTTTATGTGAGAAATTCTACTTCAGATAGGGTTCTATAACATGCAGTCAATACTTACTGACCTCTAGCACTGCCCATGTAAGTCTGAGTTTGTCCTCTTCACCCGCCCTCCTCTTTTCTGAACCCTCCTTCCCCATCTAAGATTTCTTTAGCAACAGCATTTCTGTGCCTGTGTGTCTATATCACTATCACTTTCCACACCATTCTCTCCTCCTTTACAAATCTTTCACTCTCCGTCTTTGTTTCCTTCTTCTTTCCTGTAGTTTGACACTATTCTGAAAGCAATTAGTCAAAGCAATGGAGTTGCCCTACCTTCTTATGGAAACAGTCAGGTGAGCCTCTGTGTTTTCTCTCTCTCTTTCCTTCTCTTTCCTTCTCTTTCCTTTCTTTCTGTCCTTTCCCCTGCCTGTTTTTTTCTTTCTGCACCCTTTTGCTATGACTCTCATTGCCTCTCTTCCCTGTTGTTACCTCCCTTTTGATGTCAAGTGCAATTATTCTGAACGTAACGTAGACCAGAAAGCACAGGGTGGATAAAATTTGAGTGGAATTTCTTGTATAATGGATCTTTGCCTTTAAAATCCATGTCAAGAGTGCATAAATAGTTAAGGAACAGTATATGAGTCTTGGCATGTGTTATCTGCACCCGTGTGCATCATGCAAACATGCATCTGGAAAAACAAGAAATATTTGTAGTCTGTTTTCATTATTAACTTGGAACACCTTTCATCGTCTTTTTTTTTCTTTGCCTTGTTTCCATCAAGTCATAAAGGTGTTGTTTTAACCTAAATATCATGCTTACATCAAGTCATAGTAAGCTGCTGGAGAAAGATTTGTTATATTCACACAGTTTGGTCTCAGTTCTACCTTTCTGCAGCAATGTTTTAATCAAAATAAATAAATGGCAACCATTTATATGTGCTTCTATGTCCTTTCCCCCCATCAATTGTCATTTGTATTTCTGTGTAAACATCAAGACTGACCTTATCATTTCAACCTGTTTTCATGCATGTACATACAAAGTTTGCAGCATCCGTGCAGTCTTGCTGTTTCCTTATATTAATGATCAACCGCTAATTTTCCTGCCATGAAACTAGTGTTTGAGTGTTTTGTGTATGTGTCGCCTCAGACTTTTGCTGACATGGAGCCCGTCGGATCTTCAGTTCCTCAGCTGCTAGAGGACAGCTCACCCGTGTCTAACCCCGCTGTGCCTAACACTACTAATATCACTGAGTCTGCCAGTCATAACACTGACGTGCAGGTGTGTCTCATTTTGTCTCGATCCTTTTCTTCCTCTCTATCTCATCTTGTTTTTGTTATTCTCATTCCTGTGTTTGTAATTCTCATTCCTGCATGTCTACAGTGATCAGCCTTAGCATTATGACTCATGAATTTGTTGCTATTTGATGGATTTTTATGAAAATATGTATGTGATAAAACAAAATAATAAAATCAACCATTCCACCACATCCACTTTTTGTGGTTAACGTGTTGTTTAATCTCACAGATGCATGCTTCTTGATCGTCTTTCTTCTCTTCTGGGTCTTCTTACCCTTATGTCTCTAATGCTATTCTTCTTTGATCTCTCTCTCTGCAGGACTACCCTGATACCAATGGCAATGAAAGTTTCACAGAGGAAAATAGGCGAGTTACCTGACACCCAGTTGCCACTTAGTCCCTTGCATCTAATCAAACGTAACACAGAGAGACATATGTATGCATGTGTGTTGAGCTTATGTTTTTATGCCATGTTTTTGCTCTTCCACAACTTTGATTCGCCTGTGTCCCTGAAATAATAACCCCTTTCAATTAAGTCCTATAAGTGGGTTTTAATTTTTTCATTTATATTTTTTTGCACATTATTTGCAATCATAATAATGTTTGTCTGTTTGTCTGTGTGTGTGTGTGCCTCAATGTCTGTTATCCTGCAGACCACTGTCTTCCACCGAGAGCCTGCGGCAGCTCTCACAGCAACTCAACGGGCTGGTCTCTGAGGTACGATTCTCATACAGTGGTGGGTTTTTAACAATAACACGCCACAGCCGTCGCAAACCTTCAACAAGGGGGTGGTGCATTAGTTAATTGCTGGGACACACTGGAAGCTTTTTGAAAACTTCAAGATGTTCCCAATTGCCCCAAGCACACTGACATCCTAAATTTGAATCATTATTTCCTCTGAACCTGGTTTGGTTTTGTCAAAAGCAAAATGTACTGAGACACAGTATTTATCAGTGACCTTTTACCTAAATTACTAATATGACGAATAACAAGCATTCTGCCTAACCTCCCCACTATGCTTCACCTTTAAGCACCTTTGTCTTTTAGCCACATACATTATTTTCTATATGAATGCCTACCTTATACACAACAGTAAAACTACTAGGTAATGCATTTAAGGTAACTTTTAGAGTCTGAATTAATATGATGGCCTGTGTTGTTTCAGTCATCTGCAGCTTATGTGAACGGAGACGGAGCACCTGCCCTCAGCGAAAGAGAACTGGAGGTAAGATCACAATTGTCTGTGTATTAATGACCTGTTATGAAATTTGAAAAACAAACTAGGAGGTCGGTTGCCCCACACAGTAGACCCTGCATGCTGTGGAATGTACAGCACTAGCTACAGAATGCTTACTTCTCTGCTGTCCTGTATGGCTTCATGTTAGCTTTAAATAAATGGATGATTTTGTTTATCACAGTATGTCTCAATATATAGTAAAGCTCAGCTCACCATCAACATGATGTTCTTCTATCCATGTCATAGTCTACCCTATGCACTTGATTTCATGAGTCATGTATTATTGTGTTTTTCCTTATACAGTTACTAGTGAAGTTGTCTTTATGGTATGGACTAGAACCTTCTGTTTGCCCCTTTTACACGATATAATATTATTTTAACAACTACTCTGTGTGGAATGCCTTATAGAGTGGTGCATTGAGTTGAATGTAGAAGTTCAGCGCTTGTCTGAGCTCATGTAGATCCTCTCCACATTATGCAAATATCACAAGTATGTGTTTATGAAGGTTGTGAGGAGTTTTCAACTGGTTTAACAACCATCAAGTATTGTCCCATCTCATTATTGTAAAACATTTGTGTTTCACATGTTAAGGTGCTGTTGTTAGGCTCCATGTCAGTCTTTCACATTTTATTTTATTTTCTTCCTCCTGTCATGTGTTCTTAGTTTGACTTTTGCCACCACACTTTATCCCTCTCTTGTTTTGTTTTTTCTTTCTATTTTTTCTATCCCGGATGCATGTGTGCACGTGATAGAGTCGTAACCAGGAACTGGCAGCTGCCCTGGAGTCCACCACCGTAACAAACTCTCAGCTCAATACCCAGCTAGACCAGCTGGTAAGCGGCTGTGTGTGTGTGTCTTTTTCTGCATACCTCTGTGTGATCTCTTACTGCATGACTGCAATATATTACCATGTCAGAGCATGTTCTGTTTGCATCTTACATGTCACCTTTATTAACCACACGCTACATGTTATCATTCATGTTATTTATTTATCTTTCTCTCGGGTTCATAAAAATGTATTTGTTATTACAGCGGAGCTACTGTTCATCTTGTTAGAGGTGCCTAATCAAGACTTTTTTTTTCATTCCAATTTCAAATTTTAACAACAATACATTTTTATCCATATGAAAAACATACCGGAATCATAAATATTCAACACACCAGGTTCACTATTTAAATCCCTCTTCTCTATCCTCTCTGCAATACAGATTAGGGTTTTTTATGCCACAATGTTTGTTCTGTTTTACAGTATTGTGTTACAATGCTCTTTAAAAAGACGTGTTGTTCTTTCCCTAACTGAAAATGATATCCTGTTGATCTGGCAGGCACAGCAATCGCAGGAGCTCACAGACCAGCTACAGAAGGTAAACATTTTTTCTCCCTATGTCTCGCTTATCTGTCCGTTCATTCCTGTCATCATGTTTTCCAGTCCACTGAACTCTTTACTTCCTGCTTGGCCATTCCTAATCTTTTTTCCCCTTCCTTCAGGAGAGAAAAGAATTTGAGCAGAGATTTTCAAAAGAGCAGGGAGCCATGCGGGAGCAATTACAGGTAATTTTTGAATCCCAGCACATCCTCCTCACCCCAAACCTCCCTCCCTCCCTCCCTCCTCTGATTACACCTCTAGACAAACATTTATTCAAACTTTTTAATCCATGTAGGACATTAGACTCATTCGGTTTGCCTGTCCTCTTCGTAGGTTCACATCCAGACGATTGGTATACTGGTATCGGAGAAATCAGAGCTACAAACTGCACTACAATACACACAACAGGCTGCGCGACAAAAAGCTGGTTTGTGTGTTTTTGTGGTGCATACAGTAACCGTATTAAATGAACATGTACCCCCAAAGCAAAGGTAATTAACAGTTTGTGTGGCCCTGTTTGTGTGTTTCTGCGTACGCATAGCTGATGCAGAGGAGCTAAACAGCCGCCTACAGTCAGCAAAGCAGAGAGTGTCCGAGCTTGAGCGTACTCTCTCTTCTGTTTCATCACAGCAGAAACAATTTGATAAGGTTGGTAGTCGAGTCATTATACTGAAATTAGTAAGGCATATGCATGCATTTAATTCAATATATTCTGAGATGTTTTTGTTATGCTGCTGTTGGTTGCCTTTAATATGTTTATTTTTTAATCTTCAGCACAACAAGGAGCTTGAAAAAGAGAGAGACACCCTGAGGCTAGAGGTGTTTCGAGTAAAGTAAGTCACTTTATCCTACCACACACAAGTGTGACTCAATATGATTCCCACAGAAGATTTGCTAAGAAGTAGAAATGCTCATTAAATTGAACATAAAGCAACACATGGCAGGATCACAATCTCCCGAGTGCTTTTAGAATGTGGTCTGTTAGAAATGATGACCAATCTGCATCTTGTGTTTATGTTGGCAGCAATGTGAGTGATGAGTCGAAGCAGCAGAGCTCAGAGTTGTCCGAGCAGTTGAAACTGATGACGCGGGAGAATGGAGCAATGAGGCTGGAGGTGGAAGATCTGCACAAAAGACTCGAGATGGCTGACCTTATGTTGCAACAGGTACGTAACACAAGCTCGTCATTTTGCACCGAACATTCACTTAAACTTTTGATGTGACATTTTCTTCACGTTCACCTTGCGTGTCCTTCATTTTCTCCATCTCCAGTGCTCCAATCAGTCAGATCCTAGCAGTGTCAACCAGCAGGTCCAGTTACTAGTGGAAGAGAAACAGCAACTAGAGACACACAATCATCAGGTTTGTTTGCAGGAACCTGTATTTTACACTTCTCCACTTAACTGTATGTCCTCTTTTTACCTCTAATTATCACCAGGTCTTGTAAAACTAATGTTACTAACTAACTTTTCCCTTACTTTGTGATGTTGTAGCTGATGGAGTCTTTTTCCCAGCTGAAAATGGAGAGGGACTGCTACGCAGAGCAGATCCAGCAGGAGGGCCGTGTGTGGAAGGACAAAACAGAACAGCTGTTAACACAGGTTAACCATTCACCAACATCAGCACAGTCTTTATTTTACTGTAGCTAAGGAAATAAAGAGTGTTCTTGGTTGTTGTTGTTTTTGTTGTTGTGGTTGTTTGATGTCTGTCTCATGTCTGCACAGGTGTCGTTGGTTGCGGAGGAGAGGGACAGAAACATCAGTCGAGTCCAGGAGCTGGAGGCCAGCATCACGGAGCTGAAAAATAATGCAGGTATTGCTCAAATCACCTGCTTCTTCTCTTTTCTCACCACTTTTCCTACTTTAAAAGCCTGACATGATTACCTGACAAAATGATTAATGGCTCTCCACAGATCTTTGGAGATCAGTATATACCTGATTCATGAGGGAGGTTCTTAGATCAAGCAAAGTCTACTTCAGATGGCAAAAAAAATTTGAATAGACTTATTCATTAGGAGTCTTTAAGTGATGTGTTGTTTGTCTATGTGTTCTATCGTTTCTCCTTTTTTGCTAGATTATACTTACCTTTTTTTTTTTTTTTTAAGATAACGTGTAATTGCTGTGCACATGCAGATGTCACAGCCACCGCAGTGTAGTGTATCTCATTGTGGCAATGTTGCTAAACTTGAGAACACCCCGCTCCTTCTTTTCCTCCAGCATTATTGTCCCAGGAGAAAGATCCTCAGGATAATGCAGAGACTCAGCCCTCGGGGCCGTCAGAGAATGAGATAGCGCTGGAAGAGAACCTCAACAGAATACAGCAAGAGAAAGAAGCTCTTACTGCACAGTATCAAGCACAGGTAGCTATTACCTGGTGTTATTTTATATGAGCGACACGCTGGTTTGCTGAACGTTTCAAAGATGATCAGTTGTACCACTTCATCTTTGTCATTTTTGCCCCAGCTGAGAGACAACGAGCAGCTGAGCCGCCTCTGTGCAGAGCAGGAGACGCGCCTCGGGGAGATGGAGCGGCAGGTGGAGAGCCAAACCGAGGAGGCAGCAGATCGCCGGCGCATGTTGGAGGACGTTCAGTCAGACAAGGCCACTATTAGCCGCGCTCTCACCCAAAACCGCACACTGAAGGATCAGCTGGCTGAACTGCAGAATGGTTTTGTCCAACTGGTAAGGCTGAGAAAAAGAAAAAAAAAGAAGAAGAAGAAGGAAAAACAAACTACTATAATTTATCTGACTTCTTTTGAAATTGCTGTACTTCCTGATTGGAGTTTCATCACTGCCTTAAGCTAAAGTGTCTGTTTCCGTTTCATTTGTACAGACTAATGAGAACATGGAGCTGACCACCGCCATCCAGTCAGAGCAACACGTGAAAAAGGAGCTGGCTCGCAGAATGGGTGAACTGCAAGAGGAACTGCACAATGTTAAGGAGCAGGTATGGTCACTCGCATACACCACTTGTGCAGATTTGACTATATATGATTGTGGCTTCCACAGAAAGAGATAAACAAATGCTTTACACACCATCATTCTCCCGCCTCCAGCTGGAATTGAAAGGCCAGGAAGGTCAGGGTGTGATGGCGCAGAGGGACCAGGTTGTGGCTCACCTGCAGCAGTACTATGCTGCCTACCAGGCCCTGGTCTCGGAGAGAGAGCAGCTCCACCACCAGTATCTGCAGCAGTGTCAGCTCATGGACCGGCTGCAGCATGACGAAAGCCACGGTCGTACACAGCTGGAGATCAGCCACGGTCAGCTCAAGCAAACGCAGGTGCGTGACTCAGAAATAAGACCTTACCTTCAAATGTTTTTATATGAGCCTGTGACACAATGAGACCTTCTGTCACTGACTCCCTGTCTCCCCCTACAGGACCGTTTGGCGAAGTTAATCGGAGACAATGAGCAGCTGAAGGCTGAGGTGAGGGAACTTCTCAACAGCTCAGCTCTGGCATCATCGTCATCAAGAGACCAAGGTAGGGTTTGCTTTTCCCCTTCTTTTTAATTTATTGTCACTGGCGAGTACCTTGCTTTATATTTGTTTTTGTGGCTTTCATTTGGAATTCGGTCACTTGTTATTTCATATTTATTTTGAGAGAAATTAAACAATAGTCTAGTAAATAGAAACTGTAACTTCTTTCTCAAGAAACAAGGGGACATCTTACACTGGCAGATATGTAGCACCAGCAGTTCAATTTAGTGAACATATATCATTAGAAGTGTACATACAACTGTGGCAGGACAATATTAGTTGATGGTAAAGCTGCAGTTGCAGGCTCTAAACCCACACTGTGAATGTGACCAATAATTGCTAAAGGTTGGAAGCACACATTTAAGAAATTGGAAATGATATTTGTAAAAGTCTAACTCATAATGTCATTTAGGAGATGGAGTGGAAAGCCAGTCACTGGAAGAGAGCCCAAAGAAGTCGTCCTCCATAGTTATACCTGAAGACTTTGAAAGCCAGAAAGAGATGGTGAGGAGGGTGGTGGCTGTTCAGAGCCTTTACTTTGTATGGTGTGAATGAGCCATTTAAATCATCGGTATATATGTGAAACTCAGTGAATAAACAGATGTCCCGTCCTCCTGCAGGAGGACTTTATCCGTGGAGCTCTGGCTCATTTGGAGGCAGAGAGGGATGAGGCAAGAAGGCTACTTGAAGAGGAGCACAGGCTCCACATGGCGGCCCGGCACCAGGCCACCGTGGCCCTCAGCCATGAACACCAATACCATAGCCACGAACACGATCACGACCATCAACATGAACACGATCACAGCCATGAACACGATCACGGCCATCAACACGAGCATGATCACACTCAGGGCCAACATAGTCACTGTGAACATGGTCATGAGCATTCAGGTGAAGTATAGCAAGAGTTGAGGTTCAAGAGTTCATGTGTGTAGGACGCAGGATGTGATTGTAATGTATACTCTTTGGCTTAGAAGGAGGAGTGCCTGTAGAAGTTCATCAGGCCCTGCAAGCTGCCATGGAGAAGCTTCAGCACCGTTTCACCTCCCTCATGCAGGAGAAGGCTGATCTGAAGGAGAGGGTGGAGGAGCTGGAGCACCGCTGCATCCAGCTGTCCGGAGAGACCGACACAATAGGTGAGAACGACGAGAAATCAGTAGGGCTGTTGCAGTTCAGTTTCCACATTGTTGTGTGAGTGGCTTAAAAGTGCAGTATGTGGTATCACTAATATTACTCTTAATATCTCCTCATTTAGTGTGACATTGTGTAACAGTGGCTGTAAAGTGTTTATGTCGTGCACTTCCACAGTTGTGTTTGACTTTATGGACATGAGACATGAGAGGGAAAAGCAATTTTCAAATGCAGCTAAGTTTGAGTGAATTGCTAGTCTAGGATGAGCTTTGTATGTGAATGTACGTGCCTCACAGTGAGTTACAGACATTCAGACCATCAATATATAACTTTGTGATACGGCGATGTTTTCTCCTTCATTCCAGGAGAGTACATTGCACTGTACCAGAATCAGCGAGCCATCATGAAGCAGAAACACCAGGAGAAGGAGCAGTACATCAGCATGCTGGCTCAGGACAAGGAGGAGATGAAGGTACTGTGACCGTGTTGATGAATGATTCTGCCTGTTTTCTGTGGAGCATCACTTGTTTTGGTTTGTATGTTCTTTTTTTTTCCCCCCAAATCATAATAAGTAGACACTTCGGCACTTGAACCTCACAATGGATGTTATTAAATTAAATGTAATTGGAGCAAGAGCTCAATGAGGTTTTACAAATCTTAAATGCACTAAGCAACATTTCTTAAATCAATAGTAGATTTTTCACATTGTTACCGAAGGAACAAGAGCTTTGTGTTCTCCCACAAACTGATTATCCTGTTGTGTCTCTTCTGTGCACCAGGCAAAGCTGGCAGAACTGCAGGATTTGGTGATGAGGCTGGTGGCTGAGAGGAATGGTTGGTACAGTCGTTACGCTGGAGCTGTCGCCGGCACCATGAACCCTGACCTGGTTCCTCTTGTGGATGATCACACTCATCTCGAGCACCAAGCTTATACAGGCATGGAGCTGAACGCTGTCAGTGGAGAGGGTAAGCACAGCAGTCATACATCCTATTATTTGTTTTGTTTATCCTTAATCTATTCTGGAAATCCCTCAAGATTCAAGATGTCTTTTTTCAAAGGGGACCAAGCTCACCATAACAAGGTTACAAACTTATGCAACAGAACACTTTTCATTTGCAGTTTTTATTCATTTTCATATTCATCATATATGAGGGAGGGCTTACAGGGGTTAAATTCATCTTCTCAATCCACAACTCAAAGTGTTCCATCCTTTTTCTTTTTCATCTATTCATGCCGAGGATCTGATGTGCAGTCGGAAACTGTTCCAGAGTTGTACTTCTGAGTTACAGTGACATTGATACTGACATGATCATTTCCTTTCTATAAAAACACCACTTTTACCTCTTCTGTTTGTCGGCTGCAGAAGCCATGGAGGTCATTCCTCTGTCGGAGCCTTCCACAGGCATGGAGGCCTCGTCGTCACAGGCGCATTTGATGGGATCAGTCCCGACCGACTCCAACCCCCTGGTGCCCAAAGAGGACGGCACAGCCCAGCAGATCATGCAGCTGCTGCATGAGATCCAGAACCCACAGGGGTTGCTAAGATCAGCCCCCTTCCTCGGAGAGAACCCCTGCATCCCCTTCTTTTACCGGCCTGATGAGCAGGATGAAGTTAAGATCCTGGTAGTGTGAGTGGGTGGTGGTGGTGGTGGTGTGTGAGAGACAAAGTGTGTGTGTGACATGTGTTGGACACCTTACAAAACCAGTCACAGATGGAAGAATGTCTTTGACCCAGTTACATTAAAATGCCCCCTCTTTGTTCTGTGAGTCGTCACGAACGTGTGCATGGGTGGAAAGTAAAAGAGTATTTTCTCCATGATGCCCTTCCTAGAGAGAGGTGATAATCAGTATTCATAGACATAATCTGATTACTCACCTGACCACATTTTTATTCCCATTCAATCTCCCATCTCCCATTTTACACATAAGTGCAATAAAGGGGCTCCGTATTCTGTCCCCTTGCTGATACAGTACTTAAAGAGCTGTCAAAAACTCACAGCCCGTTTGTGTGCGAATTGTGTCTCTTACTACAAATCTCAGTTTTTTACACTATTCACTGTACACATGCCAAAAAAAACACAGTGCATCACATGTGAATGTAAGAACCCAAATATTTATCTGTGAGATTTTATAGCGTTCAGAGAAAGGAGGAGAAAGAAGCAGCAAGGTGATATGGTGACATAGTGAGATCTTAGCGGAGTCAATAAAGGAACATAGTGCACATAAAACTGTAGTAGTCACTGTTTCAAAGTCGAGAGATGATCAGATTGAGGGAGACAGAGGCAAGTTTTGCAGATTTGATGCTGTCTTTATTTTTGTGGGAAAAGTGTGTGTCGTCATGATGTGAGAAATCTTGTGAGAGGACAGACACAATTCAAAGAACCCATGAAGAAAAACCTTAGTTCCTGTTTCTCCAAGTTGTTTCTTCAGCGTTTTCCATCAGTGTTTCCAGGTGATGAGGTTCAGTATTTGAAAGAGTTACAGGAAGTATGCTGCTAAAGTTGTAGGCACAATTTGGCTCGTTCATTCAGCACTTTGTGCTATTACAAATTTGCGTCGCACTTCCATCACACATTACATCATTTACTTTATTTTAATTTTTTTCAAACTCCCTCCATTTCCTTTACCGGCTCACGGGGGTCTTATAAGACCACGTTCTGACCTGGTATTAAGATCCAATATCCATGAGATCGGGTCACTGAGGACGGATGTTCATGCCAGGTCTGAACAAGGCTTAAGTTTCTGAACTCTGTCATTGAGAGCCTGTGTTTTCTGTTACATTTTGTCTCACACTTTTAACACTTCAAAGAAGAATTGATACATATCCTTTACAACTGGACTGTGTGTGTGCGCTTTACAGCATCTATTGTACCTTTGTGTAGATTTCCTTCCATTTATAATACTAAGTATGATTGCACTAAATCTGTACAGTGCTTCTCAGTCATCTCTGTTTCTCCCATTGAGTGAAACTGGAATCCTATGATGCCTCACTCTGCTGCTGAGGGTTCCACGTGAAGCAAGTTAATTTAATCGAGTGCGCATGCATGCGTGTGTGAGAGAGGCCATGGTGTGTGTGTGTGTGTGTGTATATATATATGTGTGAAGGCGAATACCATTGACACTGATAATTCAAGAGGTCATAGTGTCATTCCCAAAGAAGTGTGGGACCAATCAGAACTTGAGAGAATCGACAACTGTATTTCCAAAATCAGAGGACTTAAGTTCTTAAAAATTGTGATTCCCACATTGTCCATCAACGCTTGAGTAAAATCTCCTTCAAGCATTAAATGAAAGAGAAATCTTTATTTTTTATCGGCAGAAATGATAGGCTTTGTGTTCAACTCTCTCCTTTTACAACTACTGAAATAACCCAAGATCTTTGTCTTTGCTCATTTCCTCCATTTTTACGTCAAATGTTGGCTATGAAGTCTGTTTTACGGGAGTAAAAATCACACCCTGCTTTACTTCCCGAGTCAGTTTGTCCGAGTTTACTTTGAGGATAATTCCATGTTTTATGAAGTCATCTGTTTGCACACTTGATATTTATGACGGGACGAAAAGCAGCAGTGTGGATCGTGGTGTTATGTCGGGCCATTTTGTACTTTAACCACAGCACTTCAGTAAGGACGTGTGGTTTCGGAATACATTTACTTCCACTAATTTTATTTTTAAAAATGTATTGCTTATTAGCATTCAGTCACTTTTTTGGTTTCCATTGAAACATGCCACAAATAAGTGTTGTTGTTTTTTTTCTGTTTGCTTTGGGAGTGGTAAAACCGTGAGGTACATATAAATATATATACTATACAATAAAATCCTTGTAGTGGTGTTTTGGGGGCTTGTAAAATAGGCGATGAAAAAGGCTTTGAATGAAACGACTTCCCACTCTTTCTAATTCACTGTTAAATATGTTCTGCGTGAAAGAAATAGCAATGGGGGAAGCATTTATTGTCTTTACTGTAAAAGAGGCAGTGTACATACTGTAACTGTGTAACATATTGTATATTCATTATGCCTGATGTGTGTACGTACGTGTGTTTGGAGGGGGTGGTTGCTGGCAGCGTGGATCGCGTGTTGCGAGTGTGCGTGTGTTGACAGATGGGGTGTAGGTGGTTCCTGACTGGCTGTGATTGATTTAATACAAAGATCGAATAGAAAAGCAAATATATTTATTTGAAGTAAGTTAGTGTCTGAACTAATCGCTTTTAATGTAAAAACAAAAAAAAAATGACTGTTGGGTGAAAATGAAGGATTGTTCAGAGGACTGATTTGACTGAGGGCTGCTTCACATGGAAGCTTTCTGATTTGTTTCCTTGAGTAATTATTTCTCCCTTTCTCCAGAATAAAACTGATTGAGCAACTCAAACACAACCTCCTGAATTTCTTTGTTGTTTTTATGAATACTCGAAACTCTTAAGTAAACAGCAGATATGTATTTGTACCAATAATAGCAATAGTTCCAACATGACCGATAACAGAAACTTCTACAACATCTAGGCAGTTATGATCCAACACCGTCAAAGTATACCTGTTTTTTATTAATTTCCATTAATATTAAACTTCCACTAACTGATCATTTCATTATTGAAGAGTTATTGGCTTATATATATCATTGATGAGTTATTAAAATGAAAAAAAAAAGAACATTGTCGTGTCTAAGTGTCAAACTTTTTAAATAATAATACATTTATGTTTGTTTTTTGGAGAGCCAAGATTATTAATCATTCAAAATAAGCCATATTTAGGCTTATTTTGCCCCGCACATATTTCAAAAACAACTTAAAGGAATACTTCTCCATTTTGCATTTATCTTCATATTACTAGAATAGGGGTAGTATTTTTGAAAAATTGTGACACTTGGTCCGAGGCTTGAAAATGCAACGCTAATTCCACACATTTTAGACCCACCTGTAGGGGGGCGGGACCTCATTCCCAGAATGTAAACAGTGTCCGCCATCTTGGCTAACAGTTACGCTAACAGGACCAAGTGTCACTGGTGGGCACGTAACTAAGAAAAGAATGAAGATATTTCTCAACTCAGGAGAAATTGAGGTTGGGAAGCACCATTTTTCAAAAATACTAACCCTATTCTAGTAATACAAAGCTAAATGCAAATCAGTGAAGTATTCCTTTCACCTTATTAACTTTACCATTTATGTCACATTACCAGTTTTAACTGAGGGACTAGAATTGACTCATTTTCATTTTCAAGTACAAATACTTTGTTACTGTACAAAATTCACTTTTTGAATTTGTTTATGTTTGTATTTCTTGCAGCTTCTACTCCAGTACATTTCCTCTAATTATCTTTGTTACTACCAAATAAAATCAGAGGAAGAGTTGGTAATGGTCTGTATTTATAAAGCGATTTTCTAGTCTTGCTGAGCTGCTTTACACTAGAGAACTGCCATTCAGCCATTCACACGCTTTAACATGGGGTGAAGTGTCTTGCTCAAGGGCACGTATACGTGAACCCACAGCCTTCTAGTTGAAAGACAACTCACCCTACCACTGAGCTATTGTTGAGGTGAACTGTGGGCCACACCCCTTCCAGCCTGAGTGCACCAGCTGAGTGTGATCAGCTAATCACCTGGAGTCACACACACTCACAGGTTCTGTCTGTGGGAGCAAACAGTTGAAATGACTGAGGATCCAGAACCACTATGAGCAAAATAAGGCTCGTTCAAACAAGGAAGAAGCAGCTGGTGAGCTTTTGCCTGGTTTCAGGGGTGCAGATGGGTTTTGTTCATGTGCTAGTATGTCATCTTGTGTTAACGAGCTGATTAAGTTGCTAATGTTGGAAGTTATGTTTGTTAATTTAAATGTGATACATTTTAAAGCTATCTGAGTTAACCATAGAAAGACTTGCCCCAAAACTTTTGTGTTTGTTTAAATTGTTGGCTTTCCTTGAAAACATCATTTCTTTACGTTTGAATGCTTTGAAAGTATGTGCGTGATGCATTTTTTTGATAATTGGCAATGTTTACATGTGTACATGGAGTGAAAGTGATGTTTATGTGTGTTTTTAAAGATTTTTCACCTGACATTTTGCACATTTAAACCCAAAACCTTGCTCAATCCTGAAACTGAAGAATATTTTATATCAGAAAAAGACTTTTGATACTAAATTACAGTAAACTGACGATGTCAGTTTGTATTTTTTCAGTTGTGGGACAAACGACAGATGAAGCTCTTTTCAGTAAACTGAGGTTTTAATGTGTTGACACTTAAGCACAGCAGTCCTGCCGAGTACAGCCGTCCTTTTATTTTCTTAGTCACATCAGTTTGAACAGGATGCAGGAGTTGGCTGCTGCTGCAGGAACTCCACACACTCACACACACACCCACCTGCTCCTCTACACACACAAACACACACACACATATAGTAAGAAGGGGAGAGACAAAGAAAAACAAAGAAAGAAAAACCTCTCGGCCACAAGTATCAAATAACCTGCAGGCACCTGTACACATCAATGTATCATACATTTCTTTTTTAAATATTTCCTGATACAGATACTCATTTATTCATAATAACTTAAATATTCAGCAATCCCATATTTTGCAGACTAAATTCTCGAGACAGAAGAAATACAAGTCTCATTAGATACACTACACATATACAGAATAATTGCAATTAAGATAGGTCCATTAATAAACTATTTACTGGTAAATTATAAGGAGAACAAGGGCATCACTGAAGTATCTCGGGTTTTGGTAGTGACATCAGTTGAGGTACAGACGGGGTTCGTTTGTTGTCCAAAAAAAAAGTCACGTGGGAAAAGTACGACGCGTCACACTGACTGCAGAGTTCAGTGGTAGAATTTAAAAAAAAAAAAAAGGAGGGTTCAACTCACAGGCTGGCACACGGCAAAAGAAAAGGGTGAAACAGAAGGAGCGTTGGATAGTTTTATGCATAGACTGTGGCTGCTTTCATGCTCTCACTCACCCCCGTGACCACTGAGAGAAAAAGAAAAAAGGAAGGAAAAAAAGAAACAGGAGATTATCCAACTTCGAACATCATTTCCATAAAGATCGAGGTCAGGGAGTCAAATAAAAACCCAGCCCATAGATTCCCTTCCTCTCAGGTAAAACAAAGTCCTAACTGTATTATATTGCACTTTCTATTTAGATTCTGCCTCTATGAGGTAACCGAGAAACATTTTTTGTGAAGAAACGTTCAGGTCATACAACAAGACATGGGTCCTGAAGAAGAGGAGGCGGGGCTTATTCTAAAGGTCAAATAGCAGCGGGGGGGCTCTCTGGGACAGAAGAACAGCAGAATGGACAAAATCATAAATCTGAACATGTGACTGGCACATTTCTTCTCTTAGGACTTGATTTAATGTGATTCTTCACCTGTGATTTTGAATTTATTACACCTGAATACAAAGACTTCAAAGACTTCGGTCATGTTCACCTCATGAACTGAAATGCTGCAAGAAAAAAGACGAAAGTGTACGGACACGTATTCGTATAACCAAAATAACAGAAGTTTAATCCAATGAAATGTTTTTCTTGCAGCATGACGAGGCAACATTTTCTCCTTGAGTAAAATCCAAAAGGAACAAATGTATGAAAGAGAAGAATAAGTCAGTCAGTGGCCAGAAAACCACCCAAAAAGCACAACAGTCAGGCAAAGTTTCATGCTGATTTTGTAAAGTTTTTCTCTCTTAGGTTTAAAAAGAGGGGATGTATGTATTTAGCTTGTATACAGTGTGTGTATATATATATATATATATATATATATATATAGAGAGAGAGAGAGAGATTTATGTGTGTTGTCATGTAAGCAGTGTGCATGCATATGGGCGCATACACTCATCAAGGTGTTCCTTATTTAATATTTCATTATCTCTACTAAGTTTTATTCAAACTCAGGGTGCAGCTGTGTTCTTATGTCGGTCATGCAGGCGAGTTTCAAATATTCTTTAATCTCTGTGGTGAGGAGGGAATAGAGAGAGAGAGAGAGAGACATGGCTTGTTCTAATGGAGAAATGGTTTCAGGAGAAGGGGGGGCAAGGTGAGGCAGAAAACGACAGGAAGGTGGCGCTGTTGTCCGTGGTGCCATCCAGGGGAGGGATGGACAGAGCGGGGAGGTAGGAGCTCGGAGGGCTAGTGGGTTGGAGAAGGCGGGGGTCTCCGACTGCCGTGGACACACAAACACACACACACAGAAGAGAGGAGAGATGGGGATGTTTGGATTATTGTTCTCAAGTTGATTGTATTGATCTGGACCCAAATGTGTAAAAATCATGCATATAATATGTAAAA
Organism: Solea solea; assembly: GCF_958295425.1. Lineage (NCBI taxonomy): Eukaryota > Metazoa > Chordata > Actinopteri > Pleuronectiformes > Soleidae > Solea > Solea solea. The sequence continues at coordinate 11,337,198 of NC_081152.1, forward strand.
TGCTGCAATAACACAGACAATATCGACAGTATATCATGGGGACAACAAACCACCCAGAACAGACGACATCACTGTGGCATCAGGCTCCGTTCACAGGGCGACTACCATAATATAAGCCAACAACAGTGTCTGAATAATCTAAAGCATGCGATAGTGAAAATATTAGAAACCGCTAGACCTTTAAAGAAGTGATTTCCAATATATGCAGAGATGATAGATAATCATGAATAAACCTTTACAAACATTTTAGAGAAATTATTTGGCATTTTTCACTTCTGCCTGTATCATAAACTAGGGATGGGATGATACAACTTTTCTGTGTCCGAAACAATATCAAAAACTCGAGTATCGTCCGATACAGTCATTTTTTAGACCATTTATGAACGTATGAAGTTAACAAATTTGTGCCGAGTCATTTCAAAGACATCATTCTCAAAACTGTAAGAAATATTGTTTTCTCCCAAAAAGAAGAAATAAATGTCAAAATATCTTTATATATTGTAAATTTTTTGGTAATGCATATGTGTTATTTATTATCTTTATCTTTACTGTCTTTGCTGATGTAACAATGTAAATTTCCACACTGCGGACTATCTTATCTTAAACGACCCAAACATGACTCAGCTAAAATGCTTTTGCTGATTTGTATTTACATTTTTACACACCGTGCATAGTGAAGCATGCGACATAGGATATTTATAGCGTTTTTATCCGTCCAATATCCAATCCAAACGATTCCCATCCCTATTGTAAACATAAAGCTGACACCAGCTTAATGGAAATAAGCCTACAGGACACCTGTAAGTTTATGATGAAGTTTACATCATAAAAACATGGATATAGAAATGTTATGAGGAATGTAACGTAACTAGAGTTTTTATCCAGAAAACACACGCTCCACTTTAAGCTGTAGATGGGTGCGATGTTGGCACATATTATATTATATTATATTATATTATATATATATATGTAACATATACACACACAATAAATGACACAAAACCAACAGTGGTTTTTGACATTTGGGTTGAAAAGTGTTCAACCCATCTCTGCTGTAAACTGAGGAAACTCCCACTCTGATATACTTATATACCAAAATCAGTTCACACACTGATGCAAACGCAAACACACGTGTGGCTGTGTGTGTTTGCCAAGCAGCACTCTGAAAAGAGAAATGAATAGTAAGAATACAAAGATGGCATGCAGTGGAAGGATGCTCTCTGAGAGGAGGAGGAGAAAGATGATCATGATGATGACGATGGCAGAAAGTACCCACCAACGTACCAGACGCTTTTTTTCCCTCACCGGTCAGTGACAGTGATTCTGTAGATTCATGTGTGGGACAGAGGTGTGGTGAAGGAGAGAGGGATGAAGAAAAGAGACAAGGAGTCCAAACGGTTACAGTGCAGGAAAACACCTGCGTCACATGCACTCAGCTCTCACACAAGACAGGGATTACAGACATAAAAGGAAGTTGAATGGAAGCTGAGTTTTATATGCGAGAGCTTTGCCCGGTGACACTGGTGTCTCCTGCGGGAAAAGAGGCAAACTACCACTTTGTCGTACAACTATAATCTGACAAAAAACAAAAGGCTCGCAAACACAAGCACGCACACAAGAGCAACAACAGGTACAGAAAACACAGTTATTTGTTCCCCCTCTTCTCAATCACTGACTGGTTTTAGGGCTTTAATACCTGACCTATTTACATTAATGTGTCCTAAGGTTTATATTTCACACCATAAATTGTGCATAATATATGATTTCTGACTATTTTTTACGGCCATTTATGTAAAAACTAACACTATTTTGAATAACTGAATCAGCCACTTCAAAGACATACACTGTATTCTTTATGAATCACATCTAAAATAAATCTAAAACTGAAGATTAACCCTGGGAGTAATTGATGTAAACGAGGAATTTTGTGTGTCTATAGATCTATCTCAGTCTATTCATCTATCTTCTATATCACAACTACGGCTCTCCATTTTAATTTAACTCCTTCATCCCCTCACCCAGGTGTCGTCACATCCCCCTTAGTAACAGACAGTATCCACACTTCAGGTCGGATAGCTTCTCATATTTTAAGTGAATGTCCGATTAAAATCTACGGGAAGATTCTCTATGTTGGTCTTAAGAAGGTTTTTTATTTATGTTTTCACTCACCTCGGCACACTTGGGGGTGCACGGTTAGGCCGGGAGGGGACAGTGGGTGGTGGCCCACTGTAGGGGTCAGGAGAGGCCCCGGGGCGAGACGGTACAGGGGGCCCTCCCGCTGGTGGAGGCCCAGGTGGAGGCCCACGAGAGACTGGGCGCACAGGAGGTCCTGGTGGAGCTCTGCGGTTTGGTGTTGGACTGGTGGCCGGAGACCTGGCGCAGAAAGGACAAATGGAAACCAATAATTTAGCAGAATAAGAATCATAGAATAGTTAAATAAGATTGAGGATTGTATTTGCTTTAGGTGAAGTCATATGAGGAAACAAGGAAAACCTTAAAAAAGGCTCACTTAATGATATTTAGATTTTCAAATTCATCAAATGAGGCAGCAGCAGACCAGAAACTCCCATGTCCCTGTGAGCTAAAAACACTGATTTTCTCTATGGACTTTGGTGCAGAGAGTGAGTGGTTTACAAATGTTTACAGCAGGAAAACAGGCTGCACAGGTGTAGATGTGAGGACACCTTTTGTCAAATGGCTTTTGTTAAGGTAAAGAGTCTGTGTCTCAGGTGTGTCACAGACTTTCTGGTGATGGATGTCAATAAAGACAGGTGTAGCTGCTGGTTTAGGGCGTAAATATCAGCCTCTATCTTCCCTTACCTTCCCCCTGAGCCGCTCCGTTGCACCTGCAGCCAGGAGTCGTCCACAGGCGGCGGCATGGTGGTGCTTATCGTGGTTGTGCTGATGTCACCGATGATGCCGAGGGCCTCACGGAGGGCGTGGTACATCCGCAGCATCTCGTCACGGTGCTGGGCCTGCTCCTGCGACTCCTCCATCAGCGTGTTCTGGTCGCCGCACGAGTACAGATGTGCCAGCATCTCAGCGTTGATGAACTCCTTTGTCTGGGAAAAGAAAACAGAGAAATGTTTACGTTTGAAACACCAGACGTCTCACATTTGACCGTGCATGAGAACACTTAGTGACGGACATTGTTAATCATGAGGTGCATGATGGTCTTCGGGATCAGGTCACGGACGGTCTTGTTGACGATGGCCATGTAGGAGTCCACCAGGTTACGGATGGTCTCCACCTGCCGCTCCAGCTGAGGGTCCATGCTGTGCATGAAGTTCTCCGAGCTGCTGTCATCACCACCTTCACTCTGTGGGGACAAAGTGCCAGGATTTGAAGAGGAGAGACAACCGTGTCACATCATATAAGATATGATTGTATCCTTTACTCACACGCATATTATTAGAGAAGTGAATTAATATGCCGAGCAGCTCAGATCACACGCCGTATAGTAAACAATGGACATAGTCTTGTAGAATGTACTTATTAGCCACCAGGGGGCGACACCACTGGTTGCAAAAAGAACACAGTTCGAATCGAGGTCCTTGGAAACATGAGCCGACTTCACTTGAGTTGACACATTAATAAACTATCACTGTTCTTACTTTCGCTCCGTTGTGTTCTCAGTGGTTTTTAACGCACGTTCAACTCAAGTTGTTGCCAAACGTCTATCAAATCATTTTGAATGCGATAAATGACAATGAAGAGACAACATACCTTTCCTTCCTTCTCCTACAAGGGCAAACAGTGATGATGTAAAGGACAGATACAAATCATGATCAATGAGAGACATGATACAACACTGTTTGAGTTATTGTCGACAACAGTAAAAACAAATGGACTACAATGCTGTGTCTGCTGTACTGTACTGTACTAAACTTAATGAAATCCTACCGTGACGCGTTCAGGATAAACTCCAGCTCGGAGGAAGGAGGCCTTCCATGCGTCAACATCTTCCTGACTCTCACAGGCCAATTCCAGCTGACGGTAATCCTTATAAACATTCCTGTGGATGAAGAGCAACATATTTAATATTTGATAGAAAACATTACACTTTTTCTGACCTAAATGTATGATTTACAGTATTTCTCAGCTGTAAAGTTACTTATATCACGATAAATGCACAGTATGTCATTTTTATTCGGTTTCTCTCAATCAAAACAAAACACCCTGTTTGAGGATGTCAAGGAGCAGCATGGGATTATGGGAATTGTTGTTTTTGACTCAATTGGATTTCCTGTGCTTCACGGAGAGAGATTTAGTGATAGAATGCTCACACATGTATCGGGAGTGCTTGAGCAGATAACTGATATCTATATATACACATTTTATGGTTTATTTTCACAAACAATTAATCCGTCATTTATTTTCTCTTTTAATCTGGGAATCATTTGGTCCATGGAATGTCAGAAACTCGATGAAAATGGTTGCTCATTGTTTCTCAAACCTGGAAATGATGATGCTCTCAAATGCCTTGTTTCGTCCACAAACCAAAATGATTCCACTGTAATGATTTATTTGTTATATAGCGCAAAGAAACTGGAAAATATTCACATTCAGGAAGCTTGAAAAATCAGAGAAATACTCAATACTAAAAACCTCAAACTGGTTAATCTATATCGAAATAGTTGACGATTAATGGTTAGGGTTAGTGTTTGAAGTGTTTTAGTGTAGAGTTCTGTAGTGAAATTAACAGAATATTTTGCCTACTCGCAGCAGTTATAGATAAATCAAATATGTTAGGGCACCGGCATAGAAGTTAAGGAGTCATACGGGCAGATCTTGTTTTGTTTGCCAATATCCGATAATACATTTTAGAGACAATATCTGCCGATACAGATATCGTGCCGATAATCAATTATTTCATTGATTATTTTGTGCTTTATTTAATGTGTGCATGTGGTGTGTGTTTGTGAATAATGACACCTCTGTTCAGTGTTGAAGAGGGCAAAGATGTGCTTGCTGGACATGAAGCCTTTCTCCACGTCGCGCAGCTTCAGGTTGTCCACCTGCAACATGTACTTCTTCTCCTTCTCCTGCAGAGGGCGACAAAGAAACACACTCATTGTACAGTGTTTGTGAGTTGCTCCACAGTTAAAAGAAAAGAAAAGAAAAGGTAATAGATCCAGTGTTTGCACCAACAGTGTATAAACAGTACGGGACAAGAAGCCACAGCAAAAGTAGATCATTTTGGTCTCATCAGTTTACCCATAATGCTGTGTACATATACTATGTGTACATATATATACATACATACATACAAATACATATGTATATATACATAGTGTATTTACTGTAAGATTGTGCAGTATCAACTTGAGGGAAGTTATGATAATCAATAACAGAAATTAGGTTAAAAAGGACAAAGAGCATGGCAGATGAAAGACAATCAGGGGTAAACACCCACAATTAGATTATACAGCAGAGCAGAGAGAAAAAAAAAGAGAGGGAGAGAGAGAAGAAAAAAGGCAGGAGAGACGAATGGGAAAGTCATACACAGTCCTCGAGTCTGTGGTTTTGATTACAGACGTGAAAAAATGGGCGAGCAACAAATGAGAAACACATACATGCAGGGGGCGGAGGGGACGGTGGGGGGAGGTGGGTGATGGAGGCCAACCTTCCAGGGTAGAAACTCTCTTGTACTAGTGCAACTGCAAACAACATATGATATCCAGACATCCAACTATTTATGAATAGGGGAAACTCAGTTAGTCATCCCAGTCTGACACATGCAGGCTCTCTCTCTCTCGCTCTCACACACACACGTCAGTGTGAATGAGTGTGAACGTTTTACTATCGACAGTAAAATTAGAATTCACAAAAAGAGAAGCTGAAAATAGCACGGGGTGAATGACTTTCCATAGGCACAGCCTTAAACGCGCGCACACACGCACACACACACACACACACACACACCCTGCTTTGGTTGCACCTTTGAGCGTAGTCTCTAACTAACCTTAAAACCATCTGGATCGCTAACCATGGGCTGCCCTGCCCAAACCAGAGTGTGTGTGTGTGTGTGTGTGCGTGTGTGTAAGTGGTTGTATGAGAGCGATGAGGGGGGGTTTGTGTGTGTGACCAAACTCCTTCATCAAAGGATTTATGACCATTTCAGCCAAATGTTCATATCCCCTAAATGCATGTAAAAATCACTCGCTCTCTCGCTCTCTCACACACACACACACATTTGGCAGGGCTGGTAAACCCAGGTGTCTGATATAAAAGAGAGAGAAGCTAAACAAGCAGTTGCCCAGACTGCTGACATCAACATTTATAGTGGCCATGAGGGCAAAGAGGTCTCTCCTCTGTGTCTCTAGTCTGTTCCACATTTCTCAATAGTTACCCTCCTCCTCCTTCTCCCCCCCCCCCCCCCCCCTCTCTCTCTCATCTTTTTTCTTTTCTCCTTTTTCCCCCTCACTCTCTGGCGTTCCGTCTCCCTGGGAGTGAGCAACCTTGGAGCGATTCATACATTTTCCTCTCCTCTGGCCAGTAAATCCAGTCAGGAGAGTTGGAAGCAGGCGGGGGGGGGGGGACGTTGGAGACTGGTGTGTGTTTGAGAGAGCATAATGTGGGGAAAGTACAGACAAACTGAACTCCTAAAGCACTGGCAGACTGGATTAAAACATTATCAAACTATTGATGCAGGAAAAAGGGAACATTTTAGGTGTGGGAGAGGATGAAAAATGAAGTCTGGTGCACGAGTAAAGCAGAGCTAAAGGACAATTGACAAAGAAGCATACGGTACATACTGTATGAGTATTATTTAAATATTATAGTAGGAGAATTCTGACACACACTTGGGAAATATTATCAGGGTCTCTCTCTCTTTCTCTCTGTCAATCAGCTCATCTTGCATGTGTGTGCATATTTAGGTGTTTAGGGAATTCCGGGATTGAGTGCTTTTCCATATGGTCCCATAAAAGCCCTTTCGACAGGAGCGAGGAAAAGTACAGACTTCAGACACAGGAAGACAAAAGAAAATAGAGTCATACGTGCACATAGACGAGAACCTGAAGTAACACAAAATATATACATAAAGATTCTGTGTATGGGTGTGACAAACACGGCTAAACTAGAACTTGGCGCATCAAGAGGCTTCTGTGCTGTTTACATTAAACTCCTTATGCTCGACAGCACTGTTGGTGTTTAATGTCACGTCAGGCGTTTGAATGTCCAATTCATCCATCCACATCGTTGTTTTTATCTGTTGCAGCCATTACGCTTTCTCTAAACAGTATTTTCCATTTTTCCCATCATGACAATCATCTTCGTTACTGATGAATGTAACGCACTTTTCTCCTTGCATATCAAGTCACTTGCGGGCTATTGGGAGCGCCGCTGCGAGGCTGTGCAGGTCAAACAGAGAGTTTGTACTCGTCTCTCGTCACCGGCTCACTGTTACATTCAGGCTCCAGTTTTCTTTAGCACGACATGTTTAGGTCCCTTCCGTGTGACGTCGGCAACGTCTTGGTCCTCACTTAACGGCTCTCTTTGGTTAAAATAAGCACATTTTAACGTCTGTCCCGTGCAGCCACTTAAAGACTCGTATAGAGATGGAGCTTTTTTGGGGCCTTTGACACATCTGCTGACTCTGTGGATTCTTTCAACTTAAAGCTAAAGACTGTGTGTCTGTTTAGAGCAGGGCTCTCAAACTCATATGACCTGAAGGCCAATGAGTATCTAGGCTGGCCAGTGGGAGGTCGGTTAAGTAAAAATATAACTTTTTGGGGAAAAACAACTGCTCAGGAGTGGTGGTTTTTGCCGAATTTCAAAATAAAAGTGTCGAGTGTTGATATGGACCAAAATATTGTTCACAATAATAAAAAAAAAAAGTAAAAAATAACTTGATATTAAGTGGTTGAGCCACATGGAATTGATTGGAGGGCCGCATATGTCTACATGAACTGCAGCTATTTGCGGGGAAATGACCACATTATGTCACAGAATTTCAAAGTAAAAGTGTTTCTCATGATATGGAACAAGACAGTTGCAAACATTTATGATGCAAAATGAAATAAAAAGTGAAGTAAATAATAAGATGGACAGCGCACACACCGCCTACTGTTCTCAGTCGAAACGCAAGCCTGACCGAGGGCTTTACCGTTCCTAACTGTACCGTACTGTGCCAAACCGAACTGTACCAAGATGGAAGCACGCCATCGCTTGACAGAGCCCTATTTTGGATGAAGGATGCAGCAAACCAATCCTGTTACATCGTTTCTGTTCACAAGCACTAAACAGAACAACAACGATACATATGGCAGCTTTAAGCCTTAACTTTAACATGTATGTATCTCTCTCAAACACACACACACACGCAGCAGACAAGGCAGCGTACTTGGTAGTTAACCTGTGGCGTTTGGAGCAGTGTGCAAGCAAAGTACTTTCCATGGTTTTGTTTTGCTAGTGAGTAATCACAGGCTAATTATGAAAAGCCAGAGGAAGTTCACTTCTGAATTCATAAAGGCACTTCACCACTCCGTCCAGAAAAACGTCTCAAATAACTCAAACACGGAGTCAAAATGTAGATGAAATATGGCCTCACACACACTCTACACACACACACACACACACACGCACACGCACACACACACTCTACACACACACGAATACATAACCATATCCAATTAACACTTTGAAACACATCTGAGCCGCTTGGTGGGCAAAACCGAGTAGATAGTCGTTAATGGCATCCATGTTGTTTTAAGAGGCTGCATGTCTTCGTGTGTGTGTGTGTGTGTGTGTGTGTGTGTGGTAGTGTGCATGTTGACGGGAGTCTGGTGACTTGGGCCGCGCATCAAAGGGCCGCACGGCATCTGGGAGCAATAACGCTGCTTCTAACCCTTCATTACCACAAAGACTGGGCCCTGGGTGGCAGCCAACGGCAATTTTCACAACCCTCCTCCTCACCTCCCTCCGTTTTTCTTTCCCTCCATTCTTCTGCCATTCCCCCTATTGAGTTCTGACTGAGAGAGGGGGGGGGGGGGGGAGAAAAATTAAACACAGAGAGCGGTTCTGTAACTCTTACATGATGGGGATGTGGAAAGACGTAAGGAGAACGAGACTCACTGGGTTTGTGAGAAAGCCTCTCGAGCATCTGCACTTACGAGTATTTCAGTGCTGTTAAACAAATCCATAAAGCGCTTCTATCCAACATGTTTGTTATGAAATAAAAAATAAATAAATAAATGAATTCAGTTTGGTCAGTGAGTAATATGTCTTGGAGGAACAGCAGACGCAGCGTTTAATGAAACTTAATTTGATTTCATCTAAAGTGAAACCACATGGTGCCAACGTTCGAATCGGCAAACGGCGAACAATCGAGCGGAGAGAATTACCGCATGGGAACAGATAGACTGCATCTATTCTGAGACATTGTGTAAAAACATGGTTAATCATGACTCACTCAGCTATGATGCTCATAACAAATCAGCATGGGCCGCTGTCCTCACTTTCTAGTAATTAAAGCTGCCATCTGTAACTACTGGTGATTTATATATTTATTTATTTATTGTTTGATGTTTTTGTCTTTGTGAACAGAAATGATGCAGCATTATTTGTATGCTACGTCCTTCCATCTAAAAAAAATGGGACTGCCATTGAGAGAAAGTAGAAGGTCAAAGGTGAACATTTCTGAAATTTTATGAGACCTAAAACGGTATTTTTATTGGAAACCTCCAATCACCAGCCTTGCGTTTTCGTGTTGGCAGAGAATGCCCTACAGACCTGGCATATGTACTGCAGCATTTCGGGGCAGTGCAGAGACTTCCTGAAACTAGACTGTGTTTATAGGACACTTTTTTTTAAAAACGGAAAGAAAAAGATTGTTTTCCGTGTGGATGTGGCCTAAGGGAGCGCTTGTGTATACAGCAGCAGCCCAGAGGCAGGTGAGGGCATGATGTGTCAAACTGCTGAACGACTTTTGAGCAGTAGAAATCACTTCTTAAGCATTTTCCGCCATCATACTCCAACCTACGGTATCTCCAGCTGTCTCTCTTTACTAGTGCCCTGCTGCTGTCCTCTGTCCTAAAGACACACAGAGTCTCGTGGAGCTGATAGTCTTAATCAACATTGTGTGGACTCATCTGACAGTGGTTTGAATACAATGGACATTTGTTTGCATTTAAAAAGATATGCACTACAGCTTTAAAGTATCATGTAACCAGATGACATATCTAATCAGACGTGTCCACTTCCATTAGTGAAACAAAGACTCTCGCCTTTTTGTGTCATTACAAATTAAAAGCTTAATGACTTTATGGTTTATTTGGCTGCTGGAAACATTTCTGTCCAATCACATCTGAGTCAGCCTTGTCATTTCTCCACTCGGCTCGGCTCTTCCTGTGGGAACGAGCACAAACAAAAATAAACTTCTTTGACAGGGGGGGGGGACGTGGTGTCTGTCCACATGACAATGACACATTCAGCCAGCGGTCCGGCTGCACGGCCGCATGCCAGTTAGCAGGTCAGTGATACCTTCCTGTCTCGCAGCTAATTGCCAGGCAGTTAATTATCCGATCTTGCTTTACTTCTGCAGGAGGTCAGTATAACAACCTTGGGGCTAGCCAGGACATGTGATCAATCATCGGTGACCACCAAAGAGTGAAAGGAGGAGGAGGGACTGAGGGAGGGAGGGACGGAGGGAGGGAGGGAAGACCCCATTCCACTAACCACATAAACACATGTGAAAATCCCCACACGTCTCCAGACTCTTGTCTGATGGAGGGAAACGCTGTGTGTAACCTGTGTCTCTTTGGTGTCTGTGCAGTCTTCACACAGGCGTGTATAAGATAAGTTACATATTTCAAAGTCCCCTTTGGGGAGAAAGAACACATCATAGTGACACATAGGCCTGTCAATATTTCTTTTACACAGTATATTCTGTTATGTCCCCTACGTAGTCATTTTAAGGCAAAAACCAACAAATGGAAATGTGTGTTCTCTGAGTTCTAACATTTGTTTGTGAGATTAATGGAGCCATATAACAGTCTGTTGACCGTCAGCACTCTGTAATTCAAACCAAAGAGTGTATTTACTCGTGTAGTATAGTCAATTTATGCCTAACTACCCAGTTCAACCTAAATTAACTGCTACACGATTTATTTATTTTTTTTGTAGTAAAATAAACTGCCACAATATAAAAGTGTGAACTACTGGTGCACAAATTACAAACAGGGTGTGTGTGTGTGTGTTTGAAAGGCGTGATTTTATGGCAGGATTGTGCCAAAGCTCTGTAGTTCCAAGGGTGGAGATTTTCTTTATACAGTAAAAAAAAAAGAAAAATGACTCTTGTTAAAAAAAACTTTTTGTGTCGAGGTTAAGGATTCAGTTGTTTGTCGCTGTCATTAAAACAACATCTTGAGAAAAAGATACTGAAGCAAACGTCTAAAGTTTCCCTTAAATGTAAATACACACAACACGGAACCATATTATCAACCACAGAACACTAAAATAGTGTTACACGTGTTACATACTACCACACACATTCATTCTAATTTACTGCTACTTCCTTTTATCTGTCCAGTGTCTGTGTGCGTCTGCAGTGATTTTTGTATTAACACTCTGCTCTAGATACTCAGCGAACAATCATCTGAAACGATAAATTACACAAAGGAAAACACACACATTCGTCACTTATCTCATCAGTCACGAAGAATAAACATTTAATTATCCACAAATTATCTTGGCTCCCTCCGGCCACACTATCACTCAGCTCTCGCTCCTCTGTTCTAATCACGGACAACAATTTATACAAGATTTTCTTTCCCAGTGAGAGTCAGAGATTTATTTATCTCTTTTTTTGGTTTTTGTACGGTTGTTTTAAAAGGTCAAAGGTGTCATCAAGTTTTTTCTTATCTTCACTAAACACTGTAGATATCGTCAATTCTCTGTCATTTTCATTGCCAGGTTCTAATTTATTAATAATCCTTTACATTTGACAGCTTTACACTCAACTAAGATAAGCAAAGACGGTCAAGTTGACTTACTGACTCTGTCATTAGGAATAAAACATGTATAAAAGTTAAGATCAACTTAAATGTAACCAAGGAAATGCGTCTTTGTGCCGTGGCCTATAGCAAACTTCAGCCTCAAGGAAAATTAGAATAAGATGCAACCAAATCAAGCCAATTTATATCCTAAAGCAACGTTGAATATTTGTGTTTTGGTGTTAGACTATACCTGTTTTCCCATTTGCCAACTTTCTACAATGCGTAGCTAACCCACTGTAGCCTCTTATTTATGAGAATGATAAAAATGTTCTCATCTTACGTTGCCAGAAAGAGAATAAGCACACTTCCCAAACTGAGTATCTTATTCCTGACACTTTGACCACACCACTATCTTTTTGGAAAAATAGTTGTCGGTCTCTTGGTTTCTTGTTTCAGCGGGCGGGGGGGGGGGGGGGGAGCCACGGCGTTATTTATGAGATTCCGCGCTTCACACATACGCACGTTAGCCGAGAAGCGTGGAAACTATTTGCCATGTTGTCTCATTGCTATTCATGATATGAGTTGAGAGATTTTGCAAAAGAAATCAAAAAAACATCAGGTGAGGACATTTTGTGGCAGCCTTTTACGGCGCTGCACACACTCCTGTATGAATCTACACAAAGGCCTCGCCACACTGATGCAAACACGCACAAAAAAAGGTGCAATTACGCCTACAAAGACTGACAGAGTCTTTCTTTTTTAACGCAAAATACAAAGACTATGAAAACAAAGTCAGAAACTGTGTGTGTGCATACTTTCCCAGTATTTCTGGCTATACTGATTAATAGTTTGAAAAGGAAGCTGCCTGCCTGGTCATCCAAACAGTGGAAACAATGTTGGTGCGACCGCAGTGCTTCCCCCACCCACTCATTAAAATTTATTTCTTACAAACCCTGAGCCCAAAACCTAACTGCAACAGTAATCCTGTGAGTGAGGATTTGATTTGTGTCATTATCTTCTCTCTCTCTCTCTCTCACTGGTTCCTCACATACATTTAGATTTTTCTGGCCCGCTCTTGCCTCCATTTTGCCCCCGCATGTCTACGTTTCCCCTCTTTTTTTCTTTTTTAATCTCCATTCTTCTTTTCACTTTCCCCTCCTCATCCCTCCATCCCTGCCAGTACTGCTGACTGGTGTCCCCAGAGATCATGCCTGCTTTGATTTGGAGCTCAGGTTGGAGCTCAGAAACCGTAGCTTAAACAAACACACGGCCTCAGCCACCTCTGCACGCACACACACACACACACCTGGAATCACTATTGCTGATTACTCCAGACTGCCAGAGGAATGAAACCAAAACAGGAATGTGTGAGTGTGTGTGAAATGAAGGTGAGTGCAGCCAACGCCAACTACTTTGACTCTTAACTGTGAATCACACACTGATTTTTTTCCTCCGTGTTCGATCAAACACACGACTGCTCCTCTGCTCTGGTTCTGATTTACCAGTCGTATGTCACCCCCTCCAATCAGCTCCACCTCCTCCTCCTCCTCCTCCTCCTCCACATGTGTGTGTGTGCTGAGAAGGCTGCAGAGCTGCATAAAGGGCTCTTTATTCCAGTCGGACAGGGAGAGGAAATCAGCTTTAGAAGTAAAAACAGAGGGAGCAAGAGAGAGAGATGGAGACCACAGGGCTGCACATCTGGAGTTATTACAAGGCTTCCTCCTGCTTGCCAAGAAAGCGCCGACATTCCTGCCCTCGCTACAAAGACCATGGAGCCTCCGCTCTCCTCCAGCCCCACTCCTACACAGAGATCCATCATTCCAAAACCACACGTGCACCAGAAGTAGACACATGCACAGACACTGGATGGAAGGCAAGAACATGCAGATGCCGATGACAAACACTCGGATTCCACCACTTGAGAGGACAAGCGTCCTCCCGTCTGCCCACATGCGCTTCCACTAAAAAGCGCTCCCAACCCTCGCCGGCCAATCCATACGCTCCCTTTCCAAACTTAACAGCACACATGCCAAATGAATGTGTCTCACTTCCTGTTCACCTTTGACCTTCCACTTTCTCTCGAAAAGTCAGAGAAGAAAGAAAGAAAGCAAGAGAGGGAGGGAGGGAGGGGGGGAAAAGCCAGACAGAGGGAGGGGAGAGAGGAAGAAGAGAAGAGGAGAGAGGAAAGGAAAAATGGGGGGCCGGCAAACTCCTCCTCCTTCTCCCTCCATATCTCCTCTCTCTCATTCCTTTTTCTCCTTCTGTCTCCTGAAGGGGAAACTTGGTGGCCAGTCCTTTGCCACGTTGAGCTTCCAGCCAGTCCATCTTGCTTGTTACTGGAGCATCTTTTTTCTTTTTCTTTTTTTTTCTCCTTCCCGCTCTCGGAAGCTTCAGAAGACAAAATTTAAAAAGAAGCAGAAGCAAAGTTTGAACGCAGCGGCGCGGCCGCGTCGATCGACTCACTGTCGGGAGATGAAGTTGCTGCTAATTAGCGGAGAAGGACGCCGAGACTAATGTCAGCAGAGAGGAGGCAGAAGAAGATTACCAAGGTCACAGGTATCTCCTCCAACAAGGAAATACATCTTTCTTTTCTGTATGACGTGTGACAATGATGCGGAAAGTTTACAGCAGGAGCTGTTGAGTCAGGGCTGAGCGTATCTATTCTTTAAAATTTACTAACCAGGAACCAAGAACACTGACCTTCTGATGTTCTTTACTTCGAATAGAAACATTTCACTATATGTTCTGGCTTTTATTTATTTATCTATCTATTTTAGGCCCAAGGGTGAGAAAGATTTCCTTTAATATTTGTCTTTTTCTTTCTGTTGTCTGCTTTAATTGTCAAGTAGAATGTAGCTTTATAGAGTTGGGAAGAGGCTTTAATCGTAATACAACGACAAATACACAAAATTCACTTAATTCATGATCACTTTTATATTTATGTTTGTTTTTTTTGTTATCACTTTGTGGTTCATTCAAAATTGCTTTCTGCATGCTGCGGTTTTCCTTCCAGAGCTTCTGGATGTGGAATGCTGCGTCTCACAGCAGGAAACAGGAGGGAATGTTGCTGAATGTGCCAATCAGTGTCTGTCACCTCTGTCTAACCTCTCTTTACCTCCACCTCCTCCACCACCACCACCACCACCACCTCCCCGCCGGCCCCTCCATCCATCCATCCATCACTCACATGCTGTTTCTCCTCCATCAGCCTGATCAGCACTTTGCAGAAGTCCGACTGTGCGAGCAGCAGGAGCTGCACTCAGGGAGTCTGGTAATGGATTCACAGTGAGTACAGTTTGTGTAGAAGTGAATGGATTTAAGAAAAAACCTTCTCCACAGTCTCCTCCAACCGCCCAGCTCGCCTGCCCAGTGTTCAGACTACCTGTTCAGGAAGTAGTGGTTGTACAGTAGTCTGCACATTGGTTAGGCTGGCTGGGGAAACACGGGACACCACAAAAAGACAGAAAGAGAGAGAAAGAGAGAAAGAGAGAAAGAAAGAGAGAGAGAGAGAGAGGGAGAGAGAGAAAGAGGGCATCTACCAGGCACAAGCACATCAGGCTGTGGGAACACGCAGCACCACCCCTCGTTCATCTGGACAAGGCCTAAATAAAGCAACCAAAGGCCCCACCACAGAAGCCGGGCCCTCGTCTGGCTTGAATTTATGAAAGACTGACACATTATTCTTTTATCTATAAAAAGGCACAACGTTATAGTTTAAATATCTTTCTTTTTTTTCTCTTTCTTTTCTTCTGTTGTCGCTAAACTCAAAGTGAAATCAGAGCTAAAATTGTAACTGTAAAAAAAAAAAAAAAAAGAAGAAAGAAATAAAGATGTATAGAACTCAACCTGAATGTGTTTCTATTTTCTTTTTCAGAAGGTTTCATGTTGGGGAAAAAAAGGGAAAATTATACAAACATGGAAGAATATAAAGAGTTCATATAAATATATACGCGGTGGTTGAACGGCATTCTCAACATATTGTTTATTTTTCTACCAAAACCAAAAGATATAACTCAGAACTGAAACCGGGGGGGAACAAAAAAAGATTAACCACACGGATGAAAAAAATGTAGAGTGACTCAAAAAGTAAAACATGGAGTAAACCCCCAGCGTCACACTGAAAATGTACAATTACGTCTCTGCCTTCCCTGCATCAATTTGTGGCAGCTTTACCTCAAATGACCATGTAACGTGCAGAGCGGCAGGAAGCCACCCTAGAAAAATGTTGAAAGAGCAGCCACTCTGTCATTGTCTGTTCGCCAGTCTTTGTATAGCAGAAAATGGTTTTTGCGGCCTTCAGTATTTGTAAAGTGACGTCATGTGAAACTTCAACCGCTGTAGCTCGGACCCCGCGTCTCGTTTTCCATGATGTTTTCTCCCCCCCCCCGTCTTGACCAGGCAGGGACCACAGTTTGTCTCCGAGACAGCTCATCTTTGATAAAGTCAACCCACTGCTTATGCCTTTCTGAACCCTCAAATACACAAAAAAGCAAAGTAGAGGGCGGAAACATTCACATGGTGTCCCGTCACAAAAGATCACTGCAGGAGTGAAAACCACAAACCGACCTCTTTCCATTTAGAGCCCTGCCACTGAGCCCACCGTGTTTTTTTTTGTGTGTGTTTTTTTTTCAAATATGCTCCAGTGAGTTTGCACACACCCATACATCAAGTCCACACACACACACACACACACACACATGCTGTGTAGCAGGCATGTTTCTGGTGAGTGCGTTTAAAGCAGCAGTTTGCTGTTTCCCCCCCAGGATGTTTACAGCTGGGATCACCAGGCAAGTCTGGCTTTCTGGCAGCTTTACAGCAGAGGCAGGGAAGCCCAGGCACACACACACACACACACACACACACACACACGTGAGCGCACACACACATGCTGAGAGCCAAAAGGGCATCCAAAGACAATACATCCCACAGCCACTAAAGCACAGAAAAGAGAAGTCCTACCTGCCAATAAATCGTCGTGTTTTGCCTGTGTGGCATTGTCACACGATACGATACAGTATAATACAACACGATACGATACACTTTATTGTGAAATGTGCTCTGGGCTCAGAGGTGAGCATGAACATAAGAATAACATCACACTCCTCAACCCTTTTCCCTCTCTTCCATTATTACTGTACGTCGTCTCTGTGTTTCTCCCTGCTTTGGGGAAGCTTTTAGCCTGATTCAAAGTATTGGCATGTCCTGTGGTAATACAGACCAGAAGGTTTATGGAAACACTCACACACACACACACACACACACGCACTAACCGAAACATCCTGGCACCACTAGTTCGGGTTGAAAGTTATTATTAGTGTCTGGGGTGTGTGTGCGTGTGTGTGTGTTGCCAGAGTACGGTGAGGGTTTTCCCCATGACGACAGGCGACCCATGAGTCGGCACTGTGAGAAACATGTCACAATGTGTTTGTATGAAACGGCACAAAGAGATGCAACAAAAAGAAAATAAAAGGCAGTTTTGTGGCATTGATCTAAATATAAATGTGTTTTTTTTTTTTTTTTTTAATCACCTGTGTGTATCTTGGCTGGTACTTGACCAGGTGCATTTATGTGCATAAGCCCTCATGGGTCCACTACTCTCAAGGGTGTGTATCTGGACTACATAAAATGTTAAGCATGGATAGGAAACATAATGAGAAGTTTCTTTTTTTTTTCTTTCTCATTTTCTTATTCTTTTCTTTCTTTCTTTCTTTTTTTTGCAGCCTTGGCTCTGAGCTTTGACATCATCACAGTGTGTTGGTTTTGGGTCCCCCCCCACACACCCTCATTTTTTCCATGTTCAAATAAATATACAGTACAAGCGGGAAGGTGGGGATGGATGGAGGGATGGGATGGAGGAGAAACAGAGGTTGACAAGGAAAGTATGAGACAGAAAGAGAATGGACAGATGGTGACATGGATAAAGGAGACTTTTCCTCTAGGTTTTGGGGGATGCATTTTGAAAAGAGAGGAGGGGAGGGGGGGGCAAAGGTAAGGGGAGAGAATCATGAAAGTCCACAGCGTCAACCCTTTGCCCTCTTTTTCCGTATTCTCCCCACTTTCTCTCCTTTCACATGGTCCTTGTTACTCCTGCTGCTAACCAGTTAACAAAAGACACTCCTGTCTCCTCCCCTACAAACCAGTCCGACTTGCTCTGTACCCTTTCTTTGAAATGAAATAAGTTTATTAGAAGCAGCTTGTATGTGAGTGTGTGTGTGTGTGTGTGTGTGTGTGCGTGTGTATGTGCGTGTGTGCATGTGTGTGAGTGATTGTGAGCAGGGCAGGGGGGCTCTGGTATGCACATGTGTATGCCAGCTTTGGTGTCTGACATGTTAGGGGGTCTTGACTTTTTGGAAAAGTCCTTCACAGTAATACACACACACACACACACACACACACACACACATGCTGGTTTTTGCATTCTTTGTGTGGACACTCACGCACTTACCCTAACCTTAACCATCACAACTAAATGCCTAACCCTTACCTTAACTCCAAAACCAGGTCTTAATCCCCTAAAAAAGCCTGTTAAAGTTGTGTGAACCAGCCAAAATGTCCTCACAAAGATAGGTTTGTTTGACATTTGGTCCACACACACACACACACACACACGGCGTCATGTCAGCGAGTGTCTGTGGCTAAGGGCCTGGAGACAATAAGACTGTGGCTACCTCCTAATGGATCTGCAAAGCATTATGGGATGCCACTTTGACCAGTCGGCCCAGTAACAAAGCAAGTTAGGTCAAATCTTGTCAGTGTGGAAAAAGAAAACCCCCTCAAAACTTGACCAAGACTCATATTTACCAGTGGGTTGAGTTGGAATAAATTATATTTTTCACCAGAAAGTGGGAGAGAGACTCAGGGGAAACGTCATGAAGAACAAAGTGAAGTAAATCTGCAGGTGTTGTAATTTGCTGGAAAACACGACACTGCTGTTACAACAGCGTGCATATTGTTTTTGATGACGCTGCAGACTCAAGCGACGGTAGTGTGGTGAACAGGGAGATTTGAGACTCCTGTGCTGCTCAGTAAACTAGCCTGTGACACTCCAGTCCAGTTTTAATACTGTGTTTGTGTAGAAAGGAGAGAAAAGGGGAACATGTGTCTTTCAATAACCTGTTATCAGAAAAGCAAAAAGGATGTTGTTTCTTTTTTAGTAATAAAAGATGACAGCCAACTCACCTCATCGTCCTTGTACCAGGACATAGACTCGGCCGTGAGGACAAACCAGTACTCCTTGGCTCCTCCTTTCATGATGCCAATGTTGTTGATGGTGAGCCAGCCTTTCCTGATCACCTGAGTAAGACACGCAAAAACACACAGAGCAAGAAAAACTAATTATAAATAATAAAGAAAAAACAGCAGAGTGAATTCATCCTCCATCTACTTCCCACGTACTGTATACATGTTACAACCCTCACAGTTTACTTATGTATCACACAAACTGTACATACACTAACAATATAAAATGTAATAATGACGCTGCCTGCCACATTCCCGTAATAAACAGTGGGGCTCACCTACGTGGCTTAAAAAAACATTTCTTTTTTTCTCTCCTCTGCATTTCATTCTCTCCACAACACAGACACTATGGAGACAAAGCAGTACTTGGTGCACGAATTATTTACCTTGAACCGATCGCTAACTCCTCTCTCAGGCTGAATGAAAATGTGGAGAAAACATTATAAAGCTACGCCAACGCATGGGTCATAATACACAGGGTTGGTCAAGTCCCAGCACAGTACAGCTGGCTACTGAGGAGGCAGCAGGGGGTCAGCAGGTCAAGCAGGGTGAAGGCGAGGGATGAACAACTATACAACATTTTCATTAAACCTCCTGAAACCATACAGTAAAACTGCTGAGTGCTGACCTACTTTATATGTATGTGCTTTTTAAGCTGCATATGTGTGTAAAGTATCTATCTATCTATCTATCTATCTATCTATCTATCTATCTTTCTATCTACCTACCAAGCTACATATAAAACAGGTTCTGTCATACACTTTTTGAGTGTGTTTTTCACTCATACCCAACCTGCTCACGCTTTACTAGCACAGTGTTGCTGTTGCCCCCATCTGTCTTGACATATAACAAATCACTTCCTGTGTGTGGCACAGGAATGTTGTCGGGGCGACACAAGATCTAAACACTGCTATACTGAATCCTTAATTGGTTACCATCCAGTTAAATCTACTTCCCGGAGTTGTAAATTGATAAATTCGCAAAAATCCACACACAAACAATAAGTATCTAAGAAAAACTGTGTCTGGTTAGGACTGTATTACAATGCCACAGTTATACTTCTGCCCCAAGCCTGTTTGTTTCTAGTATATATGATTTCATTTAACATAAAAAAAAAAAAAGATAAATCCCTAAAACAGCTGCATTCTGTTTCCAGTTGTGGATTTGGTGCCCGACTGAGTGCTCATGCATCAAGAAACTGTATATGAAACAGACTAACAATAAACTTCTCATGGTAATCAAGGAACATAGTCAATAATGGAGCAATACTATGTTTAAGGCGCACCATTCCAAGTCAAAAGGACTTTTGCTTGTCCAAAAATGCAAATAAGAAAACATGTTCAACAACCTCCCTTTGTGTGTATATATATATATATATATATATATATATATATATATATATATATAAAAAACAATAAGGATAAATAAAAATTCATACCATATGGAAAAACTCTATTACTGTGTGCCTGGAAACGTCACATCTGGACTTGAATCAAAGATACGGTTTTGTGGTTCTGATCAAAGCTTGGGTGCTCATCGCACTTTTCTTTCGTCGGCTTTTCATCAGCTTATTTATTGATAAGTCAATAATCAGGAGTTTTTTCTTATTTTTTTGGTATAAAGTGGACTTTTGAAGGATCCCACAGTTACGGAAGGTCAGGCAAGAGTTAAGTCAGCTCGCAGGAGAACAGAAGCCGTGGGGTCTTAAAGGGTCAATTGCAGCCATTTATAAACAGGAAGTGGAGATCCCCACTATGTTTACACTGTGCCCCTAACCTCTGACCCTAATCTGGGTGGTTATTATGACAACTGATAACTGTGGAGGTGGAGTATGTCTGTCTCACTGCAGGTTTCTGCAACTGCTCAGAGGGAATTGTTAGGAAGAAGCAAGACAGATGAAGTCCAGTGGTGAGTATGTTTGACCACTGTTTTCAATACTCCTTTAATCTACACTCTTTTTTTATAGTAATCCTCTCTCTTTATCTAATTCAAACAACTGCAGAAGAAAAGCCCACAGACTGTCGGTTTGCCAGTTGAAGCTGAATAGTCACCAGGGGCCAAAATGATGTCAGTTTTGTAATTTATGTTCCCATTTGGAGGAAAAAAAGATGATAAAAAAATATGGCACAAATCTTCGTCTTCTCTTCACTTTATTGTTTTTTTCCGTTTGGGAAAAGACGGTTTTCTTTCAATGGCTTAGTATTTCTCAAGCACATGAATGCAAATCTATTTATCTATGCCCTAGGGACATTATGTATGTATGTATGTAGCAATGGGGACATAATATTCAGAGTTAAGATTATTCTAGGGTGGACACAGCTGCACAAGACAGGGAAGCAGCCAAGCACCTGCCTACAGTGAGTGAAGCTCATTTCAGACACACATGCACGTCCATACGTTTATGAATTCATCGACCAGTCATTCATTCATTCATTCATTCATTCATTCATTCATATGTATGTATTACTGCCCGTCTGGTCCAAATACAAATACAAATACAAATACAACCCAGATGTAAACACATGCATGGCCGGCATACGCATCAAAGAGTATCAAGGACATGAGAACATGTGCATGACAGTCATGCACAGAAATCACTCACACACACACACACACACACACACACACACATACACGCACACACACTACTCACCATGATTTCATCCTGGTGGAGCGAAACCACAGAGAGAAGGAAAGAAGGGAAGACACAGCACAAAAAGGGAAATCACTGGGAAGATACAGGAAGCTACATGATCATAGAGAAATGAAGAATAGAGCAGAAGGAAATATAACTGACAGATAAAAGGTTTTAAAAGAATGAAAGTGGAAGATAAATTACAGTAGAGAAGCTTTCGAAATGCAGAATAGAAAAGGCTGTTATAGTCATGCATCTGCTACAGTGGTGTTATTGGCTCAGTATTATGTTATTTAAACCAAATGTGTCCTTAAAAATATACACAGTGCTTAACACATTTATGAGACCAACTGTCATAAAAACAAGAAAACATAAATAATTCATGAAATCTATTTTATTGTTATTGATTTGGCAAATAATAATATAATTCAACCTTTTATAACCAAATTTGAGACGACTCACTGAGCTTAGTCATAACATTCAACCACTAAAACTAATTTTTCTGTCCAAGTAAATAACTACAGTTTGACATCGTAATTAAGACATAATAATGAGCTTCATTATTTTGCTATGTTTTTTTTAGTAAAACAGTAATTTTGTAAATTCATGGATAGCATTGAAAATATAATTTGGGTTAAAGAGCTTCTTTATACTGGTGTATTTACCATGAAATAAACATAACATTTTCACAACTACCAATAGTGTTAATTTAGGGCAGCTGTGGCATAAACCTTACATTGGATGATGGTCTAATACATTTGTTAAGCTCTGTATATGTTTAATAAAGTTCAAAAGGACGGGCAATTCATTAAGAGCAAAAATATTTGCAAATCGGTCATGAAATCTTCGTTTTCGTGGTAGAGGGGGTCATTTTCCAGATGCAAGGTCAAGGTTCGATCACTGGTTCTGCTGGTTTACATGAGTGTGTGTAATAAACGTCATATACTGTACATGTGCTGTACGAATGGGTGAATAGCAACAAATGTAGTGCTTTAACTGGTCATCAAGACGTAAATACCACACGTTTATTTGTTATAAGTCACATTTTGCAAGATTGTGTTTCCCTGCTTTTACCTTTATCTTGACACAGATCAACACTTAAACCTTTTTTTCTTCATAAAAGGACAGACTTTTTTTAGGCTTGTGAAATGTTGCCTGACAAGTTTTGAAACGCCTTCCTTTGGATTGATATTAACGTTTTTGATTGTTGCTGTCAAAGCTTTCAACGCGAGAGCGTCCGCCAGGCATGACATTTCGTGTCTCAGGATTCCACAACTGTTGTCCATTAGTGCTTGCACTGCATTTGTGAGCGCCGCACACTGCAAGAGCCGCATCGTGTGTTGGATGTGGACTGTTGCCCGGGGTAACAAGATACTGTGTAGCCGTGCTACATTTAGCATGCACAAAACAGACAGCTAAGTGCTACCAGAGCGAGGCCTCGGGGGAGAGACTGCACGGAGCTCAAAATTCATGTTTGGGGCTAACAGACGAAACAGATGGATTCAGCACAGGCTCATGTGTTCCTGTGGCTTAAAGTAACCTGAAGCGAAGGACACACCTCTGTGTCTGCATGGATGTGATTAAAGTACCTGGTTGCCGGCTGCCTTCTTCTTATTCATTTGGTTGATCCTCTGTTGAGCGCTGCACAAAAAAAAACCAAAAAAAAAAACCCATCATCATCCTCACATACCGTGGTCTGACCTCAACCAGCACATGTAAACAATAAACTATTACAGCTGCTCTGGGTTAATACTCGCTCTCTACGATTGGACAAAACAATAACTTACTTAGCAAATCCAATAAAGTCCTCATGGTTGGTGTTCATGTAGGACAACTCGATGTCGATCATCAGCAGCACCTGAACACAGGCAATAAGGTATAAAATAGAATAGCAATATGTTTCCAATTCATTCATATTTTAGAACTCCTTCCTGGGAAAATCCCTTTTGCTTTTGTTTGATCTCTTGCCACTATCTACAGTATTTCCAGTAAATTGTACCGTCTCTTAAATTAGTTCTGGTGATCTGTGTTTGTCGAAAAAGTCAACATTCTAGTAAAGACTGGAGTGACTGGAGATGAGTCATTGTCCTGCTTTGTTGTGTACTAAGTCCTTTCCAAACACTCATTAGACGCCAAGATCATGATTTATCACATGTATTCTGCGAGAGATACAATAAGGAAGAAGTATAAAACATGCATTACTACTTTAACTCATGACTCTTGATATTATGAAATGATTCCATGTGTGTGATAAATGCTGCTGAATGTTCCAGAGACGATAGGACTCCAGTATCAGGCGTTAAGTGTGTTCTTTCTGCTTTGTGTTCACTGCTGAAATGGACCCAGACAGTGAGCAGTGTTAAGGCTAGATTCTTGAACTAAATAAATTAATAAATACAAGTGAAAACAAGTTACCTTTTAAGGAAGTTGTAATAATTTAAAACCAACTGCACTGTCTCATATTGCAACGGTCTAACCAAATCTCTGTCCACAGAGTAGTCGAGGTATGAGGGTAAGTAATGTATGCTCGGATGCCCAATTGGGAGAAAATGATCAATTAAAACAAAAACATATTATTGTCTGCCTTTAATTAAATTTAATTAGCATGAAGAACAATACATATTCATCACAGATAGTTCCAGCAGTTGTTACATCTAAAGATGTACCTATCGAGTTTGTGGACTCTCTACATCTCTCTACTTTTTTAGTCGAAAAAAGAAGTTGAAACTAAAGCTGGGGTTTTTCTTTAGGAACGAGTCATGTCTTACTTTCAACAGCAGGAAATGACTTGCCTTACCAATTATTTAGTATGGTGACATAGTTTACTTGAACGCCACTGCCAGCTCTCTACAGATGGTGGACGCTGTCCAACACGGAGCCCTCAGAAGACTCATAACTGCCTATAAACACCTCACTTATCACTGCACTCTAGCTTATCCACACAGAGACTTTTGCGTTCATCTACAAATCAATGCTTGGACTGCTGTCCTCATATATCTCCTCCTACATGTCACGCAGTAACAGCCTGCGCTCCCAGGCCTTTATTACCTTCAGCACGTATAGAGCTTTTCTCACTCAACCTGGAACACTTTACAACAGGATTTGAAGTAGTCCAGTTTGATTCCATTAGGAAGACTTCAAAGACTCTTTAAGGGCACTTTGTAAACCTGTTCTCATTTTAATCTGCTTCTTTTATACACAGCACAACTTCATTTATAACATCTGAAACAATATATCGTGCATTCCCATGTGGTTTCTGTGCGTTACCTGGCCTTTAGTGCGGCTCTCTCTGTCTCTGATGTGCTGGGTGACGATTCTCTCCATCTCCTCCCGTAGCATTGGATACTGAGCCAGCTGTGACCACAGAGATTAGTAGGTGGGTGGAAGGAAAAACAAAACAAACAAACAAACAAACAAAACTATTGCGACACACACACACACACACACACACATACACGCTGTCACAAATAATTGTCACAAAAGTAAACCACAAAATGACTCATCTTGCTGAACCACAACGCACAGTTCCACCAGTTAAGTACAACAAAAATGCTACAGAGACACAATTAAACATGTTGTGTTGTGGCGTTTGTTCCAGACTCAGCTCTGCTCTCTGCATATTCTGACCAGCGACTGCGTTTATGTCACTGGAGTTTAGGTCCAAACTGGACAAAAGCCAAAGAGAAGTGCCAAGTCTCTGATATTGCCACACACACAAAAAAAAAAAGAATAAGCGCAGGAAGAAAAATAAAACAATAATAATAATAAGCAAATGTTCCTGACAACAACAAAAAAAGAAAAGCTTCTTTTTTCCCAGCACACTGTGGGACTTTTTTTCCATGAGCTCATTGTAAGTCCACGAACGCAGACGTTGGTGGGCTTCCAATGTGACCCAAACACATTTGGGAGAAGTGTGAGGAGGGAAGAGAAAAAAAGAAAATCCAAACCAAAATCACAGGGCAAGAAGTAAAATACACAGTTTCCTTGCAAGTTGCGATGCATCTTTCACGTCTGCCACATGGATTTGGGAGTGAAGGGATATCAATGAGCCTCCTCCTGTTTCCCCAAGTTGATTCACAGCCTCGTGGTTTGGTCCAATTACAGAGCAGAGGACGCCAATGAGGCAGAGATGATTTTTAAATAATGGGTCACGCTGTTAAAATGAATGTCAGTCCAATTCCTTTATGACTAATGTCTTAATGCAAGTGAGCGTTGAGTGAGATGAGTGTAGATCTGTCAAGCTTTTCATTTCTCTCGTTCTGTGTTGATTTATGTGATACTAATCACATCCATTATGGCTCTTTACCTTGTTTATATTATATATTACACCTGACCTGTGTTTACATACTGTTAGGTTATTTTTTGCAATATAGTGAATTATATTTGCTATATTTTTTGATATGCATGATATTATCAGCACGATATTGGCAGATATTGGCTTAAAATGTAATATCGGATATCGACAAACATGTGACTAAAGACTAAAATGAAAGGCTACGTCCAGAGCTTCTATGCTGGCGCCCCCTACAGCTATTATTTTTCTGATGCTTATTTATTTTGCACGACAAAGACATTTTATATTCACATCTGCTGCGACATATGTAGGAAAAGTATTATGTTAATTTCACAACAGAAGAGACTAAATTATGTCTTCATTTGGGCAATAGGGAAGACGTATATATCGGTTATCAGCCAAAGCATCTGCAAAAAAGTCCAATATCCATTTTCTATGAAGCTGGTGTTGTTAAAAAACAAAGTATACAAGAGTGTTAGAGTGGAGACGTTTACATTTTAGTGCATTTGTAGCTGTACACTGCCATACTGATAGTTAGGGACAATAATAGTCATGTTAATATATGCTCAAAAAGCTTACTTTGCGATGAATAGGAGATGGATTTTTCATTTAGCACTGGCACGTTTTAGTTTTCCAAACTTTAAAATCTGCATCCCATCAAAACGAGCAACAGTTTTCAACTTGGTAAGCAGTGAGGAGAGACCTGTGGTAATTAACAGTATCACCAGTGTCCAAACGGACGCTGTGAATTCATGTGATGAAGATAAATTCATGGGTTTCACGTTTTGTGATTTCACGTCATTGCTGCAAAAACTGAAAACCATGAAAACAACACTTTTCACTGAACAAAACAAAGATGGAGATGAATTTTCAAAGCAAAACAACATAATTTTTTTGATGCCAGGAAGGTGCATTGTAACTTGAAGGCTGAGAGAGGCTGCTGAAATGTTCCCTGTCTTAAATTTGACACAGAAACACAGAAATATTTGTTTCGTAATAACAAAAAAAAAAAAAAAAAGGCAGCAGGCAGAGACTCACGTTGATTCAGACTGACATGCAATGCAGAGGAGCAGCGAGAGCAGGAGGAGGGAGGTGGTGGTGGTGGTGGGGAGAAATGGGAGTTTGAGGACGGCTTCAAACTGACCCCTTTGTGGATTTTCCCCAAACATTGTATATTAAAATACGGCATCTTTAAATACAGTTTGTCTCTGAAAGTGAAGCCAGGACAGAAGGTGCGACAGAGTGAAGAGAAATCCAAAGGAGGTCAGGCTCTCGTTGGGAATTTGCTTTGGGAGGAAGCAGCAGGTCCAAACAGTTAGAGAATGATAGGATGAAGAGGATGATAGAAAAATAAAGAAGGGGGGGAAAAATAAGGAAAAGCTAGAGGTGCGTTGATTAGTCGCTGAGTGGAACTACACAATCAGTCACTCCATCGTTAAATCATAAGCCGACAAAGACAGAAATAAAATAAGACTGAACACCAAATTAAATCAAAACACTTTTTTTTTAGACATCATGACGTCAGATATGACAAAAATAGTCTAACATGCAGTTTATTATATTATATTATATTATATTATATTATATTATATTATATTATATTATATTATATTATATTATATTATATTATATTATAATATAAGGCCAATAACTGACAGAAGACAAATGACAAAGTTAAATCAAAATACAGGTTATAAAATCGAGAGTAAGGACGGACCGATAACCACTAACTGTCTTTAACCACATGTTTTTAAAGAAATTGAATTTTGCAACTTTATATGAAAAGAAAATGTTTGACCATGGACTTTATGATGCTTTTTATCCACTCCGTGGGAGATCATAACTATTCTGATATTGAGAGGATTTTTGGATGTTTAAATGGTTTAAAAAGATATGCTGAGAGGATAAACTGGAATTTAGTTTAGTTTAACTCAAGCAAGTGGATTTGTTTAACTAAACTAATGCTGCAAGTGCAGTTAATAATATCTACTCTCTTGAGTGTGTATTAATCGTATTAGTAGAAGTTGTATTGCTCATAAAAAAATATAATCTGTCTTACTAAGGCAATTAATGTTCACATGATTCAAACTCACTTAAGAAAACGACAGTTTATAAAGTTATAGATGCAACTCATCCCTGCAAAAAAACTAGAGGCATGTATAAGATGTTTCCATAAAATATCAGTTTCTGGGACTTAAGGGGCTCTGTAAATTAAAAATTAAATTTAGCTCCATAAGCAAACAGTATCATGTTGCTTGCTGTACTAGTGCATTGAGGGCAAACAGCACATGTTTGGACTTTAATTGTGAATCAATAAACACATTGTTCCACATTAACTACGGGAATTGTTTTCTCAAGGGTATAAAAATATGACATGTATTACAGTATAACCGCCATCTAAATGACTCAAATGTGTGTCAATTGACACCCTTTTAAGACTGTGTTTATCGTATTTATCTTGTTTATCGGTCCACCCGTATTTGTGCATTGAACAAAGATAGTCACTGTGCTCTGGTTCTCTTTGTTATTTTACCTTTTGACTACACTTTTGAATGGTGAAGGTGAGTTCGCTCACTACCATGTCTATACACTTCAGTGTGGGCTCCTTCAGCTTTTGGATCTGCTTTTTCACTATGGCCTCAAAGGCCAGGTCAGGGGTGAACAGCCCTGTCCTGTAAGGGATAGGCAGTCAGCACAGGGTGTGTGTGGGGGGGGGGGGTAAAAAAAAAAACGAAGAAAAAAAACGAGGGGAAGAAGAAACAAATGAAGGGTTTTAATAAGAGGTAGAGAGAGGAATAAAAAGAAAATAAGTGAAAGTAATGGTGAAAGAAGGGAGGAGATTAAAAATGGGACCAAAGGAAACAACAGATTAAGAAGACAAGGAGAAGTGTGGGGGTTTTGGGGAGGGGGCAAAAACAGCAAGTGAGACATTTGGTTTCCCCTGAAGCCATATTCTAAAACAGGGCAGGACTGGAGTGTCTCTCTATCAGCGGAGAGGAAAGATGAGCGATCGAGAAAGAAAGAAAGAAAGAAAGAAAGAGAGAGAGAGAGAGAGAAAGCTCCCAGCCTGCACAACTCCACCAGCCAAAATATCTAAGCCACGCAACAGTGAGACCGCAGCAATGCAACACCACGCTCAGCCATGATGACCTCATCTGCCCACTCGTGACCTTTGACTTTGAATATGAAGTGCAAAAAGGGTAAAGTCCACACATTTATTCCATTGCAACTAAAGTATTTATTGATTTTAAAGTAAGCGGAAAATCTACATTGGATCAAAATGTAATAAAGTGTTTTGTGGCGATGCAATAAGTGGGCCGGCTCTACCTCATTTTGCACTTTGACTTTCTCCACCCATCCCTCTGCCTCCTCTGACTTCCATCAGGACCGTCTAGTCATAACATTTATTATCCCTGGGCCTCCCGACACCACTGTAGCAGCAGCACAACTGTTGAAATTGTTTGGTCACAGTTTGGATAAAGGTCACCACTCTTTCTCCGAGGCTTCTGTTTCTGTCGCCCCCCCCGAGGCCTTTAAACCACGGTCATCATGGCTCCTGTGTGCTGCAGGTGCACGGCCGCCGCAGTCTCACACACGCACACACCACGACGTCTGAAGGCTGAGGTCATCCGTTATGGCTGCCAGTGAGTCTCAGTGATTCACACAAGATGTGTGTAGCCTATTGTGTCTCAGTCTAGGATCAAAGCTCAAGAACGGTCTTAAGAGGGATGGTGTCATAGATAGTTCTGAAGCGGAACAACAGCAAGGACACAGCGTCAAGAAAACTACCCAAAAAAATAACAATTAACTTTGCTTTTAGTGATTTTTATTGTGTTAGTGATTTTATAGGCCGTGTCCTTCATTTGAAAGCCGGTTCTGTCAAGCAAAACTATCAGACAAGATGTGTTTATCCCATAAATTGCTTTTCTGAGCAGTGAATTCACTTCTTTGTGTTCTCAGTGATGCTCTGACCTGTTTGCAGTCGTCTTACTTCAGTTCATATCTTCCTCTTACTTTAATACATGTAATTTGACTTAAGATCTCATATATATCCTGTATCCAGTATCAATAAAGCAGGGGCCTCAAACTCAAAAGACTTGGCGACCAGTGAACTTCTAGGCTGGTCAGGAGGGGGCCGGTCGAGTGAAAAAAGTCCAGCTAAAAGTGTTTGTTTTGATATAAATTGTAGTTCATACCAAAAACAACATATTTGTGATGTAAACAAGAAAAATATCCTTTTTTTCTCAGCTTCTCCCCCTCTAGGGGTCACCACAGCAGATCACATGCGTGGTCCACATATTGATATTTTAGAGTGTCGAATTAACCCACTCGATGGGACACAGTGGGGATTTGGTACCCCAGCAACCCTTCAGTTACATGCCAAGTTCTCTTTCCAATAAGCCATGGGCTGCCCAGGGAACAAGAACATGGAGAAGAAAATAATACAGATAATTCATCCCTCTCTGATTTGACTTACTGGCAGAAATTAACATATTATTTCAAACTTCTCTGACTCTTATTTGGCAACCACGTTCTGATGACAGCTCAGCCTCCACACTGCTTTTTTTCTTCAGCAACAGCTTTATACCATAACCAGCCTGTCCAGCCAAACCTGTCCAAAGCAGTACAGTAGGCAGGCAGGCAGACATACTGCAGCCCACCCTGCCACTCCACGTGTCCCCCTCACTGTCCAACAACAGCAGGGTCTGGAGCAAGGCCAGGTGGCTTCAGTAAGAGGGAGTAAACAGCACAGGGACTTTGCAGACGAGGGGTGGAAATAATAATAATACTACTAAGAAAGAAAAGTGCTGTCCACTGTTAACCGTTGTTGTTTTTACCTTCTTGGTACACTGCCTAACCGTATTGACTAGCTCAGAAATGACCATGTCCACACATTTGGTGCACGGCTCTTTAATCTTCCCAATCTGCCTTTTCACAATGGTCTCAAAGGCCATGTCCGGGGTGAAGAGGCCAGTTCTGCCCGCCAGAGAGAGAGCGCCAGCCACAGGGCCAAAGAAAAAAAAAAAGGGTGATGGAGAAAAAGAAAGAGAGGAGGGTTGGGTAAAGAGAAGAGTGTTAATTGTAAAATAATTCCCCTCCATTTCTGAGCTTTTACCCCCAAAACACAAACAAAAAGAAATGGAAATGGGGCTGAACAATTAATCATGATTCAAATAAAAACAATGTAAATCTCTAAAGCTGAAATGTAATTATTCCATTTTTTTTTCTATTCAAATGATAAAATGTAACTTGTACTTGTTGGAAAGTTATATCATTGCAAAAGAATAGAATAGATTAGTTACTGTTTTGATTGTGACATGCTACGTCACATTTTAAATCTATTACACAATGAATATTAAACTGAACCTTATAATATAATATCACAATACAATAAGGTATCTTTCCCAAATAGTTCAGCCATGAAATGGAGCTCTGAAAACAGTGAGAAAGCAACTGAATTTCTGCAGCAACTACCAAGTCATTGCTTTATTGTCATTAAAAACACTATTAAGTTAGTAAGTTAGTGTCAACCAGCTGGTGAATTATCCAAATAGAATAATTATGTTAGATTTATTATCTGTGCAAGTACAAAAAACACTGTCACTGGATGAAATGCATTTTTTAAATCAGACATAGAACCAATCCAGTGATTCAAATAATCTTTGATCAAGCTTTAAAAAATATGTATTGTATGATACTTTTAGAGTCTCAAAGTGTGTGATTTCACCAACCAGAGACAAAAAGTAAACTACCGAATCCCAAAATGTCCTCATTCCTAGTGCACTGAGGCCACTAGTAATGAACATCGACTTTGTGCCAAGTCTTTGTGATTAAAAGGAGCCAAAGTCAAGTTAAATGCAGTAGAAGTGACTGGAGAAGGAGAGACAGAGGTGAAGTGAAGTGAAGGGACGGGTGTGAGAGAGAACTAGAGGGCGGACGTGCCTGATGCCGTGAATGTTCTTGATGGCGTAGCTGATCTCCTTCCGCAGCTCCTTCTCATCAAACTCCATCTGAAACCAAACACAGGCCACAGTGAGCATTCACAAGATTATTGTCGATTATGTATTCATTCATTTAAAAAGTCAGTACGATAAGATCAACGCTTGAATAGGCTTTTTAATTTAATTCTTCTTTACATAAACTACAGCATATTGACTGTTAATATTTAGAGCTGCCGTTAGACGCTCACCTATTTCATATCAATATGAGAGTAATACATGACCAAAAACATTATCACGACAAAAAAGGATCAACATTTTCAGCCAGTATCAATCATTTTCTCAATAAAATGTCAGACATTTTAAGTTTTACTCTGTAGTTGTTTAATATATTGATGTATATCATTAATTAAGCAATTGTGTTAATTATATATATTACTTTCAATTGCTTGTATTATATATGTTACGTTCTTATTGAATTATTGCCTAGCCCTATGAGAGTGGAATTCCCCCAAAATATCAAAATGCACAAAAACAGACAACAACATTTTTCTATGAATTGCTGCACAATCGGATCTCTTCATTTTACACAAATACATTTTTTAAAAGGATCTGACCTGGTCGTAAACTCATGCAGTTAGTTATACATTTCATAAGCAAAATGAAAATGATGGGAAGCACTGGGATGGAACACATCTCAATCTCTTACTGCTGCTTTTATTTTGGGAATGTTTTTCAGGCTTTTCCCCAAACAGGAAATAATACTTTTATAAGCGGTCATTTATCACTTATCAAAGGCAATGCACCTATGCTTTCTCATATTTTTAAATAGAGCACAGTGATAAACTGACGTCTAATACGTCTAACAGACACTGGGGTTTTCTGTGCTCTGAGCCAAGCTCCTGCTCATAGGAAACAACCTGCTCTGTCTTCTTCTCTGTGGGAAACTGATGGGGTATTTTTCTGCAGGCTCAGTCACAGGCAGTGAGTTTTATTTCCTCAGAGGGAGAATGAGGGAGGACATAAGAGGAAGATGAAGGAGGTCAGCGTGAGGTAAACGGCCGACGAAGGTGGATGAGAAGGTGGACAACAGGCTCCGGGTGAAGATAATGTCAAATTATTATAAGGGATGTAGAGCTGAGGTGAAACAGGGGTGCACATCGTGATTGCTGAGCTGAATCCTATGTTAAAGCTGCAGTGTGTAACGTTTGCTGATTTTTGTTGTTGTTGATGTTATTATTCTTCCTCTGTTTGGTCCTTGTGAACTGAAATGGCTCTGTCAAGCAAAACTATCAGACTGGAGCGTTTGTTTGTACGCAGCTACGATAAAACAGCTGAATAATCAAGTTTATCGAGTAGTATAATTCACATACAAAATGTGTCATGGGCTTCTTCAGTCATATCTCCACCTTTTTACATCCGTCACGCTTTACTAGCCCAATGTTGCTGTTGCCTCCAACTGTCATGACATAAAAATAATCACTTCCTATGTGGAGTGCGGTGATGCAGCCAGGTGAGATTTAAAACTCTGCTTTACTGGGAAACACAGAGAGTATGTAGTATGCTGCTGATAGGCTTAATCAGCATTGGGTGAACTCTTTTGACAATGATTTGAATCTAACTTTGCTAACCATGAGTCTAAAGCCTGAAAAAACATGATTTATTTGTTTAGTATTATTTGTATTTTATGTTCTACACTGTTTTCTGGTCTGTTTCGCTGAACAATGGTGTCTTGTAAATCAATTTTGGCAATACAATCGAAATAAAATCAACCAATCGTCAAGATGATTGATGTCAGAGAAATTGTGAATAAGACCACATGGAAGGAAGGAGGAGACACAACACAGACACAGACACATATTTCAGTGTGGGACAGTAAAGCGAACCAGTTTTAAACCAAACTGCACAAATAAACTGAAAATCTGGCACACTCACCTTGACCAGTTCAAAGGGGAAGCGTTCATGGAAGATGCGATTGATCCTGGCACCACCGGACAACTCCGCCGTGTCGATCTGGTCCCCGGAGCCTTCGATGCACTTCTCAAAATCCACAGAGAACTGCTGCACCATCCTGCAGGGGAGACAGAGCGATATCAAGGAAATCCCAATTCATCTACATCTACCTGTGTTTCAGAGTATACACTCACTGGAGCAGAGCCTTGGTCTTGCGTGATGGATCGTCAGGTCTGAAATTCTTGTACTCCTCCACCTCCTTCTCTATGGACAGAAGCTGACTCTGTAGTTTGGCTCGGAGGCCCGGCAGCGTGTCCCGTATGTGGTTGGTCAGTTGCTGTGCAGGTCAAATTGTCCAAGTTAGACAAAATGAGTCTGAATGAAACAAACTTTAATGCACTTTTACACACCTGATTGAGGACTTTCTGGAGGTAGGCAGTGCCCATGCGGTCTGCCAGGTGTCTATATGCAGGATGGGAGAGAAAGAACTTCCTCTCAGCAGCCATGGCAGCATTAATGTCCTTCCTTCCATCAATGTCCTTCTGGCTCCTGTTCACAACACCAATGTAACCTGGACAGAGGAGATAAGCAAGACAATAAGATCAAACTCTTTTTTTTATCATTTCCTGGAATTGCAGAGAAAAAAAGACCAACAAAGATGCAAATGCTTCTGTATTATCTTTTAATCTTTCTATTATCTACACCAGAAGTGGGTTAGAACGGCCAAAACCAAGAATGACGAGCACATCCAGCAGCCGACCACTGAAAAACAGCATTTAATAATGTTTAGCTGTTTTCAACCGCATTTTAAGAGACATGGGACTGAAGGAAAGGATATAAAAGAAGGATGAATGAAGGGGAGGAATGAGGGGCGAAAAGGAGAAAATAAATGTCAGTGTATGTGCATCCAAGTTTTTTTTTTAAGACAGAGAGAAAAAAAAGGCACATGAAAAAAAAAACAGAGTTCAGGTCACATGGATCCCATTTCACCTCCAGTTAAAATTTCTCATGCATCACTCAGTTAAAGGCCGTTTCATGCTCTATAACTAATGCGACCGTGAGCCAGCAGCCTTGTAAATGTGAACATTCACGACATTAGACAGTTAGAGACAGAGCAATGCACAAGAAGGAGAAGAGGGTGGAAAAAATTAAGAAAAAAAAAAACAAAGGAAATGGAAAATATTCAAAAGCACATGCCTGGGTCTTAACCAAGAGCAAATGGAAAAGAAAAGCACCACATCAGCACATTGCAGTAAAGGGCAACCCACAAGATACATGCATGTAAGCTCTTTTCCAAGACTGTTTTTTTTTTTCCTCTTTCTTCCTCTCTTCTCTTCTACCTCTCTGTCTCTGTTTTGATTTCTTCCTCGGTGCTGTTTTATTTTACCCTCCCTCGGCTCCTGTCAGCGGTTGGAGAAGTGAACGTCTTTAAGTGCGACTACATTTTTACCACAAGAGGGAAACAGTGCGTCACCGCCAGCCCGTGGAGTGGAGAAGGTGAACGTTTGTGCTCACCCCTCCTGAGTGGAAGCAGTTTATTCTCAAGGATGTCTTTCGCGTCTGTGCCCTCGTCCATCAGGTCCAGTTTGGTGATGACTCCAATGGTCCTCACACCTTCATATAAACACAAACACACACAGAACAATCCTGAAAAGTACTGTGCTGTAAATAAAACAATCCCCAAACGCTGATTCTAATTATGCTTAGCAAAATTATGTACAAATATTTTTGATTAACTGAATGAATGAATTACTGATATAATTATGTGTGAAGTGTCAATGTTGAATATTTTTAGTAACTCCTACAGGGTCCTACATTATTCCAAAAAGGGTGGTGGAAATGATTACTTTATTTTTATTAAACATCACAAAGGTTCATAGAAAAAGGAATAACCTGAATCTGGTTTTAACTGATATACACTGCCAAGGTTTATCACTTAATGCTGTCAATTGATTGTGCATATTTTGATTTTTTTTCATTCTGTACTTTTCGGATAAAGATTTGATGGATATCATGACATTTATTGGTCATAAACATGTTATTTTCTGTATCCTTGTTGAATGTGATGCTGCCTCTCTCTTGTTAATCTTAATGAAGCTTTGGTTAAATAAAGGTAATAATTCTAAAATGACTTAAATCTATAAAAAGATGTTATAATGTAATCACGTTTTTTGTATGTAGAGTAAAAAGAACAGCATTTCCCCTCTACATTCCACTCTCCCATTTGGAGTAGAGGAATAAAGTTCTGTGCTTACCCTGAGGGTCGACCTCTTTGGCAATCTTTAAAGCGTCAGAGTTGGCCAGATCCGAGTTGGCCGGGGACACGGCCAGCATCAGGCAGTTGTCCTTGGTGACAAACTGCATCAGCATCTCTTTGATCTGGGACTCGATGTCTGCAGGTTGGTCGCCCACGGGCACCTTGGTCATTCCTGGCAGGTCCACCAGTGTCAGGTTCAGAACTGTGAGGAGGAAATGAAAAAAATATAAAAATGAGAAAAAGGAGGAAAGTAAATCAACGAGGAGAACGAAATTTAATTTGGGAAAGATAATCTACATTTCCTTTCTCTGGTTCTGGATAGAACAATAAAACAACATGTTCATTACGGCGAAGTAACTCACCATTGGGGGAATAGACACGCAGGTTTATGGGCACAGGTGAGATGCCTTTGTTGGCCCCCGTGGCGCGGTCGGTCTCTGCCTCGATCTCCTGCCGCACTTCATCAAAATCAGTGAACTTTTTGCCTTTACAGTGGAGAAACTCTGCATACTCTGAGGACACAGGGACGGGAAGCACATTCATGAAACTCAACACACATACAGCAAAACATAGTCATTCACAATCAATGAGGAATTCCACACATATCAGCAGTTACACACTTTCTTTTCTGTAACGATGTACACTTGAATAAAGCCGAATTTATTGAGTAAGTTATAGGGAAAAGCTTATCAGCATACCCTTAAAAGAGCATAATGAATTGCTACCATGGCAACACAAGGATGCTGTCATCATCTCTGGAGTGGCTGGAGTGGAAAACGTGTTGAGGGACTGATTTCCCCTGATGAAATTTGAGTGGAAAAGTTGTGTTTGGAGTCCACAGGACAGAGGGAGGTTTGTGCTGTGATTTGTCTAGCATCAATTAATTAAACCTAGATGGACTGTATTTATTCGTAAAAATGTTGAATACTGAGAGTAATTGTAGTGTCTTGAAATGTAATTCAACTAATGGCCACTAGAGGCTGGCTTGAACTATTTTTTTTTCCTGTGGAAAGGTGATTTTCCAACCAGAATACTGTACTTTTGCTGTTTTCTGCTTTATATTTTTCATGAAACTAGGGTTTTGAAAAGTCTTAAATAATCACCTCACCATGTACAATCACCCACGTATTAAACATCAGCCTAAAACTAGAAAATAATCTTTAAAACCCCAACTGTTGGTTCAGTTTTGACTGATCTTAACTATTTATCCTAAAAGACAATAGATGTTTTGTTACCTGTGGGACAGGTCATGAGCTGCAGAACCAGAGGACGACGAGTCACAATGCCAGAGCCACGAGGGAGGAAATCCCTGTAACACAACAGACACACAACTGTCAACTACAAGGCTACAGTTTCTGCATGCACATGTAGATGACTGAAGACAATAAAAGCAGGAACATTAACAATATTAATCATCAAATGACAGAGAAAGAGTCGCATCTTGAGGTTTGAAGTATGATTTGAAGTATCATTCTCTCAGAGAGTCAGTGCCAAGAGTGAGTGACAATGTGTGTGGGTGTGTGGGTGTTTTGTGTGCAGTGCAGTGTAAAATGTTCATTTTATTTATCACAGAAATCCATGAGCGAAAAATACTTCAAATCACGACAAAGTGAGGATTTGTGTATCAACCATGCAATGCACGGAAATGTATGCATTTCACATGAGCTGACTGAGGTGGAAAGTGTGTGTTAAATCCCATGACTCCCTGCTTTCCTTGTATACAAGACCCTGATTATGCAACGTCAGTGTTCAGCTCGCCACTGGCACTGTGTGTGCTCTTCATCCGGCCGACATGACGGCTCTCATTCAACGATCATGTGTGTGAATGTGTGTGTGTGTGTGTGTGTGTGTGTGTGTGTGTGTGTTTACAGCAACGACAACAAGGGCAGTCAAAGACACACACTGCATTTTTCAATCTGACATTGTGTTTGTTTGCTTGTCTTCCTTTCAAAAAAAACCCAAACATGATGAAATCGCAAGTACGACCACAATTGAAGCAAATGTGAATAACTGTGTTCTAATCAAACTCTCACACACCCACACACACACACAGTGATATATTTGCATTCAGTATCTAGTAAAAGGAATTCAACAGTAATAAAGAGAAGAACATGAATAAGAAATAGCTGAAATTTCTGTGTGAACCTGCAGCAAAGCCTGAGGCAGTTTGGACACATGAGACATGAATCAGACACTTTTGCCCTAAATCCTGACCCTAACAAGGAAAATCCACCAATGCATTACATGTTAAACACTCTGGGTATAGAAACTATACTAACATTCTCCTCGAATGTTGCTGAATATGTCAGATTTTTAAGCTTTAAAGGACCAGTTAACATCTTTTATTTTGATGCAAACAATCATGAGCGTTTCAGCCACTATACACTTACTTGTTTTCGTTGTTGTAGTAGTTTTTGGTCATGTAAAAATGCAGCTGTACTGTATCTAAACCTTAATAAGTAATCCCTGTGTCTCTGCTATCATGTGAGCAAAATACACCACATTGTACATCACATTGTACATTGTACTGTTTACACTTTCATTTACACATGGCCAAGCCTTTGTTCCAGTTTTCCTGACATAAAAATAATTCCGCTAGACTGAATTACATAGATTATGAACTCCATCAAAGTGAGCCTTTCTGGAGATTCTTGTAAAAAAACTTAATCCTTTTCCAACTTACAGCGAATGTATACGTATACATATACCAACATATACATGTATACATTCTTACTAACAACATAGTGTCTGATCTTCTGCCACGGAAAGTGGAGATGGATCAATAGCACTTTCTCTGGTCAGTTACGGACACCAATATCATAACCCTGAGTGTCTGCTTCTGTCAGCTCACATGTTTCAAACGACCAACCTTTTGCACTGATACATTACCAGCAAGCCATACCCTAAAACATAATGCTTTAACTCTGTATCAAATATTCTGCTCCCATAACAAAAGAATGACCAGC
This sequence comes from Solea solea, assembly GCF_958295425.1. NCBI lineage: Eukaryota > Metazoa > Chordata > Actinopteri > Pleuronectiformes > Soleidae > Solea > Solea solea. Next base: position 11,376,420 of record NC_081152.1, read on the forward strand.
CTGAACAACGATTCAGTTAAAAAGCTCTTACATGTTGAAGTGAAGCCAGTATGTGATAGTTAGGGATTTTGTATCAAATTACATTTTATGTTGAGTCCATTTCATGACGTGGGAACTGAGTATCGTATTGACTTGAGTATCGTATGGACTCATCCCTAAAGGAAACCCGTCTCTCTGCTGGCTCTTTTACATTTGTCTGTCTGTCCATCTGCTGGTCTCCCTGCCTGTCTGCCAGTGTGGGGCTGTAGGTTTGCGTGTATGTGTGTGTGAGAGAGAGAGAGAGAGAGTGACTGTCCCTTTCTCCCACTTGGACACATTAACGAGGGGACAGATGGTCTTAACTGTATGTCTTCTTCTCCCTTCACTCCTCCCCTCCAACTGCCACCACAAGAAGACTCTCTCTCTTACACACAAACACACACACACAGACACACGCAGTGGCACGGGAAGATGGAACAGTAGTGTGTGACTCTCCTCTCTCTACATCACCCTATTAATTCACCCGTGACCTAATCCTGCTAAGAGGTTGACACCATCCAATCCCCGCCACCACCACCACCACCACCACCTCTCATGTGTTTTTATCTCTGGCAGGAAAATGTGCAGGACAAATGTCCTGCATATGAGACGCACACAGACAATCAGACTGTGTGAGAAAGAAAAGGAGCAAACAAGGACAAGGACAGAGACATGTGACTGACCGTGGAGAGTCTGAATCTGGCAACAAATGACTTTCTCATTCGAAAATGTCAATGTTAGTTGTTTTGTGATCATTCTTTTGTTATATTGACTGGATATTTTTGATTTTTTTTCCTTTATGGTGTAAGATCATTGTGGTTTTTATCATGATTATGACTACTTTTTAAAAACCTTGGCCAGGTATCTCTCATAAAAGTGAATTGAATCTCAATCTCTTGAGTCTGACTATGGTCGGACTAAATTGAGTACAACGTTTGTCAGATTAACATGTTTACATGCATTTTAAGAGTCGGTCTGTAAAATAATACATAATAAATAATAATATGGTGCAAATATAATCAATAAACTGTCGTTTTCTTGTATGATGTTTGCCATTACCTCCCGTTGATTTGTTTGTTTTTAAAAAAACAGAAGGGATGCATAACATACGAGTGAGATGTAAATTTTAAAGAAAGATAACACAATCACTTCCATGTACAAATCTCTCATCGCTGTGGTTTATATTTATACAGAAATAAATTGAAAAAAAATAGACTCTCTCTGTGTTTATAAATGTTATACAGCAGCTCATAATCACACATGTTAAATCATTGCCACACAGACGCTGATCCTCGTCTAATCCCGCTCTCGTGCATCCAGCAATAACAAACCTGACAGTTTAGTGAGCGAGCAAAAGCAGACAGACAGAAACGTTGGAGTCAGAGACGGACGAGGACGCTGCGATGATGAATAATGCATTAACTCACACACACACACACACAGAGCCAATGAAAACGCTGGATGCTGTATTCCAGATACGAGCAGAGCCAATGGGAGAGTGTAATAATGTCGCTGTGGTCACAAACACAGATTAGTTGTAATCCTCTGTAACAGTGTCCTCTCTTCCTCTGTCTCTCACAAGCCGCTCTCTTACTGTTACTGTTACTCTTAAAGTTCATCATTCTATCTTGTGTATTTATTTGTTAGAAAGAAAGTGGATATATTCAGTATTTTTGTTGACGTTAAAGTGAAAAAGATCAAATAAACACAGCAGCGCCAAGAGAAATATGTGTTGAACTATATTTTTCGTTGATTTTTTTTTCGACTGTGCCAATAATCAGGCATCATTGACAGATGAAAATGGATATTGTCATTTTCCCTGTAATTAGAAACCAATGTTGTGGTCTTTTTAGGAGGGCTTTAAGACATGCTCAAAATATATCTCTCAGAAATGTAATTACGCTTCACAATTCCAAGAAAAATAGTCAGGGGACGACAAAAACAAACGCTCATAGTTCATTTCCTGACCTTTATAGACTAGTTTTTATCAATATAACGAGTAGTTTATCATGTTTCCTTAAAACATGATCATGTTTAAGTCATTAAAGCATGAGCCTTTGCTGCTTCTTTTATTGTCTCCTACTACTTCTACTCATCACAGTATACGCAGCACTTCTCTTGTCTTATGTAATACGTGAAACCAGCGATAAATCATAAAGTTAATCTCAGTGTGGGGGTTGGTATCGTGATGGCAGCAGCAGCAGCTGCAGCACTAGTGGTGTGTGTGTGTGTGTGGGGGGGGGACATCTGTGTTGTATTTTTATGTTCCTGGGTTGTGCTGGTGCCAGCAGCCTTCGCTGATAACAAAGTGTTTCAGTCGGTTGAGGTGTGCACATTTTAGCAACAGCGTCCTGCTGGATTTGAATACAGCACATCATGTTATGATCAGCTATAATCCAGACTCGAGCGACAGAAAACTGAGGAGCCATTTAATTCTCTGTGACAATATGGATATGTTATGATACAAAAATAGCGATTTTCACTTTTTTTGTATGTGTAATATCTTGTATAAAAAGTGTATTTTCAGTAGTTTTAGGTGAAGCAGATGTGGTGCTGATTTGGTTGTATTTTGCAAAGAACTGTCCGTGGTGCTGAAACTGAAAACCATGTAGCTGAGAGGAGACCGTCAGCAATATTCCTCTGTTATCTACACTAGCTGTGCCTAAATTACTCTCTAAGGTCCATTTTTCAAATGTGTAAGAAGTGCATGATTTTGCAAATTGACTTTAAAAAGTACACACGTCAAAAATAGTCTATAATTCAATCTACACCTGCAAACTAAGAATTGTATTTTATTATTCGTAGAGTTTATTTATCACAAATTGGTATTTAAAACATTCACAAAGCTTGTAGAATGACCTAAAAGGATGAATTGTCTGACAATGGATTTTGTGGATCGACCGATTGATTAATTGACAAATCGTTCAACACTCATGAAGATTGAATCTGCTCTCTATTGACCTCTGACTTTCCAAGCATTCAATTCCCTTTTTGGCTGCTAGTTTCAAACCAACTCATCCTTTGTTTTTTTATTGTGACACTGTGCGCAAATATTAAATATCAACATGTGACCAAACACTTGTTCACTCTCCTGAATGGCTACCAGGTTTCCTGCAGCCGCCTCTGCATGTGCTGGACACTCACTGCTTCATCTGTGCTAACGAGTCTCACGAGAGTGAAAACACAGACACACGTTTGTGAAATGTATTTATGGTAAAATCACACACTGCTCGGGGGGGGGGGTACACAACTAGAAGAGGCGGGGCTAAGATAGAGCGAGACCTAAAGCTTGACAAATTATTTTAAAGTTGGACCAAAACAGATGATCTACAGTCTATTTTCAACAAATTCTTTGGTTTCAGTCGTTCTCTGTATCATTCATCTGTGATGAAACTTACTGCTTTCATAAACATCATAGTAAACTCTATTTACTTTTTACTTTCAAATAACATTTTAGAGGGTAATATTATGTATAATCTATTAAAAGTAAGGATGGAAAGATACCACTTTTTTGTATCCGATGCTGACACCAAATATTGTTCTCCCAAAAAAGAAGAAATAAACAGCCCAAACATGACTCAGCTAAAATTGTATTAACATGTTTACAGTCTGTGCAGTGAAGCATGCAATCTATTGGGTTTTTGGATTGTATTGGATTTTCCAATTTTATCCGTCCGATATCCGATACAGTAATTTTGACCAGTATCAGACTAATACTGATCCCCATCCCTAATTAAAAAGGCTAACACTTTTCCTATTTTTTAATTAAAATCTGCCAATAAATTTGAAAGAATAGGCATCAGTGAAAGCAAATGAATCACCTCAATCTTGGTTGCTGCAGGTAGTATTTGGACACGTCATAAAAGCAGGATGTGATATCAGTGAAGGACAGAATTAATTTGATTAGTCTCCTCAAATGCTGTTAGTGTGGAATATCTTAACATCAATTCTAACTTCTAGGCTGGCAGTCGTCCAGAATCACACCTGCCAAACGGTGCACCTTCATCACACTCTAAGTCCAATCCACCTGAGAGGAACGGTGTCACATATCAGGAGGAAGCACATTTGAATCCATTTTGACAAGGTTTGTATTGATCCTGTCGCTCCTGTTGTGTGTTTTTCATGTGCTGCGCTTGAAATAGGCTGTTAAATTTCTGTGTCGACAATAAAAATGTACAGTAAAGATGTCCAAAAACAGCAAAAGCTTTTTAGCTGAGTCATGTTTGGGCTGTTTAACTGGAGAAATGGGTCCTTTAAATGACTCAGCACAAATGTGTTGTTAACAGCTTCATAGTTCATAAATGGCCTAAAATGACATTACTTGATACAGATACTTGAGTGTGAAATAATTGTCTTTTTGTTAAATGTATTTTGCAAAGAATTGCCCTGCATATCATACAAAGTTATTTGATTAATAATGAAGAAAGAATGACATAATTTACTCTTTTTTTCACCTGAAATAAATGAACTAAAGGCTTGTGAAATAACTGTTATTTATATAAGACTCATACAGGACCAGAGCTATAACAAAGAAGTAATAATCGGTCCTACATTCCTGTCAAAATCAATCACAAAGCGAATGGTTTCTATGCTATCAAAAACAAAACAAAAATAACAGCTTAATGACAGACAGCCAAGTCATTGGCAAGTCATTAAACAACTTTCTGAGAGGCTGCAATGTGGAGGGGACGATAGAGCTGGAGAAAAGAAGCGTTGTGACATGTGAACACACAGCGTATTGTGCTGAAAACAAAGAATCAATGTGCTTGTGGGAAGATGAGGGGGGTGACAGTGGAGAAGGAGGAGGACCTGGGTCACTGCAGTGGGACTAGTGTAGTGTGCTAACATTAACCCAGGACAGTAAACAGAGACTGCAGTCCTCACACATGCACACAAGACGTGGATCATCTGCTACATTGTGATGTGATGTTTCAGGTTTCCCCTCCGTTTCAACTACTGCTCCTTTGGGTAAAGCAATGTAATTAGGCACAAGCTGTTGCTATGACGACAGCTGAGCAAGCGTATGATTACGCAGCCCTGCTGGATATGTGTAAAAAAAAATGTGTTGTAGTAGTAGAAATGTTTGAAAAAAAAACATTATGAGGAGGAAACCTTCCAAAGAGAAGTGTAGAAAGTATGAACCTAAACACCTAAAATTAAATGGATTTCAGTGAAGTTTCAGGTTATTAAAGTGCTGACATAGATTACAAAAAAGGGAACTCCACCAATTTAATGCATGAAACATTATTTTCACATGCTGCCGCCGCTGCTGCTGCTGCATGTGAAGAAACATTGAATAAAGCTCTTTCTGTTCATACATAAGAGCCATAAAATGTGACTTGCTATTAGTGACTGTTTCAGTCGCTTGATAATGGATTCGGAAAGCAAGAAAAAATGTGAATTGCTGCTGCACTGACTTTGAAAAGTTGACAGTTCACTTCCACACTTTTGAATGCTTTGTACTTTTTATTATTATCATTATTATTATTATTATTATTATTATTATTATTATTATTATCATCATTATTATTATTATCATTATTTACTGTATCCTTTATTTAGCCAGGAAGTGTCCCATTGAGATACAAGATTTCTTCTTCTTCCAGGATGTCCTGGTCATACCTCACAACTCAGAATATAAAAGTTAAAAGGAGGTTATTAAATAAGGGAGTAAAGTGGTCCTTAAACCGAACTCCTCAAAAAGGCTACGTAAAACATGTTTCTTTCAAGACGGTCTATAAAATACCTTTAAATGTACAGTATTTGAAGAAGCCAGTGTCTCTTGTGAAATTGTGTTTTGCAGCTCATTCCATGTCCATGATGCGTAGAAATTGAAAGCAGTTTTACCGCATTCAGAGTTGATTCTGGGTCATTCATTTAAAAAAAAAAAAAAAAAGTCGAGTGGTAGACCCGGTTGGTGCTGTAGTTGCTGATGCTGCGCGACAAGAGGCTACATCTGAATGTAGATTAGATTAACAGCCTGACGTGTAAACAGAAGGCCAGTGCCGCATCTACTACCTGTTAAGATGGGGATTAGCAAAGTGGCCAAGTGCTCAAGTATTTGCCTCTTCTGCTGCTAAGCAACAGAGGAGACAATCAGGAAAAAAAAAGACTGCACAAAATTAATGCACTATGAACATATTGATCATTTATCCAGTTGCATTGTAATAACTTTTTTATTCCTTATCCTCTTTCATATTTAATTCATGTACTTTATTCTTCTGTGTGCACGTATAGCTGCATCTCATTTCCTATACCTTCCTATAAGAGTTGCCGCTGGAACACAAAAACAAAGTGTTGGTACCTATCTATCTATCTATCTATCTATCTATCTATGGAGCGACAGCTTGCTCTCTGTTGACAATTCGTCATGGAACTCCATTGTGAAGAGGGAGCACACAGTATTCAAATACTGCTTCATCACACACTGTGCTTCACTGGGAGAATAAAAGCACACACACACAAAACATTTGTGAAATCAAAGAAAGCTGAGCTGACAGACAGTTGAGCCAGTGACACCCATGTTGTTGCCTGTATGAGGTATAAGCTTCGCTTACAGCCTAAGCACTGGCAGACAGATGGATGAGCTGAGCCTGAAGGGCTCAAAGCTCAGGTAGACTGACTCTCTCTCTCTCTCTCTCTCTCTTTCTCTCTGCAAGGTCATACTGCAGCATAATAGATCAGATTTATTAGATATATCCTTTCTTTTACATCATCTTCCTCCACATCAGCTCCTGACAAACATTAGGGGCCATCAACGCCCCCTTGTCTGTCATGATTGAATTGACTGTAGATGAAAAAACCTGCAGCCCTGCCACATCAACAATGTCACATCCAGTAAAGTGCCTGTGTCTGCTGTACAGGAAGTCTGCATCCAAAATTATTTTCCCCTCATCTCATATCATGATCACTACAAACATGTAAACCAAGACGTGTAAAAGGTGTCACTGTATTTCTTTCTGCAGAGGTGGTTTATCTCTGGTTCCATGAATGCACCATGTAGGAGTAACAGATAAACTTCACCAAAAGGCCTGACACAATAATGCTCTTGCCTCGGTGCTGCATGTGTGTGAAAGCAGGGACATGAAAGTGTAAGATATTTTGGACACAAACACTGACTGACCGAATCTGTGAAGCCTGTGTGCTGGATTTAAACCTGAGTGAAGGAAGAGAGCGCTAGAGAAGGGGGATGGGGACAGCTGATATGTGCGTCTGCGGCTTCCATGACGCACCAGGAGCGCACGGACACGCAGCGAAGCTTGGAGGAGAAAGCGACTTACTTCCCGACGAAGTTCTCCAGAACCGAGCTCTTCCCCGCACTCTGGCCGCCCACCACTGCGATCTGCGGCAGGTCCAGGTTTGCGTTCTGGCCGATGGCGGAGAAGGCATCCTGCATGCGGTTCACCAGAGGAATCAAATCCTCCATCCCCCGGTTCCCCATCCTCACGGTGCAGTGAAGCTGTCTTCCTCTTCAGGGTCAGGGGGGGATTTATTTCTGATTTCTCTCCCTTTCGTCCCTCCTCGCGTTCAGAGCTCACTTTCCTCTTGTCTCCCTCATTGACTGCGCCTCCTCCTCCTCTCTGTGTCAGATCACCTCCGACTGGACGTGAACGCTCCTCTCCACCAAGCACCGCAGGGGGGAGGAGGAGGATCTCAGGAGATATCCCTGCAGTTCCCCTCTTTCACCACGCAGTGGCGACAATCGGGTGCTTTCACTAGGCAAATTGTGCTGTGCACAGTAAAAAGAAAACACATGAACACATAACAACAAAATCAATAAACTATACTATATTATATAAAATAAAGCTAGCTTGAACAATATTCCAGTACATTCTATTTTCATTTTTTTTAAGTCGTAAAGCTTTCACATAGTGGGAAATGCATGTTTATTATGTATTATCTTTACTGTCTTTGCTGCTATGACAATGTAAATTTCCCCACTGCAGGACTAATAAATTTAAAGCTTTCTTATCCTATCTTATACATTACATTACATTACATTACATTACATTACATTAATTTTACATTATACAGTAGAAATATTAGCATTGAACCCACATATCCACATCCACCATATATAATATCACAAGTCATAATTTCGAAATAGTATCTCATTGTTCTAAGGATACTATTATGGGATATTATCTCATAATAATGACTTGGGTATGCATTATATTTTTCCATGGGACGGAAACAGGCGTCCATGTTGTTCTTCATTTATATCTATCAGGTTGTACGAGTGTAAAATGTCTGAAAGAACAACACTTTTGATTTACAAGCATACACTATACAGAGCATCAAAGATAATGGCGAGATGAAGCACTTTGTCCAGACAACCACTGGGGGCGACAGGTAACGGTGCGTTCGTTGACTTGATTGGAGATGCAGGTTATTATATCGGCTGCATGTTTTCCTGAGAGCAGCTATTTCACCGTGGACTACAGTCATTGTCGCTCTCCATTACTCAAGTAAGTCCACAGCACACGGCAGAGACAAAGAAACCTGCAGTCACACGTTACGAACATGTAGAAAGTGGACGGGAAGGTCGCAGCTGCTAGTGGCTACTAACAATGCTAAGCTAACAGCTTGGGTTACTGAGCGTTCGCTTTTTACATTGTATGACAGATGACGGTTTATTCATTTATGTGCACTCAAGACATTTTACTTTGTGTTCGTTTATGAATAACGCGTCACTCCACTCTTACAAATAGTCCACGGACTTTATTAAGTTGTTTAACTGGGGTGAAGAAAAGAATGGACGTAAACAAACGCAAATTGTTATTAGCCTACTTGCTAACATTAGCTACTTCACATCACGAAACGTGAGAGACCTGTTGTCTGGAGAGGAGAAGGGGGCAGTGTTGTTGAATCTATCTTTCAAACAAAGAGTTGTTCAGACAGCGGGCTCCACATTAACACCAGCATGTTTTGCTTCATCTGATCCAGGGGCTTCATTCTCTAAGAGGAGTTCGATCATTGGCTCCTCAGCCGTGGCTGTGTCTGTCATCTCACTGTGAAGCAGCGGAAATTACAGCTCGTAATGTTCAACCCGCACATCCATCAGCAGCAGCAACAACAGCAGCAGCAGCAGCAGCAGCAGTTTCACCAGCATCTGCGGCAGCTACAGCAACTTTTCCAGCAGCAGCCTCCGCCTCCCCCTCCGCCGCAGCCGCCTCCTGGGCATCATGTCGCCCATCACCACCACCAGACACCGCGGTAAGCACGTTAAATCGAGACCGGGGATTAGACGGGGCCTCCTGGGTACTGCATGTTGCTAGACAGCTCGAGGTCCTGTCATAACATATAAAGACAGTACAATTTAGACAGAGGATACCAGAATATTTGAATAGCCACTTGTTTCTGTGGGATCATACTTTGTACTCTATATTGTTGTTTTGAAGTTCTTGCTCTGTGGTTGAGCACTGGTGTTCTATAAAACAATCAAAACCTTAAATTGACTCTGAGCCAAAGCTGATAAGAAGATGGCTGATAAATCAAGTCAGAGCCACTTGCTTGTGTTGAAATATAACTTGATGGCGGTGCGGGTGTCTCTCTTAGGACCTGTTTTTCGCAGTAACACTGACATTGCCAGGGCTGCTAGTCTCATTGGGACCGAATTCTGGTCCTAATGAAGCAGGTTTAAGGGGTTAAGGTTGAGCAGTGGTTAGGTTAAAGTTAGGGTTAAACATGAACTTGGCAAACACTTTGTTTAGGTTGCCCAAATAAATGTTAGTCATGTGTGTGTTGTCTTTGTGTTTATTACCTAATTTTTTCACAGTGTGTGTGTGCGCGCGCGTGTGCGTGTGTGCGTGTGTGTGTGTGTGTGTGTGTGTGTGTGTGTGTGAGTGAAAAATGAATTTCCACATTAACCAGACAGCAGACTCTTCTCTTCAGGATGTGGCTGTTTTACTGAAACTTTTTATTTGCCACAGATTTCTGTAACCTTTTCTCAGCTGAACTCATGCTTCATATGTTTGTTTGTTTTTTTTATTTGCTGCACAGACCCATGCCTGTACCTCCGCAGGCTGCCCCTTCCCCCAGGATGGTCAACCTGTGCCAGACGACCCAGACTACCATCCTTGCTCCTAATCCCATGCTGCAGGGGGCCATTCTAATGCAGCAGATGCAGGGTACTGAAGAGATTACTGTTTAAAAACAGCAATATCTGGAAAGGAGCAAATCCTTCATCCACAGTGCATAGTTTTAAATATAAACAAATTTCAGTTACATTCAAACCACTGTCAAATTATGTCATACAGTGGTGATTAAGGCTATCAACTCCACATGACTCTGTGTGTTATGTGTCACCCTGTGACAACCCCCTCACTTAACAATGGAAGTTATGATATGTAAGTCAAGACAGATGGATGCAACAGCAACATTGTGCTAGTAAAGAGAGTCAGATTGCAGGTTTGGAGTGTGATGGAAAACACAAAATATTGCCCTTGAAAAAAGTTAATTCTAAAACCAGTCAATCAGCAGTTTTACAGGATAAACGCTTTATTCCTCAGTGACGTTTGATGGTATTGCTTGACAGAGCCCACGTTGAGATAATGGATGCTTACAAATAATGTTTCATCATTCACAAAGGCTAAATAAACAACAACAAACCCAAAAATCATCAGAAGTTTAAAGTATGAAAAAAACTAAACCACCTTTCCTGCTCTCCTTTTGTCCAGGTAACATGCGGGGCTTTGGGATGGGGGGTGGGCAGCAGTTCCGTCAGTTCTTCGGTGCCAGGTCATCTCTGCTTGGGCCAGTTCCCATGGGCATGGCCATCAAGCCTCCTATCATGGGTTTCCCTGCTGCTCGACCCTTTCACCCACACGCTCGCTACTACAACAACAACAACAGCAACACCACCACCACTACAGCCACCAACACAGCCCCTTCCTTTTCCTCTTCATTCTCCTCTTCATCCACCACCACAGTAAATACAACAGCACCATTGTTAAAATTATAAATACTGTGTGGATTTTTATCGTACCTAACATGAGGGCTGTGTTAATCTCAGATGCACTTAGATTTAATGACCAACTAAGAGATGATTAATGATAATTCACTGCTAATCAGGGTTTACCTTCAACCTTTCAAAGTATCAGATCTTTACTTCTAGGACAAGTATTGAGTTAAGCAGAATACAGGAAAAAGCTAAATCAAGCTTAAGCCACACAGAATACTTTATTTTTTCAGCTAACATTATTAGTTTTAATTGTAAAAAAAATACCTAACTTCCCTGTTTCATCTTCAAATAAAAGGTCTCCCCTGTGTAATTTTCTCAAACTTGAAAGTGTAATCATGTCAGTTGCAGGTAGCATTGATGATTTTGATGACATTTTTGTAATATATATATGCTAAGCCTCCTTTCCTCTCCTTGTGTGTGTAGGATCCCATAGTTCATCAGCCAGACAAGAAACAGGAGAGTGAGCAGTTAGCAACAGGGAGCACAGAGGACCAGCCTGCAGCGAACAGTACCAGTGAACCCAACAATACATCTGAAACAGGTAAAGCTGGCAGTGCTTTAGTTTGTTAGGAGATGCAACATGGGTTGATTATAATGCATAAACTTTAAACTTGGACTGTGAACATTTGTTTTTACATGATGCTGTTATTCTTTCTTTCAAGTGTCGGTTTCACCGTTTCCCCTAACAGTTGTAGTGGTGGAAGAAAAAGATGGACCCACACAGGTCTTGGAGGAGCAAGTGGAAGAACCTGCAGTGAAAAAGCGGAGAACAGAGGGGTGAAGAAAATATAATTTATTGCTTTTATTAAAAAGGTTGTCATGAATCTTATCACATGATCAGTGTTTAACTTCTCAAAAAAAGGGAATTAAAACATAAATATATAGAAGTGTTCTGGCTCATAAACCTTGCTAACTACAAATGTCCTTCACCTCTTCCAATGTGGGGGACACGGTGTCCAGTATGTCCATCAGTAGGTCTTCAAATTCTGTGGTAAAATTCAAAAACCTTTTGTGTTGAAAACATGTTGTTAATGTTAAAGAAACTTGAGGTGGACTCAAATTCTGAGCAGACTTTCAAAGTTGAATGTTTCTAAGGATTCCACATAATTTTCTGTTCTGTGGGTATGAAGATGGTTGACATTGAATTGTGACTCTTATTTTTTTCCTTCCCTCAGGTCAGAGACAATAACTATTGTAGATGCCGAGGCTAAGGTTCCTTCTGCAGAGTGCAACAACAACACAGAAGAGTGTCAGCCTGACGGTATAACACACTTGAATCTAAGGTCGTAGAGTAGATGTATTTTAGATACTTCATATATACAGTAAATCTGTAATTTAGTCTACAGGTATTGAGGTACTGGTCAGTTGAAATGAACACTCCTTCTTTGTTTTGGACTTGAACAGATTGCGTCCTTTTGGAAGGAGGTTCCTCAGTGGAATCAGATGTTGAGATGCCGGAGGAAAGCGGAGCTGATGAGGTGAGAACGAACCTTTGAAACCCCCATGACATCAATGTGATATTCGCCATACCCTTCCACACCTCTACATCTGTTTTTGTCTTTTGGTGCAGAGCTGTTTGTTTGCCCCGTCACCCTCCGGCAGACTTGGTGAAGATGACCAGCAGGTTGATTTACTCGAAGAGGAGCTGCCACTGGAGAAAGACAACTCCTTGGGTTCACCAGGCAACCACGATGAAGGGGAGGAGGGCGTAGCTGACGGCACCAACAAGTTTTACTGCTACCTCTGCAGTATTACCTGCCACAACCAGCAAGTGGGTTTGAACGTATATGCTGTACAAAGGCTGTAGTAGAATGCAATTGCTCATATTTAAAAGACTGAAAATGACGCCCTGTTCTGTTTTTATAGAATTTCAGGAGTCACATGAACAGCATTTCCCACCAGCAGAGGATGATGGAGATCCAACACATGAGCAACGCCTGTCTGGTCACACTACTGCCACGAGTGCAGGAGACTCTGCAGGGAGCAATGAAAGAGGGGTCAGTTTTTAAATACACAAATATGTGGTTTTCAGCAACCTAGTTGTTTGAATGTAACTATAAACACGGCTTATTTTGTTTCCAATAAAACATTTACTTAGTTAAAGTAATAATAGCCTGTTCTTTGCAGAGAGAAAAAGGCAGACTTGAAGCGTTGGTGCGCCACCTGTCACACCCACTTCAGCAGTAGCATCATGGAACACCGTCGCACAGAGGAGCACAAAGTAATCAGCTGCTCACTTAATCTTTTCAATAAACGTCTGAGTTTAAGAACAGGTAGTACAACTCATCTGTTTGCAGATATAACCAAACTGATGTTTCTCTTTCTTTTCTCAGCTTGCCAGTAGAACAGCCATCTCCTCTTGCATGGTCTGCAAGAAACACTTCAGGACCTCCCAGATCTTTGTGGAGCACTTGCAGTCCCAGGAGCACAAACAGAAAATGGACAAGGTTCTCATCATCCCGAATTATGAACAATGAAATTAAACCTAATTCTTAATGTACTTGTGCACCTCATCGACGTGTTTATTCCTGTTTACAAGCTCCAGGAAGAGGACGGCTGTGCAGCCTTGGCCAAACTTACTGCCATGGACACGGACGGCTTTTCAATGGAAGAGGAGGAGGGCAGTGAAGGGGAGGAGGGAGAGGAAAGACAGACAAATAATGAAGAAGAAGATGTCTCAGAGAAGCAGGTAATTTGCATAAGATGTGAGTAAGTGGGTAAGTACTGTTGTGGAGATTTGATTATTAGGTGAGCCGACCAAGGACGGAGTTTCTGGAGTCAGAGATGAGTTAAGTTGAAAAGCTTTATTGGAAGCAGCTCAGATCTGAGGAGAACTGAGATAATGCCGAACATGAACAAGTAGATGTTAACATGTCAGCCCTCCTGTGAGTCCCAGAGTTATGATATTTAAAGGGTTTTGGAGGCCTCTCTCTGCTGATACATTGAACTGACCTTTGGGAGGACTGCACAGTTGAGTTATCAGTCCTCTGTCGCAGTCAGGCCAGACACAGCAAAAACATAAAGAGGCCTTTGGGATTTGAGAGTTGTGGCTGACACCGTTGTTGTTGAGGTTTGTGCTAAGGAATGTAATCAGCTAATTTTAGAGAAGGCCAAATAATAAGTTTTTCTCTTACAAGTACTTAAATAACATTGTCAACACATAGTTGATCACTTTGTCTGTGGTGACCTGACACAGGATGACTCGTCGTCCCTTAAAGAAGTGACTCTGAAGAACATGGGCAGTGATGAGCAGTATGATCCTGACACAGTCTACGGTGAGTGAGTGAAGGTTAAATCCCAGTTTGTTAAGATTTACGCATTGATTTTGCCAATATTATTGTGCAACAATGACAACTGAGTGTGTGTGATTTCTTTTGCGGTAGGGTCCAGTTTCTTTGTTCCAGTCGCAGGTTTCATTTGCAGACTTTGCAAAAAGTTTTACCACTTTGAATCCTCTGCCCTTCACACTCACTGCAAATCACTGACGCACTTCGAGAACCTCAAGGTTGGTTTTTCATGATGATGATGATAAATGACATTACTGCCAAAAAATAGAGAGTAATAATGTAACTGATGATAAATGATTTAAAGATGTATGTTTTGCTTTGATCCCATATACCATATTTACTGTTTTTCTTGCAGAGCTACAGAACATTGCTCAGTCAAAAGGGCGAGGTTGCAAAATCTCCTAGAGAATCTCTCTCGGCTACAGACAGCCTCAGGCCTGTAACGGAAAGCACCGTAGACGGCTCAGAGGACAATTCCTGTGACTCTGGTTCAGTGACGGACCAGAACTCAGAACAAGTGCAGTCCAACATTACATTAACTCAACATGAGGAAGAAACAGAACCTGACCCGACTGCACATGAGTCTCCCAACACCTCAGCGACCTGCACAGACCTCAGCCTCCACAGCAAAGACGACGAGAGTGCATCCACCGCTCCCCAGGAGACTCCTGCTGAGCTGCCTACTGGCAGCAGAGAGGAGCCAGACTCTGAGCTGACAACAACAGTAGAGGATGCTAATGAAAAGATGGAGGAAGAGGAGGAGGAAGTGGTGGAAGCTCCTGCTATCCCAGGGAAAAAGAACGGCACAGGGAAGGCAAAAGCTGCACCCAAACGCAGGTCAGGGAGGGCCTCAAACAGACGCTGAGTGTAGAAAAGACGGGAAACCTGGTACAACCTTAGTGCAGGATGTATCGGTACGTGAACCGGTGCTTTCATCAAACAGCGACCAAGAAATACACAACACAGCCTCTCTCTCTCTCTCTCTCTCTCCACACTGGAAAATTAAACACACAATTAAATAGGAATGTTGATGATGAGGGACTGTTGTGGAACATGACCTGTCATGTGAATTGGTGTCCCAGGGTGGGGCAATTAATGTCTGACACTTTTATTTTGTCTCACAGTTGGATTGTAGTCTTCTTAAAGTGGGATTACAGGCGAATTAAATTACAGTATTTAGCATTTGACCCTAATGTAACACATTAATGTCAGTCTTGGATCCATGTGGCATAATTACATGTAGCACCAAGTGTTTACACCGGCAGCTGTTAATTGGATATTTTTTGACAGTTATGTCTGAATGAATCTTAATCATTTGGATTATCCTTTGGTCATTCTTTGCTTGATCCTGTTAAATATCACATCTGCAACATCCCAGAGGGTAATTTCTCTGAGATTAATGACTTTTGCTTTGGCATGATCACAAATTACAGGTGTACAAGGTCCAGTGAACTTAAAAATGGATTTCTTTGAAATTTGATTCCCCCAAAGCTCCACATGACATATAGTAACTCTGGTGTTGTAACATACTTCACATACATCAATAGCATTACTGTTATTGACCAAATACTCAATTTTAATGACATTTCCATGAGCCTCAGATGTAAAAAAGCAACACTTTAGATTCATGATCTTGTTTGAGTAGCAGTATTCTCAATCAGTTACTCTTCAAGTAGGTGAATGGTGGGTCATAATGATGGATTCATCTACATGTTGAATTAGTGAACACATTTATGGTTTTCCCACACACCTTTCTATATAATACAATCCGTTACTACCTTTTTGACACTATATGACTGAGGTTAGGGCTAGATTTTCTATCCAGCGGTTTCTGCCTGGATTAAAAAAAACAAAATTGTTCATTTTACACCCTGCTGTCCTCAAGGATCAGCAATTTGATGAGGGCTGATTTTTCAAAAATATCTAGCAAGTTAGACAAACGATAGTTGACTTGTAGCAAAAGCTTTCAAGTGTAAAAGACTGATGATGGTCAAGTGGAGTCGTTCTCCACACTGCTAACCATTTAGCACATGCTTTTAGTGATCTCAAATTTAGAAATACGGTGTATGCTTCTGATTTAAAAGTGTTACAGTGGTACTTTGAAATGATGAACTGTCAAAGTGACGGTAGCAGGAAAGTTGTCAGCTGCACTGGGATTTTCACTGAAACAGCGTTTGTTGGTCCGCCATCAGAAATTATTTTTTTATTTTGTTGTATTTGAAGCAGCCTTTCGTCATGTCGGGGAAAATGAAAGGCTTCCTGCTGACAAACGTGTAACAACTGTCACCGACTACTCGTGCTCACAGAAACATGTCTGTGTCGTGCTGGTTTTGAAATTTCAAACATGGCTTTGAAGATTTTTGCTGCTAAAAACTTAACAGGCTGCAGTTTGTTTGTTCTTTTTTGGGTGTGTTGTTGTGGACTGCGTCCTCTGAGAAAACCCACTTATCACTCTTTATACTCAGAATTCGTAAAGCTAAAAGGTTTTGGATGGAATCAATCACGTTTGCCGTCACATTCCCATGGATGTTTGTCGAGTGTGCCTGCATTAGAACAATAGTTTGTTTCCTAGTTCCATGGATGAAAAATCCCTCTGAGCATTAACAGCACAAAAATATAATAAGTGGTTGTTTGTGCTCTTTTGCCACTGTTATGATTTTTTTCTTTTTCCTCTCATTGAAGATGCTTGAATTGCAATGCACTGGACAGTTGAAAACACTTGAGTAACAGTCTCAGTATTAACTGCAAGAAAAACCCGTGAAGTATCTGTAGTTATTTAATTTAGCGAAGGATCTTAAACTCTGGTGAGAAGCAGCAGTAATACAGAAGGCTTTCACACACACATTTAAGTTTGGTTCCTGTGTCTCAGCAGTCACTTGTCAACACAAGACTCATACATGTATATAAAGGTGTATTATTTCCTTCTTCCTGACTAGTGAGGGTATTTTATTTACCACAAAAGGGCGACTGTTGATAGGCGTAACAACTCCTGTCGTCATGGCAGTGGCTGTCACATGATCAGTAATGTGTAAGGTCCCATCTGAAGGAAGAAGACATGAGCAGGAGAGAGGACAGCTGTGTGTTTCTTACTGCATTTTTATTCAGCTACTGACAAACTGAGATGAACAAACAGGTGATGTTTTCTAATCGCTGGAAGTTTAATGTATTTTTGGATGTTTGCTTTTTTGTTGGGGGATATTTTAATTTATATTAAAAATGTCTGACAATTTCAACAACTTTCCAACTTCATTTCTTCTCTTCAAATTTGTATCACATTGAAACTTTTTTCAGAGTGTATTGCTTATTCTAAAACAGAAATGTGAAGATCTGCAGTCATGCTAAACATCAAACACTAAACTGTGATAGACACTCTGGAATGTTGCATACATTTTTAACAACACTAATAACACTGTACAGCTATTTCTGAGCTGATGTCAATATTTCCCTATAAAGCCAGAATGATTGTGACCACTGACGATGATCTGTATAACACACGTGGTGCAGATCACCAAAGACAATCTAAGCAACAAGATATATACAAATCTCTTGGTGAAAGAGCTGGATAATTAAAAATAATTTAGTTTATTTTCTGAAATCTGAGCATTGTCCTGTATTTTGAATATATTTAGCTTAATTATGCCACATTAACTTCTTTAAATGTATATATTTTTGTGGCTTTCTTTCAATGATTTCTTGCACTAAACTAAGCCCGGTTCTGCAGAGGACTGCAGCGTTTAACACGGTAAACACATCTGACTTGCAATAAAGTGCAAAGTAACTGTGATGTACTGCTAGTGGTCAACAAGCTCTGCTCTGCTCAGTGACCAAAGTAACTGGCACATTACAGTTCAACTCGGGAGAAATACTGTATCACAGTGGAGCACACATCTGCTGATGAGGGTGTGAATTCACAGAAGAATCTGACAGGTATGGACTGTGCAGGTCACACATCAGAAACAGAGTTAACTCTTGCATTTTTCTGAACTCAGTCCACTTTATCTACTCGTTCTTGTCACCCATTTCCGAGGTGCCTTCTTCTTTGGTCACGTCCTCCTCTGCAGGATGTTGGTCCCCCTCGTTTTGGGAGCCCAACAGCTGGGCCCTGAACTCCTGCCGAGCTTGTCGGTTTGACTCCATCAGGTCGTGCAGTTTACCATTGAGTGAATCATTGCGCTCCTCTAGGTCATCAAGATAGGAGTTGATCTGGTCTAGCATGGAGTTGATAGCGACGTACTCTGTTGATAATAAGCAGCAGTGAGGTTAGTCTTTTCTGACAGTGAAAATTAGCGTGTCTCATTGTACACATATTGGAAACAATTCAAGTTTTCATCCTTGCATTAGAGAAGTGGTTCTCAAACTGTTTATACCAAGTACAACCTGAGAAAATGTTGAGGTTAAAAATGCAGTGGTATAAATAGTCCAAGCAAAGTCAGCTGCATACCTTTCACAGGAGGTATTTATTCCCAATAAGATCATTTGCTCTCTCATCACCATCCTCTTCCTCACATATACTTTAGAAACTGGTATTGCAAAATAAGATTAAGTTATATTAAGATGGCGCAAACTCTAATGATTAGTATTTAATTACTTTATTTATGTTATTTGTTTCATTTGCTACGCACCCTGGGCAAAATCTCTGATCACAAACACTGGTATATACAGAAGAACAGTATTTCTGATATTCCCACTAGTGGTACACGTGCCACAGTTTGAGAACCGTGGCATTAGAGCATTCATATTGTGCCATTAGATGTAATGATCTATCGTATTTTAAACCGATTACACACATTACATATTTAACTAAACTTTGAAAAAACAAACATATCACAAATGAAAACTGGATTAATGCTGACAACATCAATTTGTTTTGAATAGAAGAGTCTTTCCTCGTATTTCCTCAATTAATGAAAACATTGTCTCCATCACCTCCGTCGCCGAAATCATCCTCGTCATTAATGATTCCGTCGTCCACAGAGATGTTTGGATCTCCATTTGGTCCAGACATGTTTAAGTCACTTCCCCTTTCACTATCAGGCTAGATGCGCTGCAAGCCAACCGCTACTTCGCGAGCAGCAGCTTTAATTGAGCAAATACGACGCAATGACATAAAAGTGTGAACAATAATGTTCGCTGTTATTCAGACGTTATTTTTAGAAGGTGTCACTAAATCCACAGATGACAGAAAACAAGTATCCGCTAAAAAATTAGCTAACTTGACCTGTTATGGATGTCAGACGTTTGTTTACGGAACCAATGAATCATGGGAGAATTGTGGGCGGAGCTTTACGTCCCATCAAAGATTTTAGTGATTTTTGAACAGATGGCTCACTCTGTAAAGAAAACACAAACGCTCATTCAGTCCAAATATCACAAGTTTACAGTTTTGATAATCTGACAAATGTATGTTTTTTTTTTACATGGTTGTTGTTATTTCAGGCTATGTGTGTAGGTGCACAACTCACGTATGTGTGGTTTCTGGAAATATGAACATATGGAGACATCTTACGTTGATTGTGCTCTCCTGTGTCTCATAGTCAGGTGTCAGTCAGCTGACAGCACGCGCTCTGTCGCCTATTTTATGCTCTTTTTGTGTCTCTCATTTGTTTTGGAAGTGAACACTCACCAAGACATTTGTACATTTGTTCTGCATAATCTGAAAATGTAGTAACAAATAAAAGCCATTTTTGTCTACTTATCTATGTTTTAACTTATTTTATTTGTATACATATGTATTATTTTATTTTGATCCTTTAATTATGTAATTGCCTCTAAAAATAAATGTATAGAAAAAAAACAGGCGTTGTTCACACTATTTTTGTTCGCTATTTTGTATTATTATGATTTTTAATTTGTAGAATCTATTGGGGTTTTTTAGTTTTTTGTCTAATTTTTTGTTGTATAAATATTTTTCCGTCTAGTAAAAAAAATGATCATATAGTATTTATTGGTTTTTTTTGTGCGCTTTTGTTGTTTAAAATAAAATAAAATAAAATACAATTTGAAAGGAGAGCTCACTTTAATTCCCCCTCTGTCCTCGGTAGAGGGCGCCATGATATCAGGCATCCGAGTCCCACGTGTGGACACACACAATCACTTCCTGTGTGGAGGATTGGTCTGATGAGCTCAGCAGCAGGTCTGTTTTGAAGTGTGTGTAGAAATGGACGACCTGCCCTCGGACCTCAGAGCGTTTCTTCTGAACCACCCTTTTCTTCAGCTCGCAGAAAGTAAAAAGGTTAGCGAGCAGATTATATCCAGTCACGTGGCAATCATGTTCATTTTTTATGCTAGCTGTGTTGCTAAGTGACCTCATAGCACATGTACAGTAAAGTGGTGTGACGTGCTGCTTGTGGCTAAAGCTAAACAGGAAGCACATGTAGATTAAAAAATCTGTCACCTGTCTGTCTGTTTCAGATCAAATGCTCACTGAATGGACACGAGTTTCCATGCAACCTGACGGAGCTGCAGAACTTCACACAGGGGAAGAAATATGAAAAACTGAGCGCTGCAGCAGAGTTCAACTACAGCCAGTATGAACCACACATTGTGACCAGCACTAAACGTCCGTAAGGAAACTCTTATTCTACAATAAGTTATGTTGTCACTGTTTGAGGAAGCACCACCTGTTGACACCTGTTATTGTCAGTGAAGTGGCACATACAGTGACTGTACCCTTAAATCTAATATCTAAGTGTTCAATAACTAATGTATTCTAAATTATTTTTCAGCAACCAGCTCTTCTGTAAGCTGACCCTGCGACATCTCAACCGGCAGCCGCACCACGTCCTCACACATGTCAACGGGAAGCGCTTCAAGAAAGCCTTCTCCAAATGTCAGTACAGCACACGTCCACATGCATGGCATGATTGTGATATGATGGTTTTATAATTCACTTCACTTTTTATTTGTATAGTGCCAAATCATTATCTCAAGGCACTGTACATAGTAAGACAGAAACCTTTGCAATATTGTAGAGGGAATGGGGTGGAGAAGGCATCGGTCATCGGTCTTGAACTTGCGACTGCAAAAGACTTCATGGTCGCAAGTTCAACTCCACCCCTGGCAGGTTGTACTCAATTCCCTTGTAAGTTGCTTTGGATAAAAGCATCTGCTAAATGACATGTAATGTAATGTAAAGAAGAGAGGTTTTTATTTTTTTACATAAAACTAGTATTTTAAGAACACTGCAGACTACGAGCTGTTGGATGATTCACACTGTCTCTTAAATTCATTTTCTCTCATTTCATTCTTGTTTCAGTTGAAGAGTGTGTGAAGCAGGGGATTCAATATGTTCCCGCCAGACTCAAACAGCCCAAGTTCAAAGACATGGGCGAGGAAGTCAGTCGTGGAAGGGCCCCAAAACACAGGAACAACGCGTGGGAACCGTCATCCAGTGACGAGGGTCACAGTGACTCGGAAGACAGCATGAGTGACCTATATCCTTGTCAGTATCTCAGCTGCACACTGTACACACGTTTGTCCAAATGTATCAAGTAATGTCCTGCTGTGTCACCAAAGAGTCGGCAAAAGCCAGGGAATGTACACATTAACAAACAAAAATCATCAAAGTATACTAGTTACACTTTCTTATTTTCCCACAGCATCTGCATTCACATTAAAAGACCCAGAAGCGGGTGAAATTTCTAAGGGTGACGGAGAAAAGGAGGAAGACGACTTCCAAACAGACGAAGATGAGGAAATGGAGGTTGACGAGCAGGCGTCACAGAAACGCAAAAAGGTGTGTTTGTAGAATGTGTCCAAAGTAGTGTGTTTGTGCTTGTATTTGTTATCTCTATAGGAACTTTTCTGGCATAAACATTGAGTTGGTCAGGACCAGTAGTCTTCATGGTCCTAATGATACAGAACATCGTTTCTGAGGTTTAGAGCTAAGCTTAAATTGTGGTTAGTTTATGGTTAGGGATAAAACCGTCTAAATGAATCAAAGTCAATCAGAGTCCTTAAAAGGAGATCTGCATGAGTGTGTGTGTGTGTGTGTGTGTAGGATCTATATTGTCCCACAGAGAGAATACTAATAATGCTGTCATATTTATATCTTTCAGGTCCAGGGTGGTGGTTTTCAAAAGAAACAGAGAAATAATCACTGGAAATCAGGGCGTAAGAAAAATGGGAAAGTGCAAAGTGTAAAGTAAAATACAAACCTGTATCTGTTCAGTACTTTTATACCAGGTATTTTGTCAGACAGCAGCACTGACAACCTGCTGGGTGTAGCATTACTATGTCTCCGGCTGGCTCATCTTTGTATATACGAGCATCACAAATCATGCTGTCAAGTTTCTATGACATGGGAAGTGTGCGGTGGATAACAGGTTTTTTGGACTGTTGAGATTATGTTTTCTGTTTCACGAGCAAGAACACGAACATAAAATACAGATCTGAATGGACTTGCAAACCTCGTTTGTCTTGTTTTTCTCTACCAGTCGTTGCCTGTAAAGCAGCTCAAAAGCAGCATATTGTGGTAAACTACATTCATAATGAACGGAAGGAGACGTACACCAACTGTTGCAGGCTGTATATCCATAATAACAATCAACTTTTGTACATTTTGAAGTATTTTGAGCAATTTAGTTTTCTCTACAGACTTTCAGCTAAATCACCTCCTTACTCATCACCATATGTAGGTAATGGCAGTTTCATGTGACTTGTCAAGCAGCTTTCATCCTGATAATGAGTGTCCCTCAGTGCCTTTAATTAGTGCTTTCAGTGCTGTTAATGGTCAAAGTTTGCTGGTGTTGACAAACTGCTGCAGAAACATTTAATCAAGGACAGTTGAGGCTTTTGTGACAATGATTAAATGTGAAGTTCAATGGGCACAGGGGCCTGAAAAGATTATCTGTCAATATCATTCATGCTAACAATAGATGTCAGATAATAAAAGATTGAATTTTCCTTCCCGTTAACTTACAATGCTGAAATAAACATTCAAAACTGTGTTTGAAGAGAGTTCTATTGTGACCATTACCATCGTAGATAAACCTTTCTCAGGGTATGTTTCTGGCCATGTTTGTCCGCGAGCAGCACTACTCTATAGTATAGTAAGGGATGGATTTTAATTTAATTTTCAGAGCTTGCCAGCTATGGCCCATGGAAGAAATTACTAGATCCTCCTGAGTGTGTAGAGCTCCAGTACTCCAGACTTTCCTTGCACACTCTGATGACAGCTTCCGCTTGCTTATACTGTAATTATACATATTCTGTATATAGTTAAAGGTCCAGTGTGTAGTAATAAGTGACATCCATTGATGAGACTGCAAAGTGCAATACACAGAAAAGCCTCTGCTCACTAATCCCTTCCACACATTAAAGTACTCTCTCCACTCTCTGCTGTTCCCTCCTAGTTTATGGGTTTATGCATGAGATTTATGTGGGAACAGTGGTTTAGTGATGGTGAGAGGAAACATTGAAGCTTTTCATCAAATTGTTTCACTCAAGGGCAAATATTCTATATGATATGATTTATGATGCACCTATATTAATATAGCATGTGTTTTTCCAGAGATTTAAACTTTTTGAAATGACAACGTCGCAAGGGAAGATGGAAATAATAAAAAAGGGGGTGAAGACAGTAAATGTGCTCCTCCCATATTTCAGATGAAAGGCAGACAAGGGTTCCATTTATTCATTCATTCATTCAATTAGGAAAACTGGCAGAAAAAGTTGATATAAGTTGGATATATAATGGAGAGCAGTGTAGCCAGCGAGTTTCTGACTTTGTGGAACCGAGTTACCACAGTTACACAGTTGGGAGAACTATGTCTTTGAAATGACTCAGCACAAATGTGTTGTTAATAGCTTCATAGTTTATAAATAGTCTAAAATGACTGTATCGGACTAATAACAGTATCTGTAGATACTCCAGTTTGTTATATTGGTATCGGACACAAAAAAGTGGTATCCCTAAGGGATGGGAATCAGTATCGGTCCGGTCTAAATCACTGGATCAGATATCAGACAGATTAAAATGTAAAGACCTATACAATCCAAAAATCCTATATATCGCATGCTTCACTATGCACAGACTGTAAAAGAAATGTAAATACAAAATCGGCAAATGTATTGTAGCTGAGTCATGTTTGAGCTGTTTATGTCTTCATTTTGGGAGGACAATATTTGTTCCACAGTCAGAGAATTATTTGTTTGAAATGACTCAGCACAAATGTGTCATCATCAGCTTCATAGTTGGTCTAAAATGACTATTGAACTAATATTTGTATCTGTAGATACCTAAGTTTCTGATATCAGTTATTGATCACAAAAAAATGGTATTACAATAATAATAAACAATAAAATATTGTTATAATTTATTATAACAATACAATTAAATTTGTTATAAAGTTTTACTTTCTTTGAATTGTATGCACTCATGATGACAGACCAGGTGAGTGCACATCTGTAAGCTGCATCACTTACAGAGTAGTGTGCAGCTTTTTGGAAGGTTATAAGTGACTTTTGCGTGGATAAGTTCATTCAAGCGTGGTGGCGATAAATGTATAGATCCGTACTTGTTTACGGGCGGCGTCACGTCTCCGTCTGGACGGCTCAGTCTACGTGGCATACAGCGGTTTGCAGCAGTACCATGTAGGGGGGCTCTCACACCGCCAGGCTCGTCAAATCGCGGGGCATTGTGGGGCGGAGGCGGCCTTTCTATGAGCGCAGGCAATCGGCAAATGTTCGAGTAAATAAACGTTATCAAATACAGAGAGAGAGGGGTGACCAGTCCGCGCAATAAGACCGTGTCGAGCCGAGCATTGACAATTAAACACTGTTATATTTATACATCACACGAACATGGGACAGGAGGAGCTCATGAATACGGCCGAAGACGTGGCGGATCAGGTAACTTCAAGCTCGTAAGCTCAGCAGTTGTCCGCGCTAGCAGCTGGTAGCTAGTTAGCTGGCTAGCATATTAGCCGCTAACTAGTAAGTGAGAAAGTAACGTGTTTGCTTTCACGCCTTTAACATTGTTTAGTTTTTTGTTTTTTCACATGTCTCTCCCGCTGTAGTAGGAAAATAATACGAACATGGAATATAATTAATGTAGCAGTTTATTTTGCTCGTGTTTCATTCTGCATGATAAATGAAAGTAGGTGTCAAGTCCTGTCATGAGTCTATACACACACACTTTTACAAACAATATTTGTTGTCACTAGAGTGAAATGTGTAATAACCAGTCTTCTGGTCGACTAGTTAAACTGAGACTTGGTTAACAGGTGTACATTTGGCTGCTTGTTACTGTAGCTAGTTAGCCATCTGGTTTAGCTGCTGTGTATTTTTATCCTGTGATGCACACATTAATTTGTTTAATTCATGCTTCAGTCTAATATTTTCATTCTTATCCTCTGTATAGCTGTGATTTATGTTTTTATATTTTATATTCTATAATATCTTTCTGCGTAGCATTACTGATGGGGTTAGTTTGTGTTGTTATTTCATGAAATTACGTTAGCCTGTGGCCTCAACAAAGCTGCTCGACTCAGGCAAATGTGAAACTAGACTTCATAATCACATTACTACATACACACACACACACACACACACACCAGGGCTGCTTCTCTTCCTGACAGCAAGGAATCCACTGTTTTGTAAGAAGTGAGCTGAGATGTCAAGATCAGATTTCAGGTCAGCCTGTGTGACCCAAATCAGAGTTTTAGCTTGAGAATAAAACTCTAGAGATTGTGTGTTATGTGGTGTACCTTTGTACGCTTCAACAGGGTAACTGTGTGAGAGATTCATGGCCTTGTGTTTTTTTGTCAGGACAGCCTAGACATTACAGTCACCTGTTTAGGACTGTCTTTTCAGTATCAAGTGCCTTGAAAAAGACTGAGCCCTTATCAGGGAAAATGCTCCGAATTCCTTACCTCTATTACATATGATTGGTTCATTCACTACTATCATGGGTGTTGTGTTGTGGTGTAGCATTAATATAGCAACTATAACTATGACATTAATTGTTTGCTCTGTAACCTGCAAGGCCTATCTTGCACTCTGAGATTTGGTCTATTTCCAGGCTGTTGCTGCAACCTCGGGCTTGTTCAGATTGGTTCCTTGGTTGTCCATTCATGTCTCACTCAGCAGTTGTAGTAGGAGTTGGTAGATGCTGATAGGCTGCTGGGTCCCACAGCACTGATGTGGACTGATGAGGAGGCGGGGGTGGAGGGGCAAGTCACTCCTCCTCTAACTGTTACTCAAGTAACTGAAAATATGGTCAAGAACACAAAGTTGTTTATTGTTTAATTCATGTATGTAATGGCATTTTTTTGGTGGTAACATTTGGGAAGCTCTTTGTTGTAAGAGTGTAGACAACAACATGACACTGCATGTTTTATACTCTTTCGCAAACCATCACATCAGGTTGTTACACTGAGTTCCACTTATTGTTCCTACTTAAGAAGCCTTTGTTACTTCTTATTATTTCAACATGCATATATATGTAGCCTCAGGCTTGGGGCATAGTACCATGTGTTTGGAACTCTCATACAATTAAGTGATTGTTTGTTTTTCCATTTTGAAAAGTACATGATTTATGACATAATCAGTACAGTAGTCATCTTACAATTATTTTTTAAAGGCAGTTATGTTTTGTATCAAGAACATAACTAACTGCATTTAATTAAAGCTGTAAAAATGTGGAGTTTGCATCATTTGCAGTTATAAACATGCATAGGTGTAATTTCAAGTTCCACTGTATACTTTTTGTACTTCACATATGGATCTGGGCTGTTTTTAACTGGGTGTTTCTTGGAATTTTCCTCATAAAGAAATTCTGTAACCTGCAGCAATTCGGTTTAAAATGACTGTTATTGAAGTTTTTGCTTTCAGCATTACAGCTGCTTTTAAATGACAAGTTGGTTCATAACCATCATTATATTGGACTGCATAAATAGTAATTTGTAGCAGTCTGCCTTGAATATTATTGGGTTTTAAAAAAGGAGTTCACCAAATATAATGTTAACTTGTTTCACAGACACGCTTGTGTTATGAGTATGACATGTTCCAGTATCTGTTCTTCTGTTAGTTTCAGCATCATGTTTCTTCTCTGTTTCCTTCCATTTCCCAGTTCTTGCGGGTAACCAAACAGTACCTGCCCCACTTGGCACGTCTGTGTCTCATCAGCACCTTCTTAGAAGATGGCATCCGTATGTGGTTCCAGTGGCATGAGCAGAGAGACTACATCGAGGGTACCTGGAGCTGTGGCTACTTCCTGGCTACATGCTTTGTGCTGCTTAACCTCATAGGACAGCTTGGTGAGTGACTGGGTGCTGGGTTAAGGTCCGGACTGATGAAGGATCTGTTGTAGGAAGTTGTCTGTTTGAGTGTTTCTATTCAGTATGTGATTTTGAATAAATATGTTATTGCGTTTATATTTATTAATTTATTAATTATTTTGACAGGAATTGCGATTGAGATATGATTCACGATATCAGAGGGAATGGTAATTTTTCCATCATTATTCTCATTTTCATTCAGGAAAACATACGTAAAATGATACCTGCTGTTGGTGATGTTCTCCTCAATCTGTAGAGGTGTATAGGTGAAGACAATAATTCATCTAAAATTAGATCTTGCCACACATTTTGGCTTTAACAAATATTGCGCCTCCTGCGATTTGAAAGTTGCAGTAGGTTGCATTGCGATTTCGATAAAATGTTGATTAATTGTTCAGCCCTACATGTGACACATTTGCAAAACAACAATAAGAAGAGTGAGTAAATTAGGCAGATTATATTACAAATAGTTTTGATATTTACGTATGAAACTATAGAAAACACAATGGCTAAGGTCATTTCTGTTTTGAAATTGAGAAATTGAAAGCTTTTTTAAAGCTCTTTTTTATCTCTCAAATCGCAAAGACGCTCAAAAACCCTTAGCAGCTTTTGCGTAATTGCACTTAAAGCCACGTCGGATAGACAGAAAATGTTTTTCATGATGACCTTTTTGGTCGTATCACCCTGCAACAAGTGCGCCTGGTGCAATTCAGCCACATTGTGTCTACAGTGTGCAGAAAGTTGTTCAGCAATCAAAAGAGAACAAATAGTGAACTTAACCTCTAGGTTATAAATCATTCTGCTGATAAGAGTTCAGAGAAGACTGATGTGACTTACTGTTGAGAATCACAATGAATGAACTCTGAATTGGCTCAAAAGAAAATATGCTGCACTGAACTTTGATAAAGCATAATCCAAATGTTGTACTTATTGTGTATATACTGTGTTTTTGAATTTATGTCAGTGATATAAAGTGACTCCATTTCCTTTACTCTTTGAGTATGATGTCTTTTTACATTTTCTACAAGAATCAAAAGTAATTTTCTGCTGAGATCTGCCAGATGTTTGATAAGCACCAGGGAATACTTGCGCTTATCTTTGACTGTGATATCATTATCTGGAAACCAGAGGAACTGCAGTTCTTTTTATGTGCACTTGCAAATTTTAATTTTGTTTTTTTTAAGTAAATGAGGCCACACAAAAGGTAGTACTCACTTCAGTGGTCAAAACTTGCCTATAATAGCTTTGTCTTCTTGTGTCCTAACAGGTGGTTGTGTCCTCATCCTTAGTAGAAATTTTGTACAATATGCCTGCTTTGGATTATTTGGCATCATAGCACTACAGGTGAAAACAACTACATTAATAATTACATTTTAAAAACAAACACAGCAATGTGTCATTGTGTCTAATCTAGAATGTGTTGTCTTTTTTCTCCGCCAGACTGTTGCGTACAGCATTTTATGGGACCTTAAATTTTTGATGAGGTAGGTGTCACCCAGCTTTACTCAGTAATTTCTTTTTAAATTTCTTTTTAAATTATTTTGCAGCAGCTGATCAACTACCAAACATAACAGTCTGAAGGAGAATTGTTTTAGCATGTCATTTATGATGATTTTCTACTGACTTCTGTTGTGAAATTATGCTGCCTATGATTACAGTTAGAATTAGATTTATCAGTAATTAATAAAGTGCTGCAGAAACTAAGTTGTGTGTAGTGTTTGTCAACATGAACACATTTCAGTTTTCAGGGAGACACAAAGAGTTAGAGTTAATATAATTAATGTGGACAGGATTTATTGACACAAATGATACATTTTTGGACTTCTAAGTCATATCATCAGAGTTTATGATGGTAAATAAATATTCTGTGCACATGCTCCTTTTCAGTCAGTGCTGACATTTTGATTAGCAGACCCACCTGAGAAAACCTGATAGCATTAGTTTGCTTCCATTTAAGTGCTTGTCTGACACATCCAAAAATAACCCCTCCCTCTCTTCTCTCACAGAAACCTTGCCCTCGGGGGTGGTCTGCTCCTGCTGCTGGCTGAGTCCCGTTCAGAAGGAAAGAGCATGTTCGCTGGAGTCCCCTCCATGGGAGAGAGTTCGCCGAAGCAGTACATGCAGCTGGGCGGTCGAGTACTGCTAGTGCTCATGTTCATGACTCTGCTGCACTTTGACTCCAGCTTCTTCTCTGTGAGTCCTGATGACACCAAACTCCATACTTACTTGTTTGTTTGTTTTTAGCCACGGCCAGTGCTATGCCACCACATTTATCTGGGTGCAGACAAACTTTAGATGAACATTAGTTTAATGAGAGTATTGGAGCTGAGAATATGTCAGCCAGGACTGCTCACCGCTCACCCAGATTTTTTAATCATGGTATTCATGGTTTGAAAATGGCCAGCTGTGTAATATCCTGTTGTTCTGCATTTTTTTTTTTGTTTTTGCCTTTTGATTAATCCAGGAAAGTTCCATTGAGATTATTAATCTCTCAAAGGAAGAGCTGATGAAGAAAACACAGACAGAAATGCAGAAGGAAATGAAATTAAGGAACTCATTTTTAGGATTTTTGTTCATTTTCATTTCTTTAAGGTTATATTTTTTGAAATTATGCATATAACTGATAATCATGGTTTTCTCCTGGTTCTCCAGTTCCTCCCACACACCAAAAACATGCAGATTAGGCAAACTGGACACTCTAAATTGACTGTAGGTTTGAGAGTGGATGGTTGTTTGTCTCTATGTGGCCCTGTGATGGACTGGCATCCTGTTCAGGGTGTATCCTGCCTTTTGCCCCAAGTCAGCTGGGATTGGCACCACCGACCCACATGACCCTCATGTGGAGGATAAAGCGGTAGAAGATGAATGAATGAATGAATGAATGAATGAAAACTTGAGTTGATACTCATTGAAAAAAGAGACAATGTTGGATAATACTGTATATAGAGAGAGTGCTCTTATGCTCTTTGTTTGAAGTGACAGTCAAACACTTCAAGTTCATTATGGTAACCCTAATTGTTAATAACCCCTTTACCTGTATGTTCTTCTGCAGATCCTGCAGAACATGGTGGGGACTGCTCTCATCATCCTGGTGGCCATCGGCTTCAAAACTAAGCTGGCAGCGCTGACCCTCGTCGTGTGGCTTCTGGCCATCAATGTCTACTTCAATGCTTTCTGGACCATCCCCGCCTACAAGCCCATGCACGACTTCCTTAAGTATGACTTCTTCCAGACCACCTCTGTCATCGGTGGCCTGCTGTTGGTGGTGGCGCTCGGGCCTGGTGGAGTGTCCATGGACGAGAAAAAGAAAGAGTGGTAATAGGCAAAAAGGGGATAAGATGAGAGGATTTCTCAACACCACTAACTTCCCCCCACGACCGGGACACAAAGACCCTCCCTCTCCTCCAGTTTCCCACCACCATGGTACACAGTTGTTTTTCTAGTATTTTTTGACAAAATCCACCGAGACCGTCTCATTTTTTTGTCTATTTCCCAACAACCTACTGTTTTTCTTTTATTGTTGGTCAAGATAATGCCTCTTTTTTTCTTTTTCTTTTATAAGAAGTCCATGTAAAAGCCAATGTAATTTAAGCAGCAAAGAACAGATTTAATGGATAAGTCGAAGAGAAGATTTATGTCGTGTTCAGAAGATGATTGAAAATTATTTATTGTATTTTATGGGTGTTATTCCATACATTATTATAGATTGATTTTCATTTGTTCTGGATAAAACTGGCCAAGTGGAGAGGGTGCAGCAGTGTGGGTCGCCCCATGGATTCTGATCTTTCTGTCATTGGACCTTGGAAGTGTCTGTGACTAAGTCACCAGGTTGATTCTGAAATCCCAGGCACGTTTAACAGCAGCTCGCGTTGACTTTCCAGGTTTTATCCCCACTTTTTTTCCCTTATAGTTTTCCTCTCTGATCAATTCATTACATGTACACCTACAGTCTCAACCGACTCTTGTTCATGTGGAGCTGATACAGGGATGGGGGGTATGTACATTGTATAGTGGTGGATTGCAGTCATGCTTGATTGAAATCTTCAACACCGTTGTTAGCTCCAGGACTTGTCATTGGGCACTTTGTACTGTACGTCTTTGACAAATGCCTGACTCGAGACTTGTATTTCATGGGTGATCGTAGGGGGGAGGCTTAATGTTTGTGAAGCGCCATATTCTGCTCTCTGGAAAAGCAACAAGTACGAAGCAGAGTCACTAGTCACGTGAACTTAAGTGTTTTCTTTGCCCTGTGTAAGAAAATTTAAGAAATATTCAGTGTATTAATTTTCAGAAGTTTATATTGTATTTTTGATCATATGTTTTTTTGGTTTTGAACGTTCATGGCGAAAGAATAAAAATTTAAAAAATATATATAACAACAAAGTCACTGTCTTATTCAAGGTGCTGCAGGGAGCCTCTGCTGACAGCATTTATTTAGGTCAGTGACTCCGAAAACATTGACCTCGAATGGACAATGCAGAACAAATTGACTGCAATGGAGTTTTTATAGTGATACAATCCATATTTACAAATCTGAAGATTTCTGTGTCTTGATTGTTGCCATGTTATTTGTAGGGCTACTTGCTGAAAATAAATACTTCTTGTCATATTCACGTAACGCTAACTTAATTACGTTATAAGGTGCAGCCAATGATGGACAGATGTCTGGCTGGTTCTGGACTGATCTAATCAGGTTTGACTTGAAAATCAGATTTGCAGCTGAAGAGACTTGAAAGGCACTGATTTTTTCTTTTGGGTAGCAGAAGAGAAAGTCCTTGGCACATCAATCTTGAGAGATTAGAAATGTTAGTTATGATCATTTTTGTTATCTCTTAAATACTGTGCTAATACAGTTATTTCATTGCGTTACTGCATGTGTAAAATGTCAAAAATGTCTTGCATTTCAGACATGCTGTAAAATTGGCTTTCCTAATTTACAGTATACATGATGTTATTCATCTGTGTCATGTCCAACTCCAGATCTGTCACTAGGTCATAGCAGGAAGGGGTGATAAGGTCAAAATCCTCTGTAGTCCAAAACATCTGATTTCAATTCAGCCGTTGTGGTCTATGCAGATATGAAGGACGCAGCCCCCTCAATTTGCTGGATCAAGCTGAAGTCAGTCACCTGTCTGTGACACAACCAGCACGACATGGTCACAACCATGGAAATGACAGAAGCTGAAGTTGCTTACAGAGACTATTTGGTGGCAGCAGGCAAGTGGTTTTCAGTTTGCAAAACAGGCAGTGTCTGAGCTTAATCTCACTTCTGCTTAAGCTTGATTTTTTTTCTCAGTTGCGTGGATCAAATGTGTTGAGCCTCAGAAATGAAGACCGATGAATTATTGCTTGGCACGTTCCTCTCATGTGGCGCACCTGTGGGATCTTTTGTGTTCCGATGTTGTCGTGCACTTTGTCTCATGTAGACATTTCATCAACTGTCAGGCAAAATCAGCTCTATGCGGAATCTGGTTGGGTACAAATATAATCCTGTATTATCAGGCAAATACATGATTTCAGGATGATGGTGGGACAATGCTATGGAGCCCTTTACGAGTCCTGTAAAGTGAACAATTTTGCAAACATTGGCTCAAAACCTTGATTTAGAAATGGATGAAGCTACAGGGACAAATATTTGTGAGTATACAAATAATATGTAATGTCTACATTCAGGATTTCTTGATGAACGTAATTTAAAAGTTGGACATGGACTTGGACCCAGGATGTATTCTATTTGGATTGTCAGCCCCACAAATCAAGGACATGTATTTTTGACTTAGGCTGCACGGAAAAGCATTCTGCTAAAATGTTATTTCAAATTCTATGATATAAGGACTCCTTTCCTTCATTATGTGGGACACAGGTTGGCTGACATATTCTGGAAAATACTCCCTAGACCAAAGACTGATTGTCAAATGCCTTGTTACATTGGAAGCCTCATAAAATGTTGTGTCTTTTTGTGTTGGGGAGGGGAGTTCATCACAAAATGTGTGTGTATATATGTGAATAAATAATGTGTGAATACATATTTGTTAATAAATAAATACATTAATATATGTAAGATGTGTGTAAATATAAATATCTCACAGGTTATTCTCTTGATCGCTTCAACCAACAAACTAACTATGTACATCTGTTTCCATCAATGACATATTTCTGTCTTCATTTAATGTAGACAGAAATATCCAGCATGGATGTGTATGATACAATCTTAAATTAAACATCTAGTGTGTGAGATTTAGGTGAAATCACTTCAATTTGGCATAAATGGTATATAAAATAATCGCATTAAAAAAAAAACAGTGCCCTAATCTGCACCCGGAAGCACAATCGGAACATGTTTCACAACATTCCATTGTAAGTCGCTTTGGATAAAAGCTTCTGCTAAATGACATGTAATGTAATGTAATGTAACAACAATTTAGTGTTTAGGTTGATGTGTTTTCTGCATTTGTCGTTGTGTTTTCGCTAAATGTTGTTGTATTTTCTGCTTTTGTTAATGCTGTTGTGTTTTCCTATGTGTGGTGGTGATTAGCACTTCAGGGCCCCCATAATGTAAAGAGTAATTTAGTTTGATGTCAGTTATTAGAGGCCCCCACAGAGATTAGAGTTTCGAGATTACAATTCGAACCCTGCCCTTAAAGGGGAATTTAGAACAGATAAAAAAAAGATTTTTATTGTGGTACAATCATCACATTAATTACGGTTACATATTATAATCCATTGACAGCCTAACTTCATGTTAATGTACTGAATGTAATGAGGCTACTGGGAGAACCCATTAGCGCCAGACCACTGTCTATTTTTAGCTGTAACATTCTTGCTACAGTGAGTGCAGGCACAATATCTTTACTGATATTACTGTCATTGACAGTAATGCTGCACACGTCTCTATAACCAGTGTCGCGGCCCCAGATTTGTTGTGCTACGCCACTGTACATGTGCATAAAGTTAGCTGTTGACATATTTCATCATCATGACGAACATTTCTCCGTGGTATATTTCTGTCCGAGGACGAGGGAGCGGTGATGCCGGTGTCAGTGTCAGCCTATGGGTACGACGAGAGTGACGTCACGTGACCTGGGGTTCGGTTAAAACCGGAGTCCACACGTCGTGATTCCACAGCCGCGCGTGCAGCTCTCTCTTCCTCTGCTTTTTTCCCGCCTCTCTCTCTCTCTCTCCTGCTGCTCCTCACAGACAGGACGTCGAAACACCAACGTCTCCGAACAACAACGCACACGTGTATATCATTTATCCCCGTGGGAAAGAAAATCTCCGTGAGGTAAGTGGAAACCCTCCCCCTCGTGGTTGTGTGTCAGTGTCCATGCTCCTGTGGTCAGTTCACAGAGACTGAAGGTTTGCAGTCAGTCACCATATTTTTTTGGGTGCCAAGTGATGGAGATAAGTCACTAATCCAGACTTCAACTTAAATTATCTATGTTAACCTTTCCTGTTTTTGTCTCCTGACCGTGGTCGGGGAACGCAGGGGAGATCTACAGTTGTTACGTGGTGGCACACAAATGACAGGCCGTTTGTTTGTTGAAGAGAATCCGAGTTTATTATCTGATTGCACGGTAACATCCAACTCTCTCTCCCTCTCTGCTCCGGTCGCCGTCTTCACCATTCATTCAGCGGCACACACGTAAAATGTAAACAATAACACACCCGTGCGGGCTCGCTCACGGGCCGCCCCTCGGGCGCGCGCACTACTCACATTCACACACTGAGCTGCCTGGGGTGCACATTAGTGTTAGACGCATCCTACAACATACATACATACATACATACATACATACATGCATGCATGCATACATACATACATACATACATACATACATACATACATACATTCATAATCAATCCATCCATCCATCCATCTATCTATCTATCTATCTATCTATCTATCTATCTAATCACCTTTTTACTGACAAAAAAGCCTGAGGGATGAGTTTCTTAGGGCTTTTTTTGTTGTGAAAGGAAACCTCAGACACAGCTCCAATGGTTAACCTGTAATGTCATTTATTCTCCCGAAGATGTTCACACAACGTCTTATTTTGTCCACTCAGCGATTTGTTTTGAAGTGTACGCAGCAGATGCTCACATGTAAGAAGCTGAATTGGCAATATTTTGTGATAAACTGCTTAATTGTTCAACCACTTGTCCGATACTTTCATGTCGGTGAACTGAACGGTTCATGAATAAAGGTGTTCTCATTTTAAACCGTGTACATAATAAGTCAGACTTTATCATATTATTTTGTCCTACATTAAAGGACTTTTTGTAATACAAAGTTATACATTAATATCCCCTCCCTGTCTTGGTTAGAGTAACTAATTTACCTTCCCTGCTGTGTCTCAACTTTCTGCAGCAGCCCTCATCATAATCATCATCATCATCATGTCTAAAGGAACAGTGGTTCTGGCTTACAGCGGTGGACTGGACACGTCCTGCATTCTGGTTTGGCTGCAGGAACACGGATACGAAGTCATCGCGTTTTTGGTAAGGCTCCACAAGCATTGGAACTGCTCTTCTTTGAAGTTTTACGACCCACTGTAGTAAAGCAGCTGATGCAATGAAGCATTCAGCCATGTGAGAGCTTCTGCTGCTCGTTCTCCTGACAAAAGGTCTACACACTCCTGCTTGAATCACAGGATTTGGCTTTAGAATGCTAGTGAAAATAGAAGGATTTGCATTCAGGCAGAACTGCTCTGCATGCAGCTTTCCTTGTGTCCTGTGGTTTTGTGTGTGTGTGAGGTGGGTGCTGTTTGAGACATTATGGAACATTAAGCTCCTGTTTGTTTAAACTGCCATGGAGGCAGGAAAACGTTTCTGTAAAAAGCCGTCAGAGTCCACTGTGCACTTTAAAGGCGACATAGCCCGGAAGCTCCAATTAACGCTGCGTTGTTTTTTTTTGTTTTTTTTGTACTTGCTCTGGCTGAGCTAATACTATGCGTGACAGGAGCAAGACTTCCAACACAAGAATCAAAGCAAATTATGCCGGGGTGTAGATCAGTTAAAAAGACTTAAAAAATTCTGAAAATGTACGTTAATCTCCAACATTTAGCAAGGAAATGTCTAAAATCTCAATGTTTAACAGAGGAGTCTGGTGGTATTTAGTGACAGCACAGCTGAAAGCCTGCAATCATGAGCGGCAATTCTAATTCTAATGATCCAGTACATTGAAAACAACTGCTTTACAAGTCACTAGTCACTAGTTTGTGAACAAAGTCACTGCAGTTTCATACAGCCGTGTTGTGATGACCCCGTCCGCGTTGAGGAGGTACTACTTGTAACGGAAAACCAACCAAACTGCATAGTCGAGCCGTGGCGTGGCGTGCCGTACTGTGCCGAGTCGTGCCGGGACCATGTATTGGAAAAGCTGACTTTAAACGACTCTCAAGACCAGTATTAGTCTCAGATTTACTAATATAATACCTGGTACCTGCTTCCCACTAGTTAGTCAGAAGTGAAGAAGCCTTTTGGATGAGAGGTGAAAGGTCTTCAACTTAACTCAAACATGTCCAGTCGCCCACAGCTACCTACTGAAGAAAAAACAAAAGAGGATGCTGCATTAGTAATTGTTGTGTGTGTCCGCATAAATGATCAGTGAGCTTTGTTTTTCCGACATTAGCATGATGTATTTTAATAGAACACTGAAATAAACTGTCATAGTGTGTCGAGCTCAGGCAGCTCCTACAGCCTTTCAGTGGTGTTCGTGTCTGATTTCAGTTGTGAGGAGGTTGTTGCATCTCCTCCACCAGCGTGATCTGAATTACAAGATGGTACATGCAGGAGCTTTGTTCTCTTCCACAGGAGAACTTAAACCAAAGTTCCTGCATGACTTGTGACATTACTGATGTTATATGTGAAAAAATGTCTGTTTCTCAGGCCAACATCGGGCAAGATGAAGATTTTGACGCGGCTCGGAAAAAGGCAGAAAACCTTGGCGCAAAAAAGGTGAGAATGGTAGAATGATGAAATGTACTGCAAAAAGATGTTTGGACTCTAACAGACCTGAGCTGTTAGAATATTATTTATGAACTTTATCAATCATGTGTCATGTTTTACATGATTTCGTAATATAAGTAAATATTAATTTCAATGTTGGAGAACTTGGTGGTTTTTAGTGAGTAAGTACAATGTCAGATTAGTATAATGTAATTAAACAAACAAAGAAACATCTCCGGCATTCATATCACATGCTTATGAGTAGCAGACAAGCATCAGTTATCTTTTGCTAGAGGGTGAAGATGTGAAAATAAGTCCAAAAAGACTTACCCAAAAAGCTCCGTGTCCTTCCCTGTGTTCCTTTTGTAGGTTTTCATTGAAGACCTGCGTGCAGAGTTTGTTGAGGACTTCATCTGGCCCGCAGTCCAGGCCAACGCTGTGTACGAGGACCGGTACCTGCTGGGCACTTCAATAGCACGTCCCTGCATTGCTCGCAGTCAGGTTGAAATTGCACGCAGGGAGGGCGCCCAGTTTGTCTCCCATGGTGCCACAGGAAAGGTAAACTAGACACAGACAACGACAACTGTACTACACTGTGAGGGCCCAATTTGCCCCAATTCTGCCAACATGGCCAACTCCCTGTAGCCTGGATTTCCTTTTTATGAATTTTTAAAAATGATTTTATTGGTTGTTACAGTCAATGTGTCTGTGAGGATTCCATCTACTTAATCTATTTTTCTTAACAAGCCTCTGTCCATAGAC
The DNA here is from genome assembly GCF_958295425.1 of Solea solea. Lineage (NCBI taxonomy): Eukaryota > Metazoa > Chordata > Actinopteri > Pleuronectiformes > Soleidae > Solea > Solea solea. The sequence goes on from NC_081152.1 coordinate 11,414,678, forward strand.
TGAAAATTAGAATTCAGGCCATGTGTTATCAGGGTTGAACATTAACCTTTTTCAACCAAAGAACAACAGTTGGTCAACGATCTGCTGACCCAGGAGACAAAAGGGATTAAACAAAAATAGCCGAAATTCTATTATGTCATTTTCATAAATACCATGTACACTTTGTCATTTTTACTGTCAATTCAAACAGCACTATAGTCTTGATTTACACATTTATTGTGATTTTGAAAATGAACGATAAATGAAGTATTGCAAATTGTTTTCCGGTGACTGGAAAATGGTTGAAAACATATTAGTTATGTCAGTTTATCAAGTTATATAATATTTATGAGAATAAGTTGGAGTAAGACTTAGGTGTCAGGACGAATTATTGACTAATCAATATTAACTAAGTTAGTACTAACTAGAAGAAACTAGCACAGTACTTACTCTTTTATCTATAAGATTAAATAGACAGCAGGTATATTCTAAAGAAACCTCTTTATTCAAAGGTGAACATATCTGGAACAAATAGATTCCAGATATGTTCACCTTTGAATAAAGAGGTTTCTTTAGAATATAGGAAACATGCAGATAACGTCTTCTATATGGATCTTACACATGTGGGTTGTAAATGTACCAATAAACCGTAACGTGTACAATATTTTATATACTTTTGTATTCATAAAAATCCACATAAACTGGTTGCATGAGAAGTTGGTTGACTTTTTTGTTAATTGCCCCTGAGCAATTTTATTTTATTATTTAAAATCATTTCTGTTTAACTATGACAAAGAACATGAAGAACAAATAAGAACCCTGTGAGTTATGAACACAGAAAGTGGGAATGAAAAACAAACCAAGAAACTGCGAATGTCAGACATCTGATTTCCTGTGTACTGAACTGACCTAGAAATAAAAAGCTTTTGTCATCATTTAACTAGATCATATTTTGCAGCCATGGTCAGTGTGTATTAAAAAGATTAACAGGCTATAAAAACATTAAAAGTGTAGGCACTAAAATTGTTTAATTTTGCAGCTCATGTACACTGAGCAGACCTGCGGGGAGAGAAGCCGAGTTAGTCAGTGATTGATAGTAGCTAGAGATGATCCCCTTCTCATAATTTGTTCTCTCCATTTTAACTCCAGCTTGTGTGAATAGACTGACAAACTCTCCTCAACGTGCCTTGATCACATTGAAATTACAGGTGGTGAGAGATATGAACTTAAGTAAAGCTCAAAATTCACTTCCTGAATGGTAGCAGTTCCCACATGTTCACTCTGAGTGAGTCGATTTTAACTCACTCTGTGAGACGCTGCATTCACTGGCCCTTCTTTGTTTTTGATAAAAAGAGCATGCAGCCTCGCTGTGACATCCTTTTAGTAATATCACACTAATATCACAAACTGAAAATTGTTTATTCCAATGTGATTGAATAAAAAAATCCTAACCATATAATCAGTCATCATAAAATATTATAATGTTTGTTATTCAAACCCTTTACAGTTGTTTCTGTATTACTTCTTGACTGACACTTAAAATGTGTAAGTCCATATTTTGCCTGTAGGTGGAGACAAACACCACATTGTGACATAACATGACAGACCTTCATTTGGGCTGAAGAATACATCAGTTTTTATTTGAAAAGTGTAGTTTGAAACAATGCAATGAGCAAATCACGTTCTTGAATGCAATGAATTGCTCTATTTTTCAATTGTTCTGCGTTCTAAAGGTGTAACACTAACCTGTTGGAACATTTACATACATTTAAATGTGTCCATTTGTGCTGTAATAACTGAACTAAAGCTTTATTTAATAAAACAATTATGCTGTAGATTTTACCCAAATTATTCAGCTCTAACCTCCAGTGTTATCTCATAATCATCTTCAGCTGAATCTGAGCTATTGCTTCTATTGTATTGATTGGTTTCAATAAACAGGAACTGTGCATTAACATTTTTGTTAATGTGCCAGAGGTAGACAAGATGCTATTTTTCATCTGTAGTCCTTGGACAGATGTAGTGATGAAATCGACTCCACTCAAGCACTAGTGTCTTTAACTCTACTTTAAGACTTTCTTTTATGTTTTTCAGGGCAACGACCAGATCCGTTTTGAGCTCACATGCTACGCCCTGTACCCTGAGGTGAAGGTAAGTTTGGATCTTACTCAACATACTAAACTGCTCTTTGTTTCTGCACTATACAGTGTTTTAATAAGTTTAGAGTAAATGTTTATGTTAATTTTCAAATGTTATGCTTTATTTTAGTATCTCTCTCTCTCTTTATTACTGTTTTTGTTCAAATAGTAAATTTGAAAATGTCCAAATATGAAATGTTATTTAGTTTTCATGTAAAGCACACTGGGTTGCCCTTGTGTATGAAATGTGCTGTACAAATAAAGCTGCCTTGCCTTGCATTGCCTTCAGATCATTGCACCGTGGAGGATCCCTGAATTCTACAATCGCTTCAAGGGAAGAACAGACCTGATGGAATATGCACAGGTAACAGACACCTGTGAAGTAATGTTTTTACCACAGTTATTATTATTATTATGTATGCTCTACTAAAGTGGCAGGAGTGTTTGTTCTTCTGCTGCTGTACGTTGCTGCCATGTGATTGGCTGATGAGAAACTATTGAATTGGTGTACCTAATAAAGTGGTAGAATGACTCATTTATCATCTGATAAAATAAGGACACAGGTCTTTATAGATTTTTGTTTTACTCATTGAATACTCACACGTGCCGTATATGAGCTTGAGCTTTAATTTGATTTATGGTTTTTGCGTAGTTTTTATTTTCTTGTTCAGTATCGATATTCTATATGTGTCTCTTGTGTTATTTAACACAATTTCTCCACAGGGGTCAATAAAACCTTCTCTTTTTTTATGTGCTTAAAAAAGAACATTTAAAACCAAGCACTTATGTGTATACTGAATTTAGTTTCAGTATAAAATCAGTTATCACACCCATACTCTTTCACACCCATGGTTACATTTAATGTCAAATGACATTCAAATATATTTCTTTTAGACCACACACACCCATCCAGATGGCGGGTCAGACTGGTTTTGCCCACTAGAGGGGGCTCATGATGTTTCATTCAACAGCTTAGCTGGTTTGTGAAGTTCTTGTTGAGAGAAGAGTGTCATAATTCAGCTGCTGGTCCTTCTGCTGTCACAACTTTGATCAGCTTCAATTTGTCAATCTTTGAATTGCAGTCAAATAATACATATTACAGCAACTGAACACCTTCCTCTGTCACTCTGTAGAAACATGGCATTCCTGTGCCCGTGACCCCTCGAGCACCCTGGAGCATGGACGCCAACTTGATGCATATAAGGTGAGCAGGACCGTCTCTTCAGTTCTTTCTCAATATCTTTTCATTTTAATTAGAATTCAGAAGGATGATCATTCTCTATACTGTTTGTCTACACAGCTACGAGTCAGGCATCCTTGAGAATCCCAAGGTAAGAGCAGTTCACAATCACACTGAGTCACATTAGAATGACACTGATACAAATAATCACTGGATAAATAAAAGACACGTTTATTTTCCCTAGAATAATAATTAACTTATTCCACTCAGCTGTACTGTATTTATCATGGGTAGTTTATAAGGATAGTTCAGGTTAATGGTTGTATGAGTAACCGTTATTTAATCAACACTGACTTTGCTGAGTGTGTGGTCTCATGGAACCTCCTGATAACTGGACACTTGCTCTCTGACAGGGGTGGTCTCCAGCAGGGACAAGGACCATTTTCCTTAATGAAAGGCTCACCTGTTAAGATACACTCCTGCTTTGTTAAACAGCCTCTTCCTGCTTGAAATTTGTAAACTGCTCACTTCCTGCCCCAAAGTTCATTGAAAAAATCAGCACACAGGAGCTGTCGTCTTCATTTGTAAGTTCACGTGTTATGTGACGTTTGAAATCTGGTTTTATCGTGGTGACACAAACCTATCATACACGGCGGCGGTAGACACCAGCAATGTCACTGCAAGCTAGTAAAAAAAAAAAAAAACTTTGGTTTTCTGTTGGTTTGGTTTGGTAGATTTTCTCTCTTCTGTCCCTGCTGGCAGCCATTTCACTGTGAGTGTGTGAGTGAGTGTGTCGATAATGCGTCAGTACCTCATATGAGCTTGATACAAACATCAGTGTCACTTTGAGATGAGAGATGGTGACATTTGTTGTTATGATTTAAGACTGAGCATATATTTAATAATCTCTTCCCACGCACACACACTATTTGCTGTCATTTCCACTAACCCAGCAGACAAAAGAGAAAACATTACTTTTTGTATCCTGGAATGACTGTAAAAAATAACATGGCGGTAAGCCCACTGTCCCTTCCCCTGACCCATGCCAGCACCACAAGCGATGATTCACTCTCCCACAGTGCCAGGGGTGAGACAGAGTTTGATCTCTGCTGAGGTCGCAGGTCAAAGCAGTACATACAGGTTGCCCCCAGTGACCCCCAAAGCTCCCATCCCTTGGTCACTGTGTCTGTTTCTGTGTCTCCTTACTCCGGGTCTTTGCCAGGCCCTGGGAATAGCCTGGGACACACAGACACTGACTTGTCGTCAGCAACGCTTCGACTAATTCCCGATTTCATGGGAGCCGGGGAGGGGGAAGGGTTAGGGCGTTGCGCCCAGCTGGGGCCTCCTGGGTTCCAGCCCCAACTCCTCGGGACTTTATTGTCCCACTAGTTGTGCTGCCGCGGGCTGCAACGTGGGAGGGGAGCCATTTCATCGTGACACCGTGACACCAAAATGTCACCAGTAACAGTAAAGTACAAAGACAGTGCGCCAGACAGATGAGTCCCCAATGGAAAGAGTATCGCAGGGAGGCGAAGGGTCCCGCGCTGCTCGAGTGGCGATGCAGGGGCAGGGCCACTGTAACTCACAGACCTCTATCTCTCTCTCCGTCCCTTTCCCACCCCTCCGCTGCCCATTTATTGGCCTGTTGAGAAATGTTTTGTGAAGAATGACAAGAACCTGCTCATGGTAGCATGGCAGTGTACGATGACTGTATTGTAAAACCGAATTTCATTCAGAGGTTTTGTGTATGCCCATTTACTCCATCCAATATTGTTTTGAAATTTGAACGAGCTGCAATTATGGAATCATTTTCAAACATGACCAGAAATCACTGGCTGAATTAGACTTTTACCAGTTTATTCCCAGTTAATTAGGTTAAAAGTAAATATCACAGCTACATTAGTGACACTGTGTCCACATTTTTAATTGATAATTAATAATTTCTAATTAAATGTATATGTAACATTCAGGATTTAAGCATTCACTGTCCCCATTTTTGTTAAGTTGACTATGGAGGCTTTAGAGAACTGGCTTTATGACCTCTGGTTACCTCCATGTCGAAATCACGTTGAAAATGCATAACCACATTTGTATACCACCGTATATGTGTCACTAACACTTGACCCACAATGCAGTTTGTCGACGCTTGACTCTGTACATGTCAATCACTACTTATTATTGACACTGGCTTAGAGTTCTGCCTCCAAACCTCTTCCTCGAAAACAATTCACATGACTGCGCATTGCTCATGTTATCAATCTAGGGCTTCTGTTGTTTTGATTGAGAGACAACTAGTGGCAGTTTTTTAAAGTACCTAAAAGTGAGTAAAAGTACAAGTTTCTTACCAGAAAAAGACTTTGGTAGAAGTTGAAGTCACTTTTTTATAATATTACTTCAGTAAAAGTATATGACATTTACTGTATTTAAGTATGAAAAGTAATTTTCTTTTTTAAAATTTACTTTTTTAATGTTTTAGAAGGAAGGTTGTGCATTAGATTCCCCGCTCAGCTCGTCTATACGTGTCCATGAGTAAGACACTTATCCCCACGTTGCTCCTGGCAGCTGTGCTGGCAGCGTGTGAATGAGTATGGAGGATATGTGATAGAAGATGTTCTGTATATGAATATGAGAGTAGCTGATTTTATCTGGTAGTAATGAGTAACAAAGATAGTTAGGGGAAACGTATTGGAGTAAAAGTACGATTTATTTAGGAAATGCAGTAAAAGGAAAAGCTGCTGGAAATATAAATAAAGTAAAGTATAGATATATGAATTTTGCATTTAAGTACAGTAACACTACAGATACACTACAACACTGGCTAGAAATTACATACTGCCCATTTACTATAATTATACCTGACCTAAAACAATCAATAATGCAAAAAAAAAGTGAATTTCAGAAACAACGTGTCAGATTATGATCCACCGAGAAGGTCATCTGAAAGAGGTCATCTTGTTTTAAGTATCTCCTCCTCTGTATTACCCTCTTTCACTCCTCCTGTTACAGCCCTAAAGGCTCAGAGCAGAGCACAACTATTCAAAGTCCCCGACTCCCCCACCTGTGGTACAATGGCCCTCTCTCTGCTCAACACGGCGAGATTAGAAAATGTCCAAATGGTCGCTCATATGTTCTCTTATAGATAAGACTCAGCGGAGTTCAGGTTACTCTACGATTACTGCTGTATCCTTCCTGATAATCCCGAAACCATGTTGCCTGTGGCACAATGGCCTGGTGGGTTTTGTGTGTGTGTTTGACTCACTTCAATTTGGTGGCATTCACTGATGTGAAGACATGCGCCCAACTTCAGCAAGATGCTCTCATGTCTGTACACTGTGCACACCTGAACCAGTCATTTATTTAAAACCTTGAACTCAATCACAGCCGACATAACCGTTCATGTACATCATCATGATGTACTGCTGTGATTGTGTTGGAGTTTCTTTAGGCTGGCACTTTTTAAATTTCTTTGCTTATTTCAAGCAGGACCCAAACGGATGACTTAAATGCAGAAATGTTATGTATTATATCTTTAATTTCAAGTTGAAAACATCAATTAGTATATAGTGTCGCTGATGTTGTTGTGATATTAACTTTGAACCTAATTCACAAATTTAACTGGGAGATGTCTAATTCAGCCAAATGTGACAGTGTTTGAAACATTTTGATTTTGTCATGTGTCATTTCCGTGCAACTCTTATATACTTATAAGAATAACTTAATTTATATAGCAGCTTTACCACAAGACAAGATAATCATAACAATATGCCACAGTGAGGATCCTGGATTTGAGAACACTCAGTGAGGCCTTGCTATAGAGTCTCAGAGGGATCAGTGCTCATGGGATATTAAAAGGCCCTTTAAAGCTTTAAGTATACATAATAAAATCTTAAAATCAATTCTAAGACACAGTCAACCAGTAAAGGGCAGTGAGGATTGGCGTTTTGTGGCCACATGTCTCTGTGCATGATTGACTGTACTTGCATTATTTAATTTCGCTAGGCTCAATTCACACATGCGGCATGAAATTTACATTTATCTCTATTTATCTTTTGTTGGATTCAACCAATATGCCAATTGTTAGATGTCCCTCCAGCCTCTGTCCATTTCCTCTTTCTCTCTCTCCGTCCCTGCACACATGAGCAGTCAGGGCCCAGCCTGAGGCAGCCCGACACTCGTCCTGTGTCATTAAAACATCACCTCTGTCTTAATTATAGCTTCTATCGGCGGTGCTTCCCCAGGCCCCCTCTGTTCTTTTGATCCTTGAGCCGATGGGCCACTGCTTGTGTTGACCAGGAGTAAAAGGAGCGTAATGCCAAGCCGGGCGCTCACCTAAGAGGAAATGAAAACTTGTTTTCTGCCGGTCGCATGGCTGGGTGGCTCGAGAGATGGATGAGCAGGCTGCCTGCAGGGGAAGGAAGTGGTGTTGTAGGTGTGTGTATGTATGCATGAGAATGTGTGCTTTGAAGCAAAGAGGTCAGCGTTTGCCATGTGCCTTTGCTGCCCTCAGGTCTGATTGGTCTGACCTGTGGTACTGCGGCGGGTGCTGTGGCGGGTGCTGCCTGTGTCCTGGCATCGCGCTGGCTTCGCACCTGCGTGGTGTCATTCACTTTATCCAAAGGGAGTTTAACATTAACCAACCCCCCCCCCGGATGTTAAGAATTTAAATGTCTCTCGAGCTCATCACGTGCATATCGTTTATTCTTGCCTCAGTTTGCCGTGTTTGCATTTTAAAGAGCAGGACAGACGGGAAAACACGGTTATTTAAACGTCACTTCCAACCCATTGCGCCAAAAATATTTGGAACCATTTGTTTCTCTTCCATCACCCTCTCAACTCTGCCCTCCCCTCCCCTCGCTTCCTCCCCCTCTCCCTCCTGCCACCTCTGCCTTTTTTTTTTTTTTGGGCCCCGTGGGCTTTGATTGAAAACCAATGAGGCAACTAATATGTGGAAAGATAGAAATTTACTTGCTTTAAGTTCATGCGTCAGCCCTCTCCTTTGCTGCATGGGCCTTGTTTAGCACAACAATATGGAAGAAGCAAAGGAGCTGCTCTGTGCTACATGATGGTGTGCTTCACGCCCCATTTGCCACCAATACCTCCTGCCCCCCCTTCGCCTTCTCTATCTCTACCTTTTCCTCTCTTTCAGGGCCACGGCTTTGGGACAGGTCCACCTGCAGGGGGTTTGAATTGAAATGCATTGATCTCTCGTTCACTGGAAACTGCCGTATTCCCCCTTTTTTCTCTCTCTCTGTGCAGCCACTGCTTGTCAGGCTGAGCGTGTGTGAGCTTTTTTTTTAGCATTTCTCAGTCGGACACTGCATGAATTTGTATACTCTTTAAAATGTGGTTGATTGGTGGAAACGTAAAAAAAAAATAATAATAATCGACATCATCTGTGAAGGAAATTTTAATGTTTTAACAAACAAAAGCCAAACTCTGCTTGTTTAAAGTGCAGTTTCACCCATTTGTTTTCCTCACTTGGTGAAATGAAGAATAAACTTAAAATCATTTAATTCCCATTCTATTACAGAGTTGGATGACATTTTTTTTTTTTTTATTCGATTTTTTTCAGATCGTTTAATCATAAAAGTCGATAGAAACACAGTAAAGAGCAGAGTGGGGCTTTTATTTTCTCTGCAGGAAGCGACTTTGATGTCAACTTTTTGTCAATTGTATTTATTTTTTTCAATCCTAACGTCCCCTGTCGATTAACACATTTATCTCTGGAAATTAGTTAAATATTGTATATTTTTTTGGGCGAATTAATGCTCACAAAGTGTGAAGTATTCCTGCGAGTCCACTTTCGGCGTTCACATGCTATATTGTGTTTTATTTCAAGGTTGTCAAAGACATGCACGTGTTTACAGCAGCATGTAACATCACAGGATACACTGTTTTTTTTGTTTTTTTTGTATTTAAAATGCAGACTGTCCCCCATCAGAGTAAAAGGCTTTTTAGGGTAGTTATTTCACCCCTCTCCCGTTTACTCTCATTTGGCATCTTTCAAGGCTCTGAGGCAGAAAATAAAGGAGAGGCAGTATGTGCGCCTTCTCAGTCAATTTTGGTGTTTAGTTAAAAGGAAGGAACGCGAATGCACTGCTCGTTTTTTTTTTTCTTCTTTTTTCCCCTCTCTGACAGGTGGGGAGCGGATGCCGATTAGTTATTGTATGATGATTTAGTGTCTGGTAAAGCTTTCCATTTAAATGCACCCAGTTATTTTGCATAGTCCCCCTGCAATTTGCCTCAGCTGAGGAGACATTGGCCACCATCCTGTCCTAATGCTATGTAATTGTCGGAGGGGGTGCCATCGCTGGGCGGACACGTCAGGCTCTTTTAGGTCCCAACTATGACTTGCTGGAAAACCTGGCTCCCACCAAGTGGAAAAACAGCATCTGTCAGTCAACCGGGGACAACTTCAGTGGATTTATGAGATGTGTCTTTTGAAAGTAAAATGGCAGGGAAACTTCATTCAGGATATCAGAGCTGTAAAAGCCGAACATTGGAGGAGATAAAGACATGGAGGGAGAAGGTCCCAGACACCACATGACAAACTGGGGGGGGGGGGTTTGCAGACAGGTAGAATATTACTGAAGACTTAATGTTGTTCTGATAGGTTCTGACATAGTATCAGGTGTATTTTGACCTGTCAAGTGTTTAGTGTTCATGGGGATGTGAGTAATTTCTTTCTCTTGCCCTTTCCCTTTCTTCTTCTCGGTGCACACCACTTTTCACCGCCTTCCCCGCAGTGAAGGGTCTCGCAGGGAAAATGAAACCAAATAGAGGAGAAAAATGGAATATTGATTTTCTCTTCTTTTTTTTTGTATTCACTCTACTCTTGATGGAATTTTCAGGTTTCTCCTTCTTCACGCATGATCCCCTCTTTTCTCCTATCCACAATGTCTCGGGTTTTCGTGATCACCTCACACAATATAGTCCCCTCTCTTGTCGCGCTACTTTTTTGATGAGGTCTCGGAAAGGTCGTGGGTTATTCATCAGGTGGATATCAAGTGTGCGGAACAGAGAAAGTGAGTGTATGTGTGTTTTTCTTTCAGAGTTACGCTCCTGCTGACCTGTACCTGATGACCAAGGACCCGAAAGACTCTCCCAACACTCCAGATGTGCTAGAGATCGAGTTCAAGAACGGTTTGTGTCACCTGTTGATTCCTCTGCTGCATGCTGTATTTGTCTGTAATGTCACAACTGCTTATTTTAATGGCAAAAACACTATTTAAAAAAAAAAAAAAAAAAAAATTTATTCTAATTTTTAGGCCCTGTGATGGACTGGCAATCTGTCCAGGGTGTACTCCGCCTATCGCCCTATGTCAGCTGAGATTGGCACAGCACCCCCCGCGACCCTCATGTGGAGGATAAAGTGGTAGAAGATGGAATTAATTTATTTATTTTGGTCTAAATATGCCAGATTGTAGACGCTATCTTATTTCCATCTGTAGTCCTTAAGCAGGTTGACGTTACACATTTAACCCTTAGTGCCCACGTGGCATAGATCCATGCCGCAGGCGCACCCTTGGTAAATTGCCGTGGGAATAATACACAACCCCTTATATGGACATCCTGGGAGTGTGTGTTTTTATAGGTCACATCTTCAGGCTTTTCAAAATGCGTTTTTGTCATTGAGTCAAAGTTATGATTCATTTTATATCACATATTTTCTTTTAAAAAAACGATATTTGTGCAGAAGTCACCAAAATATTATTTAATGTTCATAAAAACGAGCCAAGGAATTTTGAACTGTGACATGTTTCCAAATGTCACAAATTTGAGTACTTTTTCCTCAGGTGTGTTTATATAGTTGTTGAAAATTTAAAAAAAAATTATAATTTCATCAGATTGTCTAGGTTGTGCTGGGAAAAAAAGAATATAAAACACTTCATGTGTTCTAAGGGTTAACATATAAATACCCACAGCAGTGTAAAGCCACAGATAAAGATAAAACATAATAAAAAGAACAATGTGTTCAGAATATACAGTATATATAATAATGACAATGGTCTATTCAAAATCTGACAATTTAAAGGTCAAATCAGTGATTTGATTTAAATTTTTGAAAATCTGCAATCTTGTGAAATGCATTTGCTGCTTTAAATCAGTGAGAATGAAGAAAAGAAACTGAAAACTTTAAATTAAATCTTAAATGTCAAGATTAAAGTCAAACAAAATTTACATTTTTGTTTTAAGATAAATAAATAAATGAATAAATAAAAACAAATTTAATTTAAAAACAGAGTACCAAAAGCCTGTGTGACACAGAGGAATAGATGTTTTACTTAGCTTGCATAATACTTTAAAAAAACAACAACTGAATGATCACTTGTGGAAGTCCATCGTCACTCAGTGTCCACTCTTCTCCACGCTTCTTCATGTCACTTAACATTGATGATCATAGCCACAGGGCTACAGCTCTAATGTTGACCCGGCTACACTTAATCACCATTCCTGACCACCCAGACTTATCCTTAACCCCTCGCTGCATAACTTAGTCCAAAGCTGCCGTGTTTGGCCCCGGGCACACACACACACACACACACACACACACACACACACACACAGGCCGGAAGCATTAAGTCCAGCTAATACACTGTGGCCTGAGGGAGTAGAGAATCATTAGATATATCGCCACGAGGGCCAGGCTGAATAGTGGAAAGTGTCATGTGTTTGCACAAAGTGAAAATGGCAAGAAACATCCAGGCCTGGGGCGAACGGCACAGATGTCCCTTCATCCCTGATCAGTGGTGGTGAATGAAGATCACAAACATCAGTTGCCCGTGAGACACAGGCTCCTCTGATGGTGTTGACCTGACGGACGGCTTTATGAGCTGAAACGGTGACATGAGAGACACTTGGTAGAAAATGACCAACACTTTTTTATGTGTTCTTTTTAAGATCATGAATAGTTAAAGCTGTTTTCCTATATATAAAATACCTTGTAGCGCCCACTGTGCATCTGCACTGACGCGGTGTCAAGATCACTTTACCAGTTCCCCAAAGAAAATGTTTAACTATAAACCAAGCAGGCTGGCATCATTTCAGAGTGAATAAGGTATGCTTTTGTAAGACAGTGATGCAGTGGTAAAGCCTAGTCTGGTTTTGTGGGCTCACTGCATGCCTGCGCTCCATTTTCACACATATTCTTTGCCTTTATTGAGCGCCCTATGACAAAAGATGTTTTAGTTGTCCACACAAAGGCCCGAGCCTACTCCTCCCTCTGAGCACAAGATCGGCACAAGAATGTTTCATTTCATTCCCCCTCCCACCTTTTTATCCCTGCCTTTCTCACCAAAGTTTTCTCACTGATTAAAAAAGAATATTAAACGACATGAACCTTTTCCCCCGTCAAACACTCCATTCCCCAGTCCTCTCCCCTTTTTTTTTTTTTTATATTCTTAAAAAAAAGAAAAAATATCATCCCTCCCTCCTTTCATGCCAAAGAAGTAGAGAGAGGAAAAAGAGACAGAGAGGAAAAATGTAAAGCAGTAATTTTTCCTACAACTGTGTCTGCGCTCCCATTGTCTGCACTGTTAGGCTGCGAAAAAACTGAAGAAAGGGATCTCGGCGGAAAAAAAGGAGAGCCCTCAGCGGATGATGGAACCCTCACGATGGACAGAGCGAGGGGAAAAGAGCGAGCGCAGGGACCAAGGGCCAGCCCCTTCACTCCCACGTTCAGACTCTACCGTCATTTATTTGAACTTTTAATCTAATTATTAGGTATCGGGGAGGAGGGGGGGGATCCGCGGTTTTAATAAAGCACCGTCCATACGGATCTCTCTCCTGCGCTGAGAGGTACTTTTCCTCTCTCCCACGGGAGCCGCCACCATTCCCTGGGCCGTCAACAAAGCCCTTGTCTAAAAAAATTTGTCAAGTCCTTCATATGTCGGGGGTTTTGTAAACCGTGGGTGAGAGGCGACCAGGAGAGCGGCTTCTTCTCTTCAAAGCTGTTTGACTGACAACTGCAAGCATGCTGAAGGATGTAGAAGATGGATGTAGCGTTAACATAAGCAAAGCAGGGCTGGCAAATATTGATATGGTATCAATGTCATGATATTGTCTCGTCTTCATGGCATCTTTGGTGTCTTTTTTCCTGGTTACTGAGGCGGCTGCATGGGCTGATATTGAGGCAAATTCAATGAAATATTATGATGTTGAATTAAATATTAATTAAAAACTACACAGATTCAATACACAATGATATAACCATTTCCAATATTTTTGGTTACAGCAGAATTAGCAATTTGGTTGTTTCTCACTAGGGCTCCAACAATTATACGATAAATCGATTGTTAAGTTAATCGTCAGCTATTTTGATCATGAATTCATCGGTTTGAGTGATTAGATGATTAAAACTGGTAAAATGTGAATATTTTCTGGTTTCTTTGCTCCATAGAACAAAGAAATGTTTGAAAATGGAATCATTATTTTGACATTTTCGGACAATAATTGACAGATGAATTGATTATGTAAATAATATTTCTTGCACATGTAAATAATGTATATAAATGTTAAAAAGCCAAAGATATACACTATATAACCATCTGAAATGAACTGTAATTGAATGACGTATTTCAGATCATTAACTGCTAGAATTCACTGTGTTTTTAGAACAAACTTTTCATGAGCTCAGAAAAACAGCTTAGCGTCGTATCAAGATAAAGTGAGATGTAGCTCATATGTCCGCACATAACTTACAAATATCAAGGTATTATTTATAAGCACAGCCCTATAAAGAGATTATACAAAAGCCTATATTCTATTCTCACCACACACATGGATACACACGCACGCACACACACTCTGTTTGTTTGCTGCGTCCACCTTTGGCCTGTGTTGCTCATTGAAGATCTGCTATGAATAAGCAGATCCATGACAGTGATTGATGTGCACTTGGTTTAAGTGGCTTTGGGGAGGAAGCGTGCGTGTGTGTGTGTGTGTGTTAAAAATATCATCACAGGACGATGGGCGATGAATGTCTCTCGCACATGCGCATGAACACACAAACACTTAGTGGCAACAGAGGAAAAAATCCCAGTGCTAAAGAGAGCAGCGGCAACAAAGCTGCGTGTGTAATTGAATTAGGTAAAGGCCTGCCCACAATTTCACAGCCTTCAAATAAGCAGAGCCTTTGAATTTATTAGCCACTTCTCACCACCTCCTTTTGTAATGGTTTTCACTTTTATCTGACGACTATTGATTTCACTCACGGAGATAATAATGAGCACTTGTCGGCACATTTTGTAAACTCTATAGTCGGGTAGTTGTTAGTAGTTTCCAAAAAAATCCACTTATCAAGGCCGTCACAAAGTAAAAGTTTATTCTCTTAAATGTTCATTTTTGGTGCTTTCGGATCTTGTGTAGGCCAAGACGTTTCTTTAATTTCACTAATTACAAAGATAAATAAAAAGTATTCTCTTGGTGTGTCATCGTGATCTTTTAGGAGTTCCTGTCAAGGTGACCAAAGTGAAAGAAGACATATCCATGAGCACTCCGTTGGAGATCTTCTCACTCCTTAATGAGATTGGGTAAGCATTTACTAATTTATACAAAGCTTTATTTTCAAAACTGGACACTCTCTGCGTGATTTGTTAGATGTCCAATGTAAGGGAACTTCTTCGGTAGAAAAGTGTGTGAATATCTCTCTTTAAATAAACACTGACATTGTCAGGACAAAAACCTGGTCCTAACAAGGCGGAACCTCATTTCTGAAGAGCTAGTTAAGTGAAGGGCTACGATTTGAATTGTCCTTAGGTTAAGTTTAGGGTTAAGCATTAATTGGTTATGGTTAGGTTTAGGGTTAACACTTTGTTTAGGCTGTCGAAATGAATGGAAGTCAATGCAGTGTCCTTAAAAGGATAGCAGCACAAATGTGTGTGTGTGTGTGTGTGTGTTATTTTTTAATCCTTGAGTTTCCCATGACAAGTTTTGTTCTCCTCTTTTTTTTTTGGAAATCATCGTGGAGTTTAGAGTTGATGTGGCAGCTACCGTGAATTTAGTGCTGCTTCTTTGAAGACTTGTTTTAAACTAGATGTCCATTATCAGGGGATATATTTGAGGGATTTAGACAAATAAAGAAACATGATTTTAGAAGATGCTGTGACAGTTCTGTGGAAGTTTGAGAAGAAATGTTAAGATGTTTTTATTTACTCTTGAAGGCTTTTGAGTTTTTGTAAAATTGTCTGTCTTCCTCTTAGAGGAAAACACGGTGTGGGCAGGATTGACATTGTGGAGAACCGTTTCATTGGCATGAAGTCCAGAGGTAAGGAATTAAAAATTATTTTTCTATTTCTGCCAAATTAAGTGTGACACACTGACTTCACTCGCATTAACGACGAAATGCAGCGAGATGGACATATTTGTAATGTTTTAATTTTACATCTATTCACAGCCTTTCCTTTTGAGGTGCCGTCTGCAGCTGTCACGCAATTTGTGGATATTTTACTTGAGTGCTTTGAGTGTCACACTTGCTTCTCTGCTTCCATACAAGTGGGCTGAATGGCAAACACACACACGCACACACACTTTGACTCTGGCTCACCTGCAATCACTGAAGTTACTTTGATTCACACACACACACACACACACGACGATGTACACGCTTGTGTGTGCACTCTGTTGCATAGAGACGTTTTTCTTTCTTTATCTTTGGTTACAACAGGTAACTTAAAAAGCTCCTTTGTTGGGTTTCGACGTGTGCATTTCCACAAATACACAAGATCCATGCGCTGCACGGCCTTGTGTTATGCACACACACACATAATATGTGTGTGTATACACACACACACACGCACACACACTCCTCTTCCCCCCACGACACTATGTGCTATGATTGGCAAATTGACTTGCCAACAGACTGTGGCTGTGGCGCAACTTGGCAGGTAGAAATTGGAAAATGGGAAGCCCACTTTTCTCTCCCTTCTGCTGAACAAAAGATCAAAGCTTTTTCCTCCACTGAAGCCATGGGAGGAGGTGGAGCACAAGGTGTCCAAGTGGTTGAATAACTGCCATCGAGTGCACATGTTGGTCGCCTCTGCGATGGCAGGCGTGTGAGCACAATGGATGATGGGAGGGAGTGAATGGTGACATGTCATACTTATTTGTGTTGGGTCATATTTATTTTGTGTCGGGTCAGGTGGGCGGTGCGGATCGAAAATGGATTGTCGAGAATGTTGTCAGTGTGCCGCAAAACACTCGGCGTCCTGTGCCGCAGACAAACATTTCCCCCACCTGTCACAGCGCTGTCAAACCTCTGACCTGCGCACAGGTGACGGGCACCGGCGGAGGTGCCGTCGGAAGCGGCTCCTTCCTTTAATGATGCCCAGACTCCTTCGTGTTTGCCGCTGTCAAACTCCAAGACGGGGCTGTCTTTGGAGGAAAAACACTGCCGAACATTTTTAATATATTCACTTGTTTATTCAGGTAAAATGGCTTTTTATCTATTCCCGACCGTCTTAAGAGATATTTATCTCTTGGTTCGAGAGGATCAGCTCAGGGTGAATTAATTCCTGACCCGAACCCCTGCAGGTCTACAGCATGGTTAGCATACCTGCAGTAACCGTATAAAGATTAAAACCTCAAGAACCACAGGGGGCGTCGTCTCTTAAAGCTTAACTAAACTGCCACAGTTGGAGCTTACCCAGATAGCATTTCATTGTTGCTCCTCACTGTTAAGCTCACTCTCTTTTGGAGCACTTAAGCCAAGTTGTGTTGGAGGGCAGTTTTAACTTATTTATCTGATAGAGCCAGCGGAAATGTCCCTACGTGCCCTCTGTGGCCCGGGATCAAAAAGCCAGTAGCCGTTCTGGCTCAGGTGGCGTCTTTTGAGGCTTTAGACAATTAGCTAAGCTCTGTTTTTTTGGCCACCAGCCCTGTAGTAAGTGCTTCTCCATTTTCAGATCAGCAGCGGTGCCGGTGCCGTATTTGGAGTGACGCAGAGTTGAGTTGTGCTTCTCGCCAGAATGAGAGAGACTAGAAACATTCAGTGAAGGATTATGGAGTCAGAGGGACGCAGCGACAATGTGTAAAAGGAAAATATGGCACGGCTCTAACATTTTTTTTCACTTACTATAAAACAGAATATTATTGATAAAGCTCTTACTTGTGTTGACAGAGATGTCATGAAGCTTTTTTTTCCCCTGCCCCCCCCCCCCCCCCCCCCCCCCCCCCCTCACACACGCACATTTTTTATTTTTTTTTAGCTGACATTTGAGTGACAGCTTCATTTTTCCTGTCATCTACCTCATCTTTTCTCCTCTCACCCCTCCCTCCCTGTCCAGAGGGGGTAAATTGCAGGGTAGGGAGAGACCTGGTCCAGGCGCCAGGCTGGCAGGGTCCTCCTACTCCGTCATTTACCCAGGACAGGCTCATCCATGTTTTGTGACAGCCTGTCTGTCACATGGCTAATGGCTAATAGAGCTGTTTGCGTGCAGTTAGTTTAGGTAAATATGGCTTGCAGTTTGTGGCCCTATAAGTGGCCAGTGATGATGACAGCACCACTATTTAGAGTAAAATTAAGGTATTTTTGTGAAGGAAATTATATGTAGGATTTCAGTAATGTGTTTTTATTATGATTTATGTTTTTATTTATTTAAATATGTTGTATTTATTTATTAACTTGTTTGCTGTGTTTGTCAGGGATTTATGAAACCCCGGGAGGCACCATACTGTTACAGGCTCATTTAGACATCGAGACCTTTACCATGGACAAAGAGGTACGGAGGATCAAACAGGGACTCGGTATCAAGTTTTCTGAGTTCATCTACAATGGTGAGTCCTTAAAAATAAATTATATTTATTTAATTATAATAAACATATTGTTATATTTCATTTGATTAAAATAATAATATCGGCACTAATCCGTTTTTGTGGCAATTGTGTGGCGTGTTTATTTTAAACATGTCACCGTGCGCCTTTTACATAAGAGCAAAAGAACACATGTGTTCTTGTGTGTTGCGTACGTTTGCATGTGTGCGCATGAGCTTTTCTTGGCTCAGGTGTCTTAATCCTCCCTTCTGCTCGGTCTCCAGTCCCCTGCACCTTCATCCACATAATAGGATCAGTGCCATTAGAGACCGACTACTAGGCCACTTCAGTTATACCCTCCAGAGACAAGAGGCGAAAAACATACACACACATAACATATGCATGCATGGAAGGTGCTACCTTCAAACACAGAGCAGAGATTAAACCCGTGGCAGGTTTAAATCCTTAATAATTGTGCAGATAAATAACAGACAGCTTGTGGTGGGGCTTATTTTTAACAGTCCACCTGCCCTGCATCTGTTTTGCATTAATACTGCATTATCTATCAAAACAATCTTTCATCAGAGGCGATTGAGCCGCTGGAGTTCGTCTGATGCAGCGAACGTTGGACACGTGAAAAGTAAACAGCCACCATTACTGCATTCGTTATTAATTAATGTTCAGTAAAAATTAAAAAAAAAGGATACATTTATTTATTTAAGTACGGGCACCAAACATGTGAGCTCATAATCAAATGTATGTTCTGTATCTTGTATATTTTCTTGATTTGTCCCACCTAATTATTTTTGCAATTTATAAACAAGATTGAAAATGAAACCAATAGTCATAGTGAAATATATAAAGTGTAGTCAATGATTTATAAATATAAAGATATATATTAATGAGTGAAAGTTTAGCTCTTACGGTGACAGTGAGTCACTCACATTGAGACACAAAATCTCTTTGACTCTAAACTTAAAATGGGGCCTGTGTGCGAGCGACTGCTGAATCAGAGGCAATAAAAGCCGGGAGGAGTTGTGTCTTTGAACGTGGCCCCGGTGACGAGGTGGAGGTCAACCCGCTGATGAGAGGAGAACCCCTGCTGAGTGGGGCGTGTCTGACCTCTGCACGTACACAGACACCGACTTTGCCCATCTGTCTCGGAAACTGATTTGCAAGATGAGAGAAATGACGAGGGGAGGATGAAGTTTACCTGTGACAGAAACAACACCAGAGCACACAGAGAGAGAGAGAGAGAGAGAGAGAGAGAGACAGAGAGAGAGAGAGAGAGAGAGGGAGAGCTTCATATCTGGGGAAAAAAACAACAACAAAATAAAGCAATAGACTATGTGGACCCAGCTCTTTATGGAGGGATTTGCAGAGGAACTGTCTTGTTCTTCACTTGCTTAGCAAATGCTGTGATTTATCATTGTCTGTTCAGTATTATTTAAAAACTATGAACATAATTACATTCAAATATTGATCATATAAACTCTTTTTTTCAAATGCCATTTGATCAACTAATTAGTTACAGCATTAAATAAGGATTTTCTTACCTTTGTGTTTGGAACAAAGGCCTTTGAGCAGTCTCCTGCCCCCACAAACGTGTTCACTTTTTAAAATCCGGTTTTTAGATCCCTCATCTTAATTTTACTCTCATTGTTTTACTGTTAATGCAAAATTGTGTTGCCTTTGAGTTGAGGGAGACTTACAATTCTCAGAGTGAGAGTTTGAATTGCTCTTCATTTGACAATAAACATCTTTTACCATGTGTCTCTTGTTTTTAAGACAAATCAGGCATTTTAAGAGGTCATAGAAGGGGAAAGCACGAGCTGAGTTCCCAGCACTTGAACTGGACAGCTAGATCAGTGCCTGTATCTGTTGTTTATTTGTGATTAAAAAGAAAAAGAAAAAAAGGCCCATAGCGCTATGTTTTCGTGATACATTATGTCATTCCTGTGTTTTCTCGCCTCAGGGTTCTGGTACAGTCCAGAGTGTGAATTTGTGCGACACTGCATAGCCAAGTCCCAGGAGAACGTGGAGGGCAAAGTGCAGCTCTCCGTCTTCAAGGGTCAGGTCTACATCCTGGGACGAGAGTCGCCCAAGTCTCTGTACAATGAGGAATTAGTCAGGTAAGTTGTGTTTGTTTGTGTCGACTTCTTTTCGTTACCTATTGATTACATTTTCAGGTTAAAGCGCTGACTTTGTCAGGGCCGGTGGTCCTCATGGGAATTAAAGGTCTATGTGTGAGTGTGTGTGTTCTAGGTATTACTCTGTTTGCACAGTCACATTATGGGGACTTGTGGGGACAAAAAACAAGTAAAGTAAATGATTACATTTTAAGGTGAAACATGTCGTATGGTTAGGATCAAGTTAGGTTTAGGTTATGGTTAGGGCTTCACCTTCCTAGTAGTTAGGGTTAAGGTTAGAGGTTAAGTCATGGAACCAGACTGTGTGTGTTAGGGTTATTCTGTTAGCCCTCAAAAAGGGCTTTTTGATGTTTAAGACTTGGTTTTAGGGTAAGGGTTAGGTTTAGATAAAGGGTTAGGTATTAAGTTGTGATGGTTAAGGTCTAGGTAATGCATTATCTCTATGAGCATCCTCACTACGAATGCTTTATGTTTTGTGTTCCCTCTTTTGAACATTTTCTGGCATAATGTCGGGATTGTTAGTCCTAATGAGACAGAAAATACTTTCTAAAGTTCTAGTTAATGTAAGAGTGACGAGGTGAGTTGTGGTTACTGTAGGTGAAGGTTAGGTATTGTCAGGTCATGGTTAAGGTTAGGCTTTGGTTAGTGTGTCCAAATGCATGAAAGTCATTTCAGTGTGCGAAGAAGAACAGCTGCACAAACCTGTGTGTGTGTGTTGCCAGGAGTCACTTAATCAAAGTGTGTGCTTGTTCTTCCTTGACAGCTGTGTTTGGCTGCTCTGGGCACAGCGCAGCCACCCCACACGTCCACCAGTCGGCCGGTTGTTAGGTCGGCTCGCCCAACTTCTCTTATGACCTCCACGTCAACATATTAAACCGAGCCCGCCACACAAAGACATCAGAGAAATGTCAGGCTCAGTCCCTGGAGGGCAGCCCGCGGCCCCAACCCCTCCCACCACACCAGGCTGCCCTCTTAGCTGTGGTAACAGTGGGTTTGTTCAGGAGGCTGACCCCTCATGCCCTGTGGGCAGGCTCAGCACTGACCAATGTGAAACCCCTCCATATGCCATCTTCATTCAGTCACACACACACACACACACACACACACACACACACACACACACACTCCCTGACACCAGGAGTGAGAGAGCTAATGGTATTTTCAGCCAGAGGAGAGAAGTGATTTCACTGGGCCTGTTAGAGGAAAGTGTGAAGCTGTCATGCTTGTTAAGTATGTCACAGACATGCGAGGAGATATGTTTCACACAGTGAGTCGACCGCTCACTTTCTTATAAGATAAACACAGAACATCAAAAATGTTATGATACAACATCTTCAAATTAGTCAATATATCAGTAAGTTATTGCAATAAATGTCAGACATTTCAAGATTGAGTTTTGTTAAAGAAACCTGTTAATCTTGAAACTGGAGGAGTTATTAATAAATGTTATTGCAAATTAATGTTTTGCACAATGCACAAACATATTGATCTTTACGCCCACATCATTTTATACTCCATTTGAGGTTGTGGGCACTGCAGGCGTATCAGGAGCAGAATGAATGCTTTCTTTAACCGAGCAGTATGTATGTCAACCTTTTTTTTAACTGTGGAGTCACTCGGGATAAATTATGATTTTTCTCAGCCAGTTGCTTAGAAACTGTCACTGATGAAAGACTCTTGTTTCCACTTCAAAACAACTTCACCTTCCTGAGACGCACGTCTCCGCTCAGACGTCACACGAGTGCAGCGGCAGAAGTGTAGAGTTGCAGCGTCGCAATGTCCTCGAGGCCACGCACAGATGGTCACATGAAGGAGACCATTATAGCCGGTCCACACAAAAAAAAAGGCCGTCTCCGGCTCACTCGCACACAGTGACACAAAAACTTTGCGCCGTGTCAATGGAGACAACTGTTGTGAGCGGCCGAGCCGTGCAGCTTCGCTAGGGTCGTACGGCTGTGACGTGTCACGGACAGTGATACACCTGGAAGCGGCAGTCTCACATTTTCCACAACATGAAAACCTGCCAGAATTACACACACAGACACACACACGGACCACACTGGGCACCCTGTCTCTCCACAGGCAACAGTAAACGGCGTCATTAACACAGTGGTAACACAGACCGTCATCTGAGAGCGAAATGTCACCCTACTCACTGTCTGCTGGCTCCACTCTCAATTAGACTGCAGGGTTTCTTAAAGAAATACACAATATGTCACATGCTTACACACACACACACACACACACACAGGTTCGCACAGCTATACTTTGAGGGACTTGAGCTGCCTAAACAAAGTGTTATCCCGAACCTTAACCATAACCAGTTAATGTCTAACCCGAACCTTGACCCAACCACAATTCTTCAAAACTTAACCAGTTCAGGATCAGGTTTTGGTCTCCATGTGGACAACTGGTCCTGACAAGGTCATTGTTTATACCAGAAAAGGTCCTAACCTAGAACACACATACACATTCTTGAACAGTGTTCTCAGTGAGCACACTAGACCAAATGCATTCCCTTAACCGTAACCATCACAACTAAATACCTAACCCTAACCCACATGAACCTAAATAATCCCCAAAAGCCTTTTAGATTTGTGAGGAAGGTCCTTACAAAGGTAGATTTGGCACCTTCCACGGACACACTCACACTGAGAGTGCGTTATTCTCTGAAGCCACTCATTCATAATCATGTTCAGGAGCCAGGTAGGGAGCCTTGTATTGAGAGTTGATGATTTAGTTGTCGCTCTTTCTTTTTATAGTGTTTATCCCGTCATTTGTTGGCAATTTCCTCTTTTGCTAAGTGCTTCTGAAGAATGAGTGCAAGCTGTACGTCGGCTGCTGGGGGTGTCGCGGCAAGGAGAGGAGGGAGTGTATTAAGCACTGCAGGTAGAAACTGCTGTAATTACACGGCACACGGACACTCTTTGTGAGGCACTTGCTTTCACGAAAGGACTGAGGCGAGATGACAACAACAAGAAGCCTTAATAACGCAGGAAGGCAGCGGCACAAGTTATAGATTTACTTCTGTTTGAGAGAACGTGGATAAAGGCAGAAACAGTAGATTACGAAATCTTCCTGACACTTAGCTCACAGTTGATATGATGGGATTGTTTTTAAGTGGTTTATGTGTATCTTTTGTGTGCTTTTGTACACGGGCATGTTTGTCATTCACTGGTATTGATTCTTCATTATTCAGGACAAACAATGACAAGAAAAGCATTCAAGGGACAATCGAAGGGAACTCTTTCCCAAAAGAGCGGATTATCAATGATCCAGTTGTTCCAGATGCAGATCAGGCTCCGTGTCTCTCACTTCGCTGTTTACTCCAAACATTTCAATCATTTTTGTTAGCAGAGTAACTCCTTACTGTTTCCTGCAGCTGTTGTGTTCATACATCTCCTTACTTATCTTTTCACTCCAGCATGGACGTGCAAGGAGACTACGACCCAGTTGATGCCTCTGGATTCATCAGGATCAACGCCGTCAGGTTAGCACCCTCCGTACCTTCAAATCAACTCTAAACTGTAAAAAGAAAATGTCATCTATTAAAATGATTTGTCATTAACCGCGATTTTATTGCCGTCTTCTTTTGCTTCACAGGTTAAGGGAGCACCATCGTTTGCAGGGTATCTCCAACACCAAGAATTAAATGCAGCAGTCCAGAGGACCGTCTTCCTTTGTGCCCTGATCTTCTCACTGTGTCAATATATTGCATTAGAAGGTGTAAACTTGTGCCTTCATTGTCATGTATTGTTTTGATTTCTCTTTCTTAGTTGAATTGGCCGTAGGCCTCCTAATTGTCAGAATCTTAAAATGTTGTAATGTTGAGAAATTCAATGTCTTATTCCTTGAATTGTCTGGTTCTTAGTTTCTTTACTTTTAGATGAACAAATCATGTGGTTTAGAAATAAATTCATTAATCAATTAATGACTTGGGTTTTTTTTTGGCTGTATTGACTGACACTGAGGTGACACAAGTCAGCATCTGTTGATGTAAAAATGTGTCATACAGTGTCTTTGGCTGACACCATATTTATTAATACCTGGCTGTTTAATTCTTACAATCACAGCCCCCTAAAGATCTCAGTGCAGCGAGAACACTGTATCATATTTATAATTATGCAGATGTGGGCTGGGCAGCAGTGTCGGAGCTTGGTACAGGTGAAAGTGCACACAGCGACAGTCGCTGGTGTGGAAGTGATGAGGAAGTGATTTAATGGAAGGGAAAGTAATTGGCCATAAATGTATATTTCACAGCTCAGCATGGGGATCATAGAAAAGAGGCTGACGCCTTTTGTAGACACACGTGGAGTATTATTTTTTTTAAATATAAAGCAGGGTGCAGTGTTTTCCCAGTTTCTGCCATAAACCGCATTTGTCAGTGTCGGCTCCACTGATAAATTAAGAATGTAATACACTTATCAGTACTTAAAGTACTTTTTTTGGGTTAAAGGTCCAGTGCGTTACATTAAGGGGGGTTTATTGTCAGAAATTCAATTTATTA
Organism: Solea solea; assembly: GCF_958295425.1. NCBI lineage: Eukaryota > Metazoa > Chordata > Actinopteri > Pleuronectiformes > Soleidae > Solea > Solea solea. The sequence goes on from NC_081152.1 coordinate 11,439,380, forward strand.
GCCATAAGTTTTTAATTAAATGCATAATAGATTAAAGAAATATTTGCTTTCTGTAGCCTCAGAAAGAGCCTTTCATATATATATATATAGAGGCTGCCATCTTGCGCTAACATGTTTTGTGTATCAGCCTTACCACAACAGGCTTACCACACAATCGAAAGCCACCTTTGTGGCACTCAAAGGCCACCGTAGTTCCCTAACTTACTTAAGAAACGGGGTGAGCAGAGCAGACACTAGTTTATCTTAGATTATCTTATTTTAAAGCTCAAAGCTGTGTGACTTCTTTCTGCTCGCAAAAACACTGCTAGCGTTTCTAGCAGTTTAAGCAGAAGAGGCAGGATGTGACATCAGATCCACCCCACTTCTCCGGTGAGCCTGCAGATCTTACTGAAAGGATGACTCTCGGTTCATATTCCAACCATTGTCTGTCAACATTTGATATACCTCACTTACAGATTAACTTGGGTTTATTCTTTAACCCTAATGTTTCTTTAAGTTACATAGATATAATTGTTTTTCTGCGTTTAACCTCCAAAACAAATGTTGCCTTATCCTTAACTGATACAGCACTTTCAGGAGAGAGGATTACACCGTGTTTGACATTTGAATGTTAGATGTTTAAATGTCGTTTCTTGTCTGCCCAGATCCATATTATATCACTTCAGGACGGCAGCTGTGTCAGTGTGAACCTCTCCCCCAGTCTCTTGCTACTGAAAGGTGTCAGTCCTGCATTGAAGCGCTGGGCACTGCATGGGCCTCACGGTAGAGTCCACAAGCACAGGAGACCCCCTGCCAGGTCTAATGGGCAGCAGGGTTTCTCGGACCCTTTCAGTCTTGTGAGAGCCGCTCAATTACGCGGCAGGCGTCTCTGTCTTTGCCTGGTCAATTACCAGACAGCCCATGCATTTAATGTCGTACGTACACAGGTTACAAGATAATCAGTGGCCAAAATTGCCCAGTTTGAATGAAGGGATGGATGGAGAGGTATTCAGATTATCCAGTCAGGCTGAAGGGGAAGTAGGAGGGATGGGGACAGCGATCAGTCTCAATCTAGCTTCGGTGGCTGTTGGGGAGGATCACTGTGACCTTTGTCACAAGATCATATCGTTCCAGAAACTTTGGGAAAATGTATCTGGTGTAGTCGTGGTGTTTCGCAATGTGTATGTTTGTTTTAGAGACTGGAGGAAATAAAGCTCCTGCATGTGAGCCTCACTCTGGACGTTTTTTTACACAGCGTGTACGGAGAGCATCTACCGTGTGTCATATTACATCCAGCTTCCCCTCCCTCCTACCTGTCTACCCAGCCAGGTATGAAAACTGGCTGACACCTGACTAAGGGAATTAATCATCCTTAACCCTGGACCAATTACCCCTCATTACCCACTCTGTCTACCTCTCAGGGGAGAGTGCTGTAACAATAGCACAACATGAAGGTTGGCGGCGTCACAGGACCGGGCCCTAATGGACACTCCTGTGCGGCTGCGTCTCGTCGGGAGTCCAGGTCGACTAACCTTCAAGTCCTTGTCACTCTCCAACAGCACGCGCACAAAAGAGGCTATTGTTCAGGATCAGGGCCTATGACCCGTTGGGATGAAGTGCAGAGGGCCTCTACCGATAGTATAGGGCACCTTGGAAATGGGTTATTTCAGGGTTTTTGGAATAAAGGAAAATGTAGAGATATTTTTATTTTATTTTATTTGTCACATTTCAATCAGGCAAGTTGAAACTAATTATTGATGGTTAGTAGATAAGCCACTGTGTTTGGATTGCCAGAGGTGTCTTTTCCTTCTTTCCTTCAAAATCAAGTCTGTGGCTGTTAAAAAAAAAAGATTTTGTTTAGCACTTTTCTTTTCTTAATTTAATTTTATTAACAGATATCTACACATAAAGAAGTTATAGTAAATAAAAGACTTGCAAAATTCAAAATAAATCCTATGTGACATTATGTAATCCATTTTTACCAGTATGAAAGAAACTACCAGTTTATAATTCCTCAGGCTTTGTCTCGAAGGTAAGCCAATGAGATTTTCAATCTGACAACCCAAAATAACCTTTTCTATTTATTTATTTGTTTTACCATAAATGACCACATTTGTTAGATATAGTATCTCTTTTTAGAAACTTCAAATCAGGTGCTTATAATTTCCAGATTTAAAGATTAATTTAATTGGGTTTTTTTTTTTTCCACTTTTGGATTCATGGCTGAATATTTTGGGGGTCATTCAATCTGTGCTCTTCATTTACCTGTCTGTGTAGAGAGGGCTCCCATGTTCCCCAGCCCCCCCCTCCTAAAGCACAATGAAGCAGTAACAATGGCCAAGAGGGTTAATTACCACCAATTAGAGGTCGAAGTGGCTCCTTCACTAGGGTTTGTGTGTAACTAAAACCCTGGGAGCTGTATGAAGGCTCTGTTGTCATTTCTCTCCTCTCCACTATCTTCACCTGCCGTCAACCACGAGGTCAGATCCCTGATTCAGATTTCTGCGTTCACTTCAGTTTTGTGTTACTTTACTTTTCCTCTTTTACCACCTGCTTGTCCATTGAAAACACCCGGCCAAGGCTCAATAAACTGTCAGTTCTTGTTTCTTCTGTCCGAAGCAGGTAAGGGTTAATGGACTGGTCTCCTGGGGTTCGGGCAGAACTCTAATGGTCCTGGCAAAGATGATGAGGTCACTCTCTAACCGTCCAAAAACAATTAGCAACTTACAGGCCGGGATAGTGTGTTAATACTGTCAGCTTACTATTAATGTATTATTCACACCATGTATATAAATAGAAATAAGGCCATGTCTGCGCCTTATTTACTGTTCTCAAATGCAAGCGTTTGATTCAGTCATGGCGAAAAGCAAAGGGCAACTGATGACATATTTTTCCCAACATTTGTGTATTAATTATTTAGTTAATCACTTAATACTACGTTGCAGAGCACTTATTGGATATAGACATACAGTGTCCAAACAGTGCTGATTTGTCCTAATAGCCCGACATGTCCACACTCTTGAAATCCGATCACCTGCTACAACATCAAACGGCCATCTGTGAGTAACCATCAAAATAAGACGGGGTACAGTTTGCCTTCCAGGCTCGCTAACATCCATGGATCCTGGGAGTGTGTCCTTGATGTCGAAGCCTATTTTCTGGTGTCAAAGGACATCCATATGGTGATGTCCTGAAGATCTATAGACAGATGGGACCATTACGGTCAAAGCCCCTGGCTTTGTTTGGCCTGAGCCGGTGATGAAATATTGATGGAAAAATAGAAATATTTTGCCTGCTACTCAGTGCAGCTCATCTAAAAGGGTTAATGTGTGTGAAGACTTCCTTGTCTCCTGTTACAAGAAAATGTAGCTCGGCCAAGCCACTAACAGTGACTGGACTGGAGTCTGCAGCCTCTGTGGAGCTAACAACAATCAATAAGCTTTTCAATTCCGGTTTAAATTACACCATTATGATTGATCTACGAGCTGAATTGACAGTTCCACCGGGTTGCAGGTTGCTAACGTTTTTGACATTTGACATTGCCAGTTAGACGTTTCAGGAAATGCACTTCTCTTGCGAAGCGACAGTTAGCAGCCTGTTAGCACGTGCTCGAATGGAAACAGGAAGCCTGTTGCCACAGTTGCCCATTTTCTCATTTGAGTTTTGGAATAAACAAATGACTTATTTAGTGTTAATCAATAGATTTTAGAGGTGCTGCCTCTTGGCAGAGCTGGACTGTTTCCCAGTGTTGTTGCAACAGGGTGGGCAAAGCAGGCGATTGCTTGTGGCCCCAAACAAAGAAGCCCCCCCCCCCCCCCCCCCCCACTCTGAGAACAGCAGACCACATTAGTCCACAACAGGTTTTGTACATGAGACTACCTCCTTACTTACATGCTTCAGTTTTATTCAGTGAAGGGCCCTCAAGTCCTTTATCCTTTAAGTTCCTCTGTCTCAAGTACAAGAGTGGTTTGATCTGCTGTCTCAATATTCATTGTAATAATTAACCATACATTTGAGGAAATCAGCACTTTTTTAAGCAAATACATTCATTAAACTGTTATTATTTCTACATTGTGCCACTCACACCTCAGAGACTCAGCGAATTATGGACCATGTAGCTGTTTTCTCAGTTAAGTTCTACACATTCTCCTGAAATTAAACTGTATTCATTATCTGCAAACTGGCAGTATACAGTAAAGACTCCAGTTTAATGAAGGTGCTTTTTAGTATCGAGTTTAAGTCAGCAGTGACTCTATACAGAACTACCTGTTCCTGTTTCATATAGACAGACATACAGTGTCTGTACACCTGCACAGTATGAAAAATTGTATGTGTCTAAGTCCTGTGTCTAAATTCAGCATTGAATCGTATCTACATCGAATGCTATCTATGTCATTTCTGTCCAATTTTTGTTTTTGTATCAAATATAGTCTTAACAAAAAAATAAATAAAAAAACCTTCTATCGTTAATACACCCTCCTGCTCCACTTTCTGGGTCCCCCAGTGCAGCAGCAGTATTGCAGCATGTTGATCCCAAATCAATATAATTATCTCCCTCATTTACAAGAGACTTGGCTCGTGCCTCTCCCCTTCCCCTCCCGTCCCACGAGGTCTGCCGCTGGGGGGTTTGTTTGCTGGCACACACTCTTTATATTGTTCGATCTGTTGCTCTGTGTTGGTGCTGAATGGATGGAGGGCCTATCGGGTTCAAGGTGGAGATGATGGTTGGGTTGTCTGGCCCACTCTCAGTGAATCCCTTGGACAAACTAAATGTTTAATGGCGCTGGTTATTTGGTTGTTATGGCGTGTGTTATGATGGATGGTAATGCAGTGTTTTCTGATGGTGCCTGAATTACACCACAGGGTATGCAGGTTGTTTTGTCTCGGGTGTTTAACTGGCCTTCATCAGTGAGACTTGGCCACATACTGTAGACTTAATACAGTATATATACTATATATATACTGTATATGTATATGTATATATATATATATATATATATATGTGTATATATATATACATATATGTATATATATATATATATATACATATACACACACACATGTATATATATATATACATATATATGTATATGTATATATATATATATATATATATATATATATACATACAGGTTGTATTGCTATATCTTCAAGCAAATTAAGTATGTTGTATAAAGTACCGTAAGTATCGTAAGTATCGTACCAAAAACTTACTTTGTATAATATTACTTAAGTAAAAGGCTTAAAGTATATGACTGTACTCAAGTATCAAAAGTAAAAGTATTTAAAAAAAAGTGAGGAGTTAGGTTTGAGCCGTGGTAGCTCAGTGGTAGGGCGAGTTGTTTTTCCAGTGGAAGGTTGTGGGTTAAATTCCGGGCTCTGCTAGTCTATATGTGTCCTTGAGCAAGACACTCAACCCCATGTTGAAGTGTGTGAATGGGTGAAATGTCAAAACTGTAGTGTAAAGCAACTCATGCAACTGCAAGTTCATATTGATATCTTTATAAATATCTGCATCCATTTATAGCTCTGAAATAGTTTTATGAGGCGTATGAGTGGATGTTAATTATTAAATAATATTTAATTCATTACAAAGAAGCCCCCTGCAGAGGTCATGGTACAAATGTTTGTACATCTGAGGTCACTCACTGCATTGCTGTCATATTCTGAGATTCTGCTGGTCATAGACCTGGAATATCTGCACTCCTTTATATGAATAAACTTAAGAAAACATGTTTTGCTTCATGTGTGAATGTGTTGTCACCTGAAAACTGAGCCAGGCGTACACTTCGACTGAGCATTACCTGCCTCTTTGCACCTCGGTGAGTATGTGCGACACAGCAGCAGTTTATCTTGAAAGTAGATTCAACAGCAGCAGAGTACATCAAAGATAGATACCACTTTCATATAAGCTGCGGCTCCAGCACAAAAAGAAAAATCAACACGCTGCTTTGCTTTGGATGAATAAACAACCATTTTTGTCCATCTTTGAAACTCTTGCCTGCTGATGTGCTTTTATTTCTGTCATGCCTGGTGTTTGGATTTGAGCAGCACCTTGGGTCATCCTTAAGAAACTCTCCTTACTGGCTTGTTGTGTGGTGACAGCAGAAGAATTACCTGCAAAAAACACTCTTTGTCAGGTCGCCGTGCAGGGAGCTAACAAACAAGACCATTTAGCTATTATTTCCTCTCAGCCGCAGGCACACACACACAGCAAAGGCAACGTTTATCAAGAAAAGCGGATGACTGTGGGAGAGGAGGCAAATAGGACAGGTGGAGGGAGAGGCCAGGAGAGATGAAGAAAAGAGGAGGAGGGTGGTTATTGGAGCCAGGGAGGGGTCATGGTGTCCCAGTGGAGAGAAATAGTGGAAAACATCCGTAATTTTCACCGCGGGATCCTGTGTAATTGAGTCATTTAAAATACAGATACAGAGCTGAATCAAAGCAAAGTGGTTTGTGGAGAAGGAGGAGGAGGAGAAGCAGGCTGCAAAGTAAGACGGTAGAGGGAAAAACAAGGAGGGAGACATGTGTGTCTCCTATCATTGGATAAAACTGGTCTGTTTATCCTTTTCATCTGTCAATCTTCTCTTTCAAGACAGGATGTTGTTACCTGTCAGATTTCCTTTTGTTTGTTATACTAACCTCCATGATACGCCTGCTTCCTGTTCTCTTATTTACCACTGTTCTTTCTTTCTTCCTTTCCTTTCCCTATTGCTTGCAGTAAATTGTTCACTATTTGTTTTTTTATCTCTTTTATATTTTTCTGATGGTAAATATGCAGTATGATCTTTTTAATGTATGATTGAACGCTTAGTTTTTTTTAGCTGAATTGGTTCAGGTCAGGAATTACATATGCATCTAAACCAATACTTTTTGTATATATGTGTAGCAACTACAGAATCTGCACAAAATTTTGCTTCAGTTTATACTTAAGGATCAGCATTTGTTTACAGCTCTTGAAAACCACATGCATGTGGGTAAGAAAGGTTTTAATAAAGGCTTTTGAGGCTCCACTGGAAGAGTCTGATGATAAAAATAAATCTGGAGGTGTGGCGTTAAAATTGAGTGAGCTTCAGAGTAAACATCTGTAGCCTGCTCCTGTTTTCTGTTTTCAGCTACACTTGCCTTCATTAACCTAGCACATGCGACCCTCCCATCGATTTCATGTGGCCCTCCCCCCAACGAAGTTATGTATTTTTTTATTGTTTACTACTGTGAACACTTTTATTTTTGAAATTCTTCAATCCAATTTGATTTGTAAAGCACTTTAAAACAACCACAGTGGGTCAAAGTGCTGTGCAGGATAACAGATAAAAGACATAAACGCCCACACAAGGCAACAAACTGCAATATAATATTAAGCACATGTCGCCCACAGTTGCTTTTTCCCAAAAAAAAGTTGAGCTTTTTATTTCACCTGGCCTAACACATCTGAATCGTTTGGTGCATTCCATTTTTAGTTTTACCATATGTATAGTGTTGTTATAAACTGATATTGCTAACAATGGCTAACAAGTCCCAAATACATTTGTGACCGCAGTGAATTCAGCATTGTGGATAATGTAGGGACCTGGTTTGGAGGAACACATGGAACGAACATGTCTCTAGTTCTGCAGCGTCAACTGTCTATCGGGAGTAGGATGTTATAATTATTAAAATAAATATTGATATTTGAATTAACAAATTAAGGCACTCTAAAGTAAACTGTCGCTGCCAGTTTCACTCGCTGGTCTCCTCGTGGTTGCGCTGCTCAAATGAATGAGGGGAAACTTAGGTGGAAGTTACCTGGCTGAAGAAAAGGAGTTTACAGCGGGATAATGGCGGAGAAAGCTACGTTTAAGACTTTGTGCACTTTGTTCTCTATATTGTGAATAAATAGAGAAACATTAATGTATCAGTTTATGATTGTCTTGCAATATATTGATTATCACAGAATCAGTATATCGTGATATTATTGGTACTGTTGATCAATATATCGCATATTGTATCATGAGGTACCCTGCGATTCCCACCCCTGATCATGACAAAATCACTCTTTCAACAATATAATAATAATATAATAATAATAAATAATAATAAAAGGACTACGTTTTAAAATATGCTACAATTGCAGTAGTATTTTACCAGGAAGTACAGATCAAAACAAAACATTAAAGCCAATGCAATCAAACATATCAAAACAATAAAACAGATTTTGTTCACATTTTGTCTTATGTGTAGCTTTTTTTAACCCAATATGTCACTCCCTTTTATTCCCTGCTTCCTACTTCTTGAACAATGTGTTCCTGAATGGAAGCTGTGCTGGGATACCTCAGGGGTCTCTGGGTGAAACACTATCCATTTCTTGTATCCTGCCTTTAGAAATGTACGCCCATTGCAGAACTGTGGCAATTATAAAGCAATTACCATTTCATATGGCTTGTTCTTTTCAGATTGAGGAGAAGAAAAGAGGACGAGGAGGAGGAGGAGGTAAAAGCACAGCAGTTAAAGAGTCAGTGTGCCAGTATTGATGCTCCTTTTTCCAAATGCAGAGTTTTCCAGCTGGATATGAATTCCACAGACCTGACCACAAAGGCATCCTTTTTTTACCTCACTGAATAACAAGAATAATGTGTCAATTAATCAGCACAGCGTTCATGATTTCTTACACTGTTAATGCTTGAGAGACTCAGGGCTTTTCTGTATTATATCTGTATTTTTCTGACTATTCTCTGCATGACAATGATAGAGAAGAAGCTGTGTGTGTGTGTGTTATTGGAGACTAATGCACACAGAGTCTCCAATAACTTGATATGCAGGATTCCAGTGACCCACACCTGACTCTACTTTCTATGCTGACAAAAATGAATTCATAATAACTGTCAGTCTGTGTTCTTGTGTCCAGGCTTATGTATATGCATCATCTGTCTACACAATGGCCACCGTATGACTCACCCTTTGATACCAGAGCCCTCTTTAAAATCATTTCCCATCAACCTCTAGGTTTGAATACATTGGACAGCACATGGTAGCAATATGTTTGCAGGGCCGGGGTCATGCTTTAGTCATGGTAAACTGGAGGTCTTCATTTAGAGGTGCTGGTCTGGGAACAGCCATCAGCTCCCACTTAATGTATCGGCTTCTTTTTTGGAGGTGATAACATGCCCAAGGGCTGACGAATCAGGGAAATTGATATCTGTATGGATGCCGGTAACACACAGCGCTGCTCGTCTCAAACCTGACGTCAATCATCCCGTGTTCAAGGAGCTGAATGACCATGTGTTTTCCTAAAATCATTATATTTTTATGGTTATCTGAGAGATTGTTACATTACTTGGTACAGTTGTGCAGTCATTACTTTTAAAGGTATTGTTCTGAGGAAAACCTTCATTATACAATCAGAAACAAAAAGCTAAAATCACCCTCAACTGTTCCCGATTCTGCTGGACCACACAGTCATTTTAAACCCCCTTTTTTGCTCCACTTTGTTCTGTGACGTTTGGATTCGATTTATGGAGCAGGAACTGTTTTGCATAAACAGTTTGGAAATTTGCAGCAATTTTCTTGCTGCCGGCAATTTCCAGATGTGCAACAATAGATGTTTCCACATGTGGAGAAAACCAGCATCCCTCAATTTTCACTTCATTGTGTCAGATGAGAATTTTTTGATTCTGACTACATGGATTGAGATGTCTGAGCTATAAATAGGCAGAATAAAGCATCGATGTGGCCCTTTCGAGGAAGGTGGTAAATATATTTCCCCTTGTCATTTCAAAAAAGAAATATGGTGGCTTAACAATACATTCAGAGATCTAGCACAAAGATACATAAGGCAGAAATATCAATGATGGAAGCCAAATCTGCCCACTCACCCTGGTGTCCACTCTGCAAGAAAAAGAGTAAAATAGCCGATAGTATCAATGTTCACATCATGATGTCTGTATGTAACTTTGTTTCATACAGAAGGTCATATTATGACAGTATTTCTGTAGCTCTATTTCACTGCATGAGAACAAATGAAATATGTGCCTCGTTCAAGAAAATGCATTGCCTAGAAATCAAGTTCTTATAACCAGATTTCTGACAGATTTTCCAGTTGAAACTGAAGTTTGTAAACCACTAACTCACCTGCTTAGAAGTCCATAAGGAAACATCAGCATTTTTAGCTCACATCGACACAGCTGCTGGTGCACTGCTGCCTCATTTGGTAACTTAGATAAATGTGAACAAAGGATTTCACACATACCAGAGTCACAAGATAACATATTGTGATGGAGGCACCAATGGATTAACAACACAGTGTGCTGTGATGAAAAGAAACTGCAGATTTTCCTTATGGTATTTGGAGCAGGGCAGAACAGTTTGCAAACTTTACAAATCAGAAAAGGCTGTCTAATGGTGGAAAACATGTAGAAAATCAGAGTTAAAGGTCTGTTTTCCCTCCCATGTCATCAATTACTCCAAAATAACTGAACTATTCCTTAAGCTCATCCTATGATTCCACAACCGTTGATTATGTTTGTATTTACTCATTTAAAGTATTCATCTTATTTATTTTGTGCTATCGAGCTCCAGTAGCTGAAGTCAGACAACCAAGGCAACCTGTGATGTGATACTACGATGTTCACCTCTATAGAACTGTACTGTATGTATGTTTGTTCGAATATGCAAGTTGTACAACTTGCATATTCGAAATAAACAATCAAACAAAACAAAAAATATTAGACAACACATAAATCACTCGTCTCTTTACTGGCTGCATCATAAAAGTGAACATGGTGCATGGAGACATGCTGACGGGACAGCATTTTACCAGATCCCCACAGATCCAGACTCGGGTGGCCCTTTCCATACAGTACAGTTTTGTCCATGATAACGATGGTATGATGATACAGTGATTATGAGATACTGTACTCATTGCAGGACTATTTCATTTATGATATACCATGATGTATGGAAGAAAAGTATTTGTATTTATTCACAACATAACATTTCAAAAACGATGTTTGCAAGGTATTACTGTTTAATGTTTCGGCATTTCTGTCATGTTAGCCGAAGCCGCAGCAGCACCTCTTTCGTGCATAGCCAATAGCCTTGTTTATGTTTTTAACCAATGTTATATCACACATAATTGACACCACTTTCAGCCAATTGTTTGTTAGACCATCGATATTAGGGCCGGACAGGGTATTTAACATCTGGACTGTGACCTAAATCCAGATGTATGGCCACCCTAAGAGAGACTGTGGATGTGAATCACTGTTATGAAGATGGAGCCGGATTTCGTGGTAAGGTCTCTGTAAATAATAGCCTCATTTTAGGCTGCCAACATGGCGGTTCACAGGGACCAGGGACTGAGTCACGTTACTTCTTGAGCTCTATACCCTTTGCTGCTCTAACAAATGTAACCACTGTGGAATTAATGCATGATTAATGTTACTTTACTTCTTGATTTTTTGCATTGCAAAATAATGTTTTCTTTTTATGGTTTAAAATAATATAATAAATTATCTTGAATTGTTCTTGCGTGTGACATATGAATATACCTTTTCCATGCATGCATCATGGCTCGCATGTGGTCACCCACGACCTCGCGAGATCATGTGGCTCACGGAGCTTTAGCTTGGCACGTGTGCAGCTTTTTTTTTTTCCTTTTTTTTAAGTGTGGATCTCTCAGCTGCCGAGGCGGGTGATGATGATGGCGGAGCTGGTTCAGGGACAGGCCTCGGTGGCTCAGCCCGGAACGAAAGATGACTTCGCAGACACGATACGCCGGGTACGACAGGTAAAATAAAAAGCCCTCCAGTGAACACTTTGTGACCATAAGCCGCGAGTCAGCGTTTCGGAGCAGGGCAGGACTTTGGTCAGGACAGCCCAGACCCCCTACTACAAACACTCCTCATGCAGCTAACATGCTACCTAGCTAGCTAGCTACATAGCATGCTAACGTTAAGCAGCACAGACAGCTGAGCGGACAGATTAAAGTTGACTTGGAGCAGGATACGCGTTAATTCGCCGTGTCTAACTGTCAGAAACCATTACGTACGTCGTTTTCGACGGAAGACACGAATACATGTGTTGGTGTCGAAGTTTGTTCAACTTTACTTAAGTCGACAAACACACTGCAACCTGTTGTCAAGTCAGAAGTTGCACTTAGCTTAGCACGCTAACTCACACACACACTCGCACAACTTTTAGACCCTGGATCCTAAAACCATGTTTTGTTTAAGACCTGAAACATTCAGCTTTGACACGGAACTTGAAGCATTCAACAGCCTGACACGCTGCTACTGCTCAAGTTTGATTCACTGAACTATAAATGGTGCCCCGGTTTTAGAGACATAAACGCACACACACACAGATTGATCAGTATACATACGTAACACTGATGTTTAAACCATCTTTATTTCTTATACCCAACCCTGTTTGAATCTTGCCTGTAAAACTGTAAGCACACAACACAGCCGAGCATGCTAGTGTAGCTGGTGTTAGCATGCTACTCAGTGAGTGTGCCTCACATATAGGCCATGCAGTGTAACGTCATCTGTTGAATAAGCCTCCTTATACTCCACCTGATGTACGCCACACTGGATTTTCTCCATTACTGCTTTCATAATAGGTGGGATATGTTATCAATAGCTTCCCCCTTGCCCACCTGTTTACCTGGCACTGAACGGTGTTACATGGTGACAGTAACAGAGATGGACACTGTAGATGTGCTGCCAATAGAGCTGTCTGTGTGCTGTAAGAACAACTGCCTGCACTTAATGGTGTGAAAATTAGGGATGCATAATATTGGACCTTTTGCCGATATCCAATATGCTGATATATTGAGAGTGTTTGGGTTTGGTGTTTGTCATATCGTCCCTGGTGTACACATACATTTTCTTCATTAGGCAATATAAATAAACTTACTAAACAAATAACAGTTTGCCGCCATAGGATTCCAGGAGGTAGCAGCCTATTTAGCCTACTGTTGTAGTCATTAGTCATATTGGCAGATCTTGGTGTGTTTGTCGATAGCCGATAATACATTTTTAACCCAGTATCCGCCAATACCGATATTGTGCTGATAATATCCTCTTTAGCCATGCAGCTGCTAGTTTAACTTGGTTCAGTGCAGATTATAAACTATGGATGTGTACTGACAATATTGTATAGTGAGTGGTGACACAATTTATATTAATTCCATAGATACTACAGGGAAGACACATATTGCATATATTTTTGACAAATACTTTCGCAGTAAAAATAGAATCCACTCGTGTAATGAGAGGATTAGAAGGTGTCCCCATTTCCACCAAACAGTACAGTAGGGTACATTACAGTTATTTGTGTTTCAGTTGTCAAAAGTTAGGTATCTGATGTCCCCACCCATCCCTCACACCTCATGGTTTGAAACACAAGCTATATCAGGGATTGCCATTCCAAACTGTACCATTGTGAGCTGAACTGCACTGTACTGTACTTGAAAATGCAGCTGTGCATGTTTTTATGTTTCTGATCTTAATACACAACTCACACTTTCTTTATTGCTGACACTTTGTTCTTTTCAGAAGACACTGTCAATATGTGTGTATCATAAGAGTGGTGTATGATAACAAGGCTGATGTGGAAGATGGCAGGTGACATGTTTATGACATGTGACATGTTGGTTCTCTGAATGGACTAATTTGCTGACATTTAAATCTAGAAGCTGCACATGTTTGAATTACTCAGTGGTACAATTATTTACCACCCAGTTTTATGTATTAAACAATAACAAAAGCATTTTGTGAAGATCGGTTTAATGTTGAATTCACCAGATGTTGACCTCTGCATTTATTATTGTATCCTTCCTCCTTCAGCTTGCCCTCTCTCACCTGTGACTGTTTGCAAAGTGTCACAGGTCACTCAATCGACCAGTCTTGTTCCAAAATATAAATATTTACATTTACCCATAGCAAACCAGTGGACCCAAATAATGCACTGTGTTTTGTACATAACCTAAGAACAGAGTGGATTACTCATGAAACTATTGTAACACAGTGACCAAGGACAAGTCTAATATATAAACTACATAATACTGGTTAACATAAGACATGTTATAAGATACTTTCTTCTTAGCCAAATAAGATGGTAACATATATTCACACACAATCTATGGTTTGTAATTTGACAGACTAGTAGAGACTGTGGAGGCCTGTCCAGTCCACAGTCGTGTTTTCTCAGAGGCTGCATTGCACATTGAGCGGGATCCACTTAATGAAATTTTGTACCAGTGAGTAAAAGTGGTTGTAATTGATTGCATCTTTACATCACTGTTTTAGCAAGGCTTTGATCAATGCAATGCAATGCCTTAGAAGTTTTATAAATATTAATATCTGAAGAAAATAGTTTAATGATCTTCACCAAAGGTAGGATTGTATTGCAAATTAAGGTTAGTAACCTATTGTTTATACCAGTTTTGTTAAGATTCATTTCTGTTACTAGAAAACATGCTCTTTGCAAAGTAGTAGCGGGAGTACACCAGCCCCTCTCGGACAGAGGCATTTTCAATTTGTTCAAATTAGGTTTATGACAAAGGTGTGGTATTGTATAAATATTGGTATCTACTTAATATAGATGTCAAAATAACAAGTCTAAAGAAATATTGTCCTCAAACTGTATCTATGTTCGTGCTGACCAAACATGTCAGTACGAACAAAAATATGACCAAAAATGTATATCATGCTATTTTTTCCAAATTTCAACAGTCATGGTATACAAGGGTATTCTTATATGTATGTATGTATGTATATATGTGGGCAGGTGTTTGAGGAGCTACTTGCAAAACTCCAAAACACTGGTTTCATTTTGCGTGGCATGCATCTAGCTAAAGTAATGTCGTTTCATATGAAACAACCACCCCATTCCCGTCTTCCTTCTCTGGCTCCCCATTTCAGTTGCACCCCTCTCACTACCACTGGTGGGCTCAGAAGTAGATAATCATCCCTGAAGGTGATGGAAGACTCTAAATGCCGTCACTTTATTTTTATATTGTGAAAAAATTCCAGTCAGGCACAGATGTCAATTTAGTGTAATTTTCTGAAATGCTATACTTTTGTATAGAAGACGAGGTGGCAGATTAACGGGGAATGGAAAATGCTGTTGGCGCTATCGTGTAGCGAAACTGAAGATTTAAATGTCCATCAGAACAAATGCATCTGCTTTAGATTGACAAGTGGATGATTGTTAAAATACAAAGAGTTTGTGTTGAGCTCTAAAGAAAATAAGTGCCATTTTCTTTGTGTTGTGTTTGTGTTGTATTTCTATGATTTTAAAAAAAAAACCTACAGGGAACTGCGTGACCTATGATTGATTTGGTCCAGAGGTAAAAATGTTTTAGTATGTGCGATGAATAGAGATTTTAGTACTGAAATTTAAAGCTACCACAAATCGTGAGGTATTGAAAGCTGGTATTTTATGTTATTATTCACATAAAAGTTTTTCTGTCACTCCTGGGGTGGGTACCTTACGATACGCTATATATATGGTCTGTAATAATCAATGTATTGCAATCTTATTTTGACCCACCCTGAGTCACTCATTAAATCAAATATTGGTGTAAACGGTTTACATTTATACCTAGCCTTAAATATGATGCTTGACACTACTGTCTTTTTTTTTTTTTTTTTTTTTTTGTAATGTGGTCATGCTCATTCTCTGGTTACATGAACCTATGTATTTGAGACTTGAAATTAGGAACTCAAATCGGTGGTGCTTTATGCCACTTTAATACCAGTTGTAACTTTTTAATGCCATACCCAGTCAAGTTGTAGTGAAAGCAAAACATTTTTAGCTTTTCTTTGATAGGTGGCACATGACAAATATTTGATCAGAAGCACCAGTGTTGGTCGACTTGACAATAACTGATGGACTGCTTCAAGCTGCTTTAATGTTTTACAAAGTGCAGGTTTCAGCTCCTGTCAAAAAGAACTCTGCACGACTGACTTCACAGCATACCTAATGCTACATGAAAGCAAGATAAAAGGAGAATGAATCACACTCATCACAAAGACATGTCCAAGATGATGTCTTGGAAAGAAATAAAGAATACTATCACCACTTTTCACCTTTTATTCCATTTGTCTCACTGTGGTGTGTCCCCAGATGGCAGCCAAGATGGGAGGAGACCAGATGCCCAACATGAACAATTCCTCTCCGGTCCTAGATCCCTCCCTCTACGGCTTTGGAGGCCAAAAACGCTCACTAGACAATGGAGGTAAGCCTTCATTATAGAATAATAGAAATCACTGATGCTTTAGCTTTAATCCTGCATTGCATGTTCATGGGGGCCTTCATAAAATCACCATCCTCCAATTAAGATTATTTTTGTTTGTCACCTGTCAAACTTTGTTTGTTCAGCTGAGATTTTATTGAAAAGAAGGGGCCTTAATTCAGACTTTGTTCCCATTTTATCACTACATTATCCAATTTGAGTAATGTTGTAATTTCTCTTTGGAAATTTTGATTGACCTTGCCATTCCAAAACAAGAATTGTTTATCTCCAGGTATAAAAGTAAGGCTTTCCAAGTTTTTCATATTCCTGTTAGATTGAAGTACTTAAATTCCATCATTCCAACATTCCATAAGTGGATTGTATGCAACATAATAAAATGCAAATTGTTTTATCAGAATGGTACAATGGCTGTTTTGGCTGTTTTCATACAATGAAAACAGCCAGTGCTCTCATCAAAATCATACAATCAGCATGATCACCAGACACGAAACAATCAAAGGAACACTTACCAATCAGGGGTGGAGACTGTTTGTCATTATAAAATAAGATAATATAAATATAGAATATGAAATGTGTAAAATAATAAATAAAATAAAAAAATAAAAAAAAATAAAACATTGCTCATGAAATGTACACAAAATGTCCCTTTAAAAATGTATGCACTGTAATGCCAGTGGAGTTCTACACAGGAAAGGAGTAATATGGGGAGAGCTGTGGTTTTCCATTTGCATGTTTGTAGAGTATTAAGTGTCTGACACTGAGGGTGTCCTGAGAAAAATTTCACTCCATCTTATCGTGCTTTGCACACTGAACAAACATTTAATCTGTTTCATATCCATGAAGTTGGAACACCAGTCATTTACACAGCCCTCCTTTTATCTTGTCACAGTTGTTTGTATGATGTTTCAGCCCTGAACGCATGGGTAGATAAGATACATTTGTATGCAATTTTGTGGTGTAGGTTTATTCGACATGTGGACATTGTTTGCAACAGTTTGTCCTCGGGTTTTCTCTGCCAAGGTTGTCTTATAGTATAGAGAAAATAATGATAAACTTATCCTGTGTACCACTGTAGTTACCCATCAGCATTTAATTATCATATGTGCAAGAGGACAAATACTGTCTCGGTATTCATGCCCTATCTTGCAGTCTTGTCCTTCGTATGAATTTAGTTCACCTCCCTTTTTTATATTCATAGCTGTTCCATTCTCAAGCGTTAACCCCAGTGCATTTCCAGAAGCAGTGAAATCAGTGCAATGACCATAAAATTGATCAAACCTGCTAGATATCAGCTCAGGTGTTGTTAACGTCCATGGCAGTGTATATCCTTCAGTGACCCTGCAGGACCCTTGCTTGGTGCTACCTGTCAAAATTCAATTCAGGACCAGCAGCCATTGACCCAGCACCTGCCTCTCTTATTCTGACTGGCTCTGATTGAAACACTCACTCTTACACTTGCTGGCTGATTTCCATGCCTGTGAAAGCCCCCTGCTGTGGGTCAGACATGAATACGATGGATTGACAACACTGTATCCATCTGCTCCCCTCCTGTGGCGACTGACTCACTCTCATTTTGCTGCTTCATTGACCATCACTTACCACATATTTAAAATATTATTTATGTTTCATGTTAATTGGTTTTCTCCTCTCTCAGTAGGCAACCACCTCGGAGCAATGGTACATCAAAGGTGAGCAGTGAAATACCAGTTTCTGATCATTTATTCATAGGAATTGCTCTCATTTAACTCGTATTTAGATCACATATTCTTCTTCTTCGTAGGTTGTCATAAGTCAGTTTCTCATTATCACCTAAATGAGCATAAAAGAGGACACAGATTTAATTGCTGCTTAATTTCTTTGATTGGTTAATTTTATTATTAATGAAATATATGAAAATAGTAAACATCCACTACACTTCAACATTTTTAAAATGGCTTATTTTGTTTGGTCATGACTCCATAAGCCTTATTTTGTTTTTTCATGTTAAAATCTTAGAATCTTATCCTGTTTTTATTTTAACATATTGTCGAGATGGTTTTGCTTCCATCTGTAAGCCAGAGTTTATAATCACATCTCCACATCTCTCGCAGGGCTTTTACGACGGAAGACTACAAAGTGCCTGATAAGATGGTGGGCTTCAGTAAGTAGCCCTTGATTTCAGTAGAGCTGGTGCCAGTGTTTGACCTGTAATCATCAGCTCTGACATTGTGTTCAGTATATAAATCACTGTGAAACTGTTCTTTCCTCTTGCCCTCTTAGTCATTGGAAAAGGAGGAGAGCAGATCTCCAGAATTCAACTTGAATCGGGCTGTAAGATCCAAATTGCTTCAGGTAAGTTAAGCCCCTTGTTTGATTTAGAGCCGTATAAATAAAACTTGGCTACATTCAACTGACTTCAAATGAGTTTAATTTTCCTGTTTTCTCACAGACAGTGGAGGCATGTTGGATAGACCCTGTACGCTGACTGGCAGCCCAGAGAACATCGAGTAAGTTTTAATTTATGTTTTTTACTTTTAAATTAAACAATTAAAAACATACACAGAAACGTACAAATCCCACTCTCAAGTCCCTCTGTTGGGTTTTGGATTCCACTGGCCAACTACTGGCTAATCAGTGTTATTTTTATCGCATCAAATCTCAAACTATACTGGTTGTGTGTCCATATTATTCAAATAAGGCTGATAAATCATATGAAACATTCTCACACGTGCCAGTTGGTGCAAAATCCTAAAGACCCTTTATTTTCTCTGGAGTGAAGACATATGGGACCAGTCAAATGAATGACTGGTCTGTGTCTGTCACTAACAGCAGCTGTCAAACTGTCTTTCAACTCAACTTACTGATTTACTGGAATTGCACAGCACATTAGGAAAGTGTGCCCTATTGTTGCAACAAAGAGGGCACGAACTCAGATCTCTTTTCACATCTGCTCTTAATCACCTGCACACCTCTTTTCATAGTTCGACTAAGAAAAATGTGAAGCAGAACTGTTTTTGTTCAGAATCTGTAGCTGTAGTGACAAATGTGTTACTTGGTGTCCGCTCCACCCCCGCAGGCAGGCCAAGAGGCTGTTGAGTGAGATAGTGGAGCAGTGTCGGTACGGTCCGGGCTTCCACAGTGACATGGACGGCAACAGTTCCATCCAGCAGATCCTTATCCCTGCTAACAAAGTTGGCCTGGTCATTGGCAAAGGAGGAGAAACCATCAAACAGCTGCAGGTGTGGTAGAAGTTCAAACTGTACAATTAGGCCCTGTATTAAAATCAAGCCTCAAGACGGGTGTATCATGTAAGCTGCCATCAACATTGTAAACTCTTAGGTTTACCTTCTCCCCATCATATTGTAAGGTTCTCAGTCTTGCTATTCAAGTGCCTTGAGATAATGTATGGTCATTTGGTGCTATACAAATAGGATTTTATCATTTTGATGCACCTGCTTAACATTACACACCATCATTGAGGAGATGGGGAACATGGAGTCTGTTGAACCCACTTATACCATTCAAGAGGAAGTGAAAAATAAATTGGTTCAGCTTGCAGGAATTTGCTCCAAATCACTTTAGTGTGTTGTATGTGGTTCTACTATTACCCAATGGGTATATGATCTAAAAGGTTGCACTGATAAGTAGACAGACTAATTTTAATTAAATAATGGAAAACACACAGCAGGTAAGAACATAACATCAAATTTCAACGAGTTGAGTTGTATTCTTTGGTCTTATGTTTTGATTTGATTTTTTTCCAAAAGTCCTGTTGTGTGTGTGTGTGACCTGACTGCATTTTCATCTTTTCAGAGTAAAGGGTATTTTGGGCCCCAGGTAACAATTGTTTCTGCTTGTGTGATTGTTCCCCTGCAGGAGAGAACAGGAGTGCAGATGATAATGATTCAGGATGACCCCATGCCCACTGGAGCAGACAAGCCTCTGAGAATCACTGGGGATCCGCACAAAGTGCAGGTCGGTCTCAGAGGAACTTGGTGTCTGCTGCTATTTCCAGTTTACACTCAGTTTTACACATTTTATGCCTTATAACATGAACATGTCTTTGTTTTTTGGTTTGTTTTTAAATCCAGATTTTTTTTTATGACATTTAATTTGTTGATATGTTTTCAATCCTCCCTTGTAGCAAGCCCGTGAACTTGTCGTGAAGCTCATCCGGGACAAGGACCAGAGTGACTTCAGGGCTGGCAGAACAGACTTTGGATCCAAAATTGGTGGAAGCAGTCTGGATGTAAGACCCTGTCTCTCAGATTTTCAGAAACTGTAGTGCCACATTATTGTTCATAATTATTTATACAGATCAAAGAACGTTTTTAGCTTTTCTAAATTCTCCTCTCTGTCCTTATTGTCAGGTGGTTGTGCCCAGATTTGCTGTCGGCATCATCATCGGCAGGAACGGAGAAATGATCAAGAAGATTCAGAACGATGCTGGCGTCAGGATCCAGTTCAAACAAGGTAAGAAGAAAAATGATACACACTGCTACAGAGATGCCACATAGGGGCATGCTGGCGACCCTCAAAAGTCTTTTTCATACCAAAGGGAAATGTCCACAGCAAACCCTCAGCATACTTCTGTAGCCTCTTACACTGAGTGAAAGAATGTAAACATAACAATAGAAGCTGTAAATCTAGTTCTGTAAGTTGGGGCAAAATCCTGTCACTTACATCATCACAAAGGAAATATGGCGTAAAGAAAATTTTTTGTGGCACCCGAAACCACCCTGTTGTAAGTTGATGTACTAGCAAAATAATCTTGGAGGCATTATTTGAAGGTCAAAATCCTACATTGTGCCACTTTAATCAAACCAGACAGTAGAGCACAGGAGAATACACTGTGGGACTGATCTCATGTTTAAAGCTTTACAGTCTTAATGGACAAAGGGATGTCCTGATCATCGGCATTCCTGTTCATTATTTGCATACATGCATGCTGCTAAAGTTTGAAAAAAATATCAGGATTACCAGGATTTTGCTCAGTTCAGTGACTGACCCCTGAGCAGTTAAAGACCTTGTTGTATTCTTGTACCTCTCCAGATGATGGAGTGAGTCCTGACCGTGTTGCTCAGGTGATGGGCCAGCCTGAACACTGCCACTATGCGATCCACCTCATCAATGAACTGGTTCAAACAGCTCAGGTGTGTGGCCAACATATTTTTTAAAAGGCTCTTCTCTCTGTTACATACTGTGTCACCACATTTTACTTGTAAAATGTATTGCTGATGCTTATAATCTTAAGCCTTTGATGACATTAGTCATTTTTCAATTCTTAGTACTTGATGTAATATACTTAAATTAAACATCCGTTATCCTTTTGTAAAAAAACCATTCATGGTGCAAATTCTGCCTTAAATAAAAACATTTCCCTATTTGTTCCTTGACCTTTCCTATGTCTCTTCAATTTTTTAACAATTTTATTCCTTATTGCAGGAGCGTGATGGATTTGGGGGCGTAATGGGACGTCGAGGGCGAGGAGACAGTAACGTAGGAGGCCCTAGTGGACTGCAGGAGGTGACATATGCAGTACCCGCTGACAAGTGCGGCCTAGTGATTGGCAAAGGTACTGAATATTTTTCTTATTTTTATTTAAATACTTGTTGGTACTGTTATCTCTTTACAAAAACATTCAGCATTGTGCACTCCTTCTGATTAGCTGGTGTATAAGTCTTCAGTAGTTGTTGGTGTGCTTAAAGTTTTCTTTCTCATTTGTGTGACTCCACCAGCTGTCTCGATAATAAATACATGGTTCACTCATACAAAAACACTCTTAATAACAGTGTATCCAACTCGCCAGATTGCCTTTTTCCATTAATAACTGAACGCCTGAACGCCACTTGGTGTTCTGCTACTGCGTGAAACTGATGAGGGGACGGGGGCTGAGTGACCACCCTCCTATTCTCCCTCCAGGGCTCATGTATATAGCACAAGTGGCATTCATTGGCTTCACTAAGGGCTTAATGACGGGGATAATGCGTGTAATGTGACATTAATTGTTAAAGGTGCATAATAACAGCCCTCAATCATGTGGAAGGCTGCCTGGCATCTAATGAGGGTCTTTCAGCCCAATAGAGTGCAGCGAGGGAATGAATAGGAGGAATTAGCTTATTGGCTATTCATTCCCACTCTATTGCCAGCTATTTAAAAGTCATTGACCATTGCATTGGAAGGAGCTGCGAGTGTGTGTAGTATGTGTGCATGCATTTCGCCTTGGTGTGTGTGTGTGTATGTGTGCGGTTGTGGGCGGGGTCGGGTGGGGGGGGGCCCTCTTTACCTAAGATAAAAACATGGCAATAGAAATGTCAAGTGGCTTTTGTGCATGTAGTGGGGCGAGGGAAACAAATAAACCTGGGCGTTGTGTCCCCCTCTCTATGCATTAGCATATGAAGTAGGCCAATATGGTGGAGATGGCGGTGGGTCTGGGTGCTGTCAGCCGGTTCCTAAAGGATGCAGTGATTAATATCTTTACGATGCCATATGTAGCCCATTGGCCCTCTGTTTTGACCCCCCTACGCACACTGCTTGTGGTTGAGCAAGCCACCCACCAACCTGTTCAGGCTTTATGACCGACTCAAACTGTGCAAGAGCTCTAACAAGGCTCCTATGACTTTTAAGTTTTTTTTTTGGTAAATATTTTTCAACTACATTTTTGGTCCTTTGATGTCGAGGGTTTGCTATCACTTCTTTCAGTTTTCTGCAGGCGAGAGTTGTCTGTTAAAAAAGATTGTTTGATGAAATGTCTAGTTGGTTAGAAAGTGTGGACCTTTTTAGTCAAGATTTCTCACACAAACTTTGACACCACACCCAAATTTTTATTTAATGAAGAAACAAAAACTTGGATTCACACTTATGTGCTGTTTTACTCACTTAAATGCAGAGCTACCCCTCAAAAATTAGTAATTTACCTATAATAAATTGCATTCAATGTGAAAGGAAAGGAAAGCAACTTTATTGTCATCATAATAAACCATAAAAATACACTGCATTTTAATTCTCACGTTTTTCTCCATTTTAAAAGAAATAATGTCTTGCTTAACCTTAAGGGGCAGTTTTAATTATTACAGTTATATTATTTTAAGTAAAATAATATAATGGTTGGAAAATGTTTAACAACACTGCATGAGAGGAATCCAAGTTTACAGAAATCACCAAACTGAACTGAAAATAAAACTGAAAAATTTTAAAATTACCTAAATTAATAGTTGTTTTTATATTAGTTTCAGCTCTCCTGCCTAGAGCGAGACTGTTTTTATAAGGACATCTGGACAGTTTTAACTGTTTATATAGATTTTTATACACAAGGAAAAATAATAAAATAATAAACCCCATTATTCAAAGGTGCAAGTTGTGATTCACTTGTGATTCAGCATTTTTTTAAAGCATTCCATTTGTGGGTTTTATTTAATAGTATACAGTTTTATTTCAGTCATATTGCCTTGCCCTGTTTTAATGTAAAGCTGATGCTGGTGATGATTATAGTGTAATTTTTCCCTTGAGGGATGAGTTTTTTCCCGTCACCACCAGCTAACCAGTCCCTTGGCCTTGCCGTGAATGCCGTCACCAGTTGCACTTTTGTATCCCCTCCTTTTCACCAGCTCACTAAACCAGTCTCATTAATAAGGCCCTGTATTATCTGTCCTCACTACAGCCCAGTCCATGAAATGAATAGTCGGGGTCTTCATTGCTCTCTGCTGTCTGACTAGAAGAGCTCATAATGGCTTCATTAAGGCAGAAGTTTCATTTGGTTGACAATGGGTTAATGGCCCATGTGCAGTCTGTTGGCAGCAAGGAATAGGCTGCGGGAGGAGGAGAGGTTTTTGATGAGCGTTTTCATTCAAAGGTCAGCCAGGGTCATTCGAGTGTCAGCCACAAGTGAACAAATGTGTAATTGATGTTGGGACAGCCCCGGTGTCCCCCACGGGAAGCACCCTCAGCCTTTTCCCTTCAGATGGGCATTGTGTAGAGGAGGGGTGGCAGCGGCTGTATGCCCCCATTCTCTCCCTCCTCTCATCACAGAGGACAACACAGAGTCAAGAATGGAAAGGGTAAAAAAAAGACAAATGATATCCCTGAAGGAGGATACGCTTCAATTTTGGCCCTTTTCTCCTGCAAGCTCTGTTTCGTTTCTCCCTGCTGGTGTAATTGCTCTCCCCACACGTCGGGAAGCTGGCATCTGATGCAGAGGAGGGGTTGGCGTGCAGGAGATGTCTCCTTTTGTTTACCAATTTGCATGGATGTTACCACAGAATGGTAGATAAGTGGTGGGACATATGCCAGAGTCCTCATAAGGTAGCACTATCACATCAGTTTAGTCAAGTGAGTCGGTGTGTTTCCGAGAGTATGGCACAATCCTGTGTTCGTGTCTGAGTATTGCATAAATGTAGAGATGGGAAGGAGTGTCCATGTCGTTCGATGCTTGTTTTCAGACTGAGTCATGCTTGGGTGAAAGGATTTCTGTGAATTGATGATGATCCTTTTGGGGCTGTGCATTGGTAAAAATGTGGTAATATGATTCATATCTCTATAGAAGGGTGAGGACACATCACATTGTATTAAGGTTCTACGAGCAAGGCTATATCTTGCATCTTTCCCCAAATAAATATTCTTTTAAGAAGGCTGCAGGGTTTTTTCTTTAGCGAAAGGAGTATATGGGGGTCAGATGTTCAAAAAGCCTACTTTAGTACAACACAATCTATCAAGAATATTTCTGACTATTACAACGCTTAGAATTGATATTTTTTTGATTTTTAACTATTGATTTTTTTTTTTTCTATTTTGCAACTTATTAAGCAGTGCAACCAAACTATTTCCTATGTACTAACATGACCCTAAAAAGAAAAAAAATTATATTTTAAGCAGTTGATTAAAGAAGTAACCAGTGCAGACTTTTGCAAGGAAAAAGGATAATTGCTTCAGTTCTTTCCCACTTTTGGTAAATGCAGTCTGTATGAGAAAGACTAGCTTGTGTTAAAGTGGTTTGTTTTGGTCTAAAAGTTACCCGTTACCCCTCTGCTGACTGTGGTGTGTCTGCTGTCCTAGCTGTTTCACGCTCAGCATATTGTTAGGATGCTGTCTCTTTCAGTGGTTAGAAAGGTTTGTCACGTTGCCATCCGACCTGCGAACCTCGTCTGTTGCAAATAACTGTTTTTTGCCTTGTGGTTTGGAGAAATGCTAAACCAGTTCCACATAACGGAGGTGGGGACCAACTCCTCTGTTTTTTATTTTCAGCCATGGCTTCCTACTACACTCTTATCAAACAGGGTGGGGACTGAGAAACCCACAGCACTGCCTGTAGTTTGCCATGTTTGATCCCTTCAGCCTTGGCAGATGGTCAACACGTTCTAGTTCTTCTCGATCTAACAGTGTCGTATCGCCCAACTCTACTGTCTGGGCTTTTCTAACACCTCTAATTCAAAAGGTCTTGTGATGACTCATACGAATGTGTTGAACTTAATTATCATCCTGGTGCTTTTGTAGGTGGAGAAACCATCAAGAACATCAAAGAGCAGTCTCGTGCCCATGTGGAGCTGCAGAGAAACCCGCCACCCAACACCGACCCCAACGTGCGCATCTTCTCCATCCGAGGCACCCCTCAGCAGCTGGAGAAAGCCCGCCAGCTGATCGATGAGAGAATTGGGGTAGGTGGTCTGACTCGGGTCTCCCTGACACTCCCCCAAAATGCTTTTGTCTGGCATGATATTCATGAGCGCACATGTCAATGCGAGGAGCTGCTGGGGTGAGCTAGGTTGCTCTGGACCTGGTGGCCAGCAGGATGTCACTAGAGGTTAAACATAAAGAATCCATCAAATGGACTTAATGGAGTGCATCAGCAGCCAGCCCTGCCCTTTGACCTTGCCTGTTGGCTCCCTTTAAACACAAGTGGGGTCTCTCATTGCCTCTTTCCTTTCTCTGCTCCAGGGCCCGGGAATGGGAAGCAACAGCAACTTCGGGATGAATCCCTATAACCAAGGAGCAGCCACTCCTCCTCAACAGTAAGGAGCAGTTTCTCTCCTCACCATGTCACACTTTAATATAGTTGTTCAGTTATTGCTGGGTAATTGTACGCTGATAATCAATCATCTGTTCATTTCGCCTGTAGTGGTCCTCAGACGTTCATGACTGGAGGATGGGGCACAACCTTTCAAATATGGCAGCCTCAAGGCCAACAGGACCACAGTAAGTGGGCACGCTAAAAGTTTATGTTTCCTCGATATAAATTCAGTATAATCACAATAAATCAGCAACTTCAGATGTTTTGTGAGCTATGTAACTGTTTTTGATACGACAGAAACAAAGTTCTTAAATCATCCATACATTTCCCTGAGTTTTCTTCTGCTGCTGTGCATTCGGAGACTTGCACAGCCTCGGATGAGAAAACCTCAGTCCCTGCGGCTAACCTCATCTTTCCTGTATGGACACATTTAAAATTTGCTGTAGATGGAAATCATTAAATATGAGGCAGAAAGTGAAAAAGGAAGGGAAAAAATGTAAGCCCGCTGTCAGTAACTATGGTGTCGTCTGTGTCTGGTTTCAGGTCACAATGGATCCCAGACGAGCCAGATGGACTGGGAGCAGTATTATAAAAAGCTAGGCAAGTGTCAATCTGAGTGAAAAGACCTTTTTCTTTTCTTTTTTTTTTTCTTTTTTTTCATGGCAATGCTCAAGGCGCACTTTCCTTTGGTCACACCAGTCTGATGAAATGTGTGGTTTTATCATAGGATACAAGCCTTAAATTGCTTATTGTTGCAAAAAGATAAACTGATGAAACTCAAATTTAAAATTCACATGAATGGAAAAGACAAAATCTTCTGATAGAAGTGGATATGTCTTAATATTTCAAAAAGGAAAGCATGATCTTATGAGCGAGATATCAGTATAAGCTGATATTGTCTTTAGAATGTATTATCGGATATCAGCAAACATGCCAAGATTCCCAGATATGGCAAACGGTAAGCTGGAGGGGTGGCTACATTGTTCTGTGCTTGTGCTCTCTCCAAATATTATTGTTTTGTTTATTTTACACAGTGAAATATTTCTTTTTTTGAGTGCATGTAAAATATTATGTAAATTTCGCTACAGAACCAATACCATTTTGGTTATCAGCCCAAGCCCAAGGCATATTGGCAAGAATTCCAGTATCCTGCATCCCTAATTTCCAACATTTTTATGCTTTATTACAGGTCAGCAAAACCAAGCCCAGAGCACTGCTCCTGACTACAACAAAGGCTGGGGTGAGTCTATATTTGATTTTCATGAGATTTGCACCAATAAAATGCAATTCCAGGACTAGATAAACGTTTGAAAGTCATTGAACATGTGAGTGTGACTGGTCTCGATTCCTTCTCATGATTATTCCTCACCCTTGTTTTCCCCGTTCCTTCAGGCCAGACAGCTGCTCCCGGATCCCAGCAGACCTCTAATCCTGACTACAACGCCTGGTTTGACTTCTACAGACAGCCGATGGCTTACTTCAACCAGGGTGCACAGCAGACACAAGCTTCAGGCCTTCAGGTGAGAACCATCTCCCCCACACTGCACCCAGAGCAGATGTTAGGTTAACAAATCCCATGGAAAAAAAACCCCACATTTTTGAGTCAATTCTGCTGTAAATCCTTCCGTCATGAAGGTGGTACTGTCCAGTTATTTCAGGCAAAAAACAGGCGCATCCGATGCAGCGTTCAATAGAAAACTGCCCGCAGAACACACAGATGTTGTCTTGTCTATTTACACTTACGAGTGTAACCTCCCCCTTGTCCTGGTCTAGCACACTCTTGCACTGATGGCATCTGTCCTCCATTACTGATACCATATCAGGACGGATCTTCCTTCACGACATTGCGTCACACACACTTATATAGTTTTTGAGTGTATGAATAGAACAGTTTTAAAAGAATTAAAACGGAAAACACACCTGAGCGGATTTAGAAGTTCTACATTTCTAAAGCAATCAGTTGACCAATATGTCGAACAACATTTTCATTCAGGGCCAAGTCAGTCTGTAGTTATTAAAAACAGCCACAGATGTAAATTTATGGGCAGCCATGGTCAATTGGAAGGGGAACTTGGCTTGTAACCGAAGGCTAGCTGGTTCGAATCCCCACCAGTTCTGGGTTACCCCTGAGCAAGGTACCCAACCCCCCATTGCTGCCCGGGCGCTGTTCAGTGTCTGCCCACTGCTCCTAATCCCCCTCATCCTAATTCTTGAAAGGTTCCTAGTAGAGGATGTGTTAAATGCAGAAGAAGAAGTTCCCTAAGAGATTTATAAAGTATAAGGGAATTTTTTAAGGGAAAAAAAAGTAAGCCTGTAAAGATGGATTCTTGTTTGTGTTTAGTAAAGGCTGACGTGTCCTTCTCCCTGTGTGTTTGTATGATCTTTTTTTTTTTTTTTTTTTTCCCATGGGATTTAAGCAGATTTAAGGAATATTTTTTCCTTTTCACACCAAATGTCAGATTGTCTCTGTGTTGGTGCTGTAACGAGGGTAAATAACGTGAGAACTTTTGTTCTGCAGGATCATTAGAGATGACGCCGCAGGTTAGAGACTTGAATCACTGAGAGGATGAAAAAACCCTTTTTTAACAAGAGGGGGGGTTCAAGATTTGCAACGCCTTGAAGACTTATTTTCTTAGTGAGAAACACTAGCTGTAGAATGACTTATATGATAAAGTAATATTTCTAAAATCAGGAACATTTATTTGTTACTAAATGCTAATGTACACTGTTATTTTGAATAGACGGTATCTGGGATCCCTTTTTGGACTTGAGCGAGCTGTTTTCTTTTTGTTTTTCTATATTTTTCCTGTCTTTGACTCAGATTGTATCGCCAAAATGAACCCAAGAGTTGTAACATTTCAAAAGGCAATATGGTCTATTTTCCTTTTTTTCTTCCTTTCCTTTCTATTCTTTTTTTTCCTAGTTCTGTTGAAATGAAACCATGATTGTGTGCTTAGCAGTCTTGAATAAGCGTTTGTCCCGTGTCATAAGATGTTTAAAGAGTATGTTCTTTTTTCCTTACACGATTCAGTGAAATAAAACTGTGATGTTTTGTTACAGGAAATGTTATTTTTGTTACAAGGTTTAAAAAGAGGATTAATGTCAGCCAGTGGCAATAGTTCTAACTTAATTCCTGTTGTGCATTGTATGCTGTTTTTCATTGTCATTTTATTGTATTCTGGTTTAAAAAGAAAAAAAAGGTGCAATATCTTATTTCACTTTTGAAACAAAGATGGGTTCTCTAATATTTTGACAAGACTTTTAACTTTGTAGTTTTAAGATGTTTTTTTTGTTTTTTTCAAATGGAAATGTCATGGATAATTTATTACATTGATCTGATGAGATTTAGGGGGATGTTGCAAATAGCTTTTTTGCCTTTGCCTTGTAAAACTATGTATATATGCGCATATTTGACTGTTAATTTAAAATATATGTTTCATATATATATACTTATATAAAAAGATATTTTTTTCCTGTGATCAGTGTTGCAGGAAAATTGTCCCTCCTTTTTCTGTTCTGTTTTCATACTGAAAATGTTTAAAAAAAAAAGACAAAAATGTGAATGTGTAATTTGAAATTTGATGTTGCATCTTGTTATGAAGACAAATAAGACGTGGTAGATTTTTGTGTATGTTGTGTAACTGAACTATTCAAGACTGCTAAGCCGCCGTAATTCTACCTTTTGTGATGATTAATTAATGTAGTATTTTTATGTTTTAAGTATTATAATCAGAAAGAAAAAAAAACTCTTATTTGGTACCTCCCAGTTCACTAACACCCTGCTGTGTCCTCGCTGTGGACTCAGCGGGGCGTTGGACTCAGTCCAATGCTAATAATTTTTTTAATTCATTTTTTTATTTGTTTGTGTGATCTAATATAAATGATTATAAATGATGCATTGTTATGGAAAAATGATTCTGGTATTAACGTAATTTCTTCATGAAAAGGGATATAATTTCAAAATGTCTAATTATGGTGTTTTTTTTTGTTTTTTTTTTCCTTTATATGTACAGTTAACCATGTATTAAAAACATCCAGACTACCTTTATTGTGGACTGTTAAGCTGATTTTTCTGTTTGAATACGATAAACATTTGAATCTGTCTTCTGTTGTATTCTGATGCGAAGTGTTGAATATTCTTAATTTCACGTTGGACGCTTTTGTGAAAGCACTACTCTGTCTGTGTGTATATACAGTATATATATATATATATATACTAACAAATGATAACGTAAACGATTCATACATAGACTAACTGTGTTTTCATGTTTTATAAGCAGGAAATTATATCTTTTCTATAGTCTTTACTGCCAGTTCTCAAATTCAAATAAATTTTCCGCAAGCAGCTCTTGTGGTTGTTGTGCTATTATGACAAGTTTCTAATGTTAACTGCAACACACTTTCCCACGCAGTACAGTTAATTCAAGGTCTTTACACATGTAAGATTATGACATACTGCACATTATTCTTCTGACTTGTGTTAGAAAAGTCTGTTGTACATGTAATGCATGTTACAATACAGTTTTTTTAAATGGGGAAGTAATATTAGGATAATGATGCTGACTTATTTGTGTAGTACCCGCCAATCAAATGTGGGGTGATCATGGAAAATGTGGTACATATGGGATAATGCTTTTTAATTTTTAACTTTTTGATTCACAAACACTTAAAGGTATTTCACTGAAGCTAAACTAGTGTAATTCTCATTATCAAGCTGTTACCTGGATTTTTGCTAAAGAAATCACATGGTGTCATTGTAATATTACCACACACTTAAAAGTGTAAGATTAGTGATCTTACCTTCTTATTACATACTACAGCTATGTTACTGTCATTTTCTTACAGTATACTATGTAATAAGAAGGTAATATACATCCTTATTACATAATATTTGTAATCCACGTCCACATTTGTTGGAAGATCTTTTTCTCCGTGAACACACTTCCTACACATGTCTTTGCTCCCTAAACAATCCTCATCACGCTGCTGCTGTTGCATACTGTCCATCCTCTCCTTCCCCTGACATGCAGCAGCGAGTGAGTGAGCGTCTCCTCCCTCCTCAGTGAAATGTTCCTCTCCCTCCCCTCCGTCCACAGCTTCTCCAGTTTTCCTTTTGTCGCTGCACATCTTTGCACCCAGCGGGGAATCTCCTGCTGTGGTGGAGTCTGCACAGCCACATAGTGCTCCCCCTGCATTGATGCTGTGCAGCTGTTTCCAAATCCAGCCCTTGATTTTGATCCTCTTCCTTCTTGTTTTTTTTAAGACGCACTGTCCCCGCGGACACTTCTGACCACGGTGGTCCATCATGGCTGTCTACTCACTCCAGGATCAGTCGCACACTGAGTCTGAGAAGCGGCGTTATGTCCAATATCAGCCAGTGGTGGACTGGAGTTATTCTAAGGATTTATTTAATATTCAGGGCTGAGTGACAAAACACCGCCTTACTTAAAACAAGGGACAAGTACAAGCTGTAAAACTGACTCCATTGCAGAGATGTGTGAAATTGAATACTACAAAACACAACAAACAAAATAATACACATTTGTCTTCCTCTTAGTATTCATTCATTCATTCATTTATTCATTCTCTACCGCTTTATCCTCCACATGAGGGTCGATGGAGCAGCTCAGGATGAAAAGTGACTTACACCCTGGAGGACAGGTTAGTGGTTCATCACATAGAGACGAACAACCATTCACAGACACATTGAAGACACTGTAGCCTCTGCAGGGTCACAAACCCAGATCTTTTTGCGGCAAGGCAACATTTCTAGCCACTATCCAGCAGTGTGGCTGTCCTTTAGTATATATATTTTTTTAATAAATATATATATGTGTGTGTATATATAAATTCCAAATGCAATTCAGGTTATTTTAAGGGGTACACTTTTACACGGACAGCATTTCTAATACAAAGAACTTGCCTATTTCACTTGGGCTGCAATGAATGATCATTTTAAAATTGGTTGTGTTGATTTTGATTTATCCATTAATGTCAGAAAATGTTTAAAGGCATTTATCAGTGTTTCTCTAAAGCAAAACCATTCACTTTTAATGATTTTGCTTATATGGAGCACATCAACCAGACAATGTTCACATATAAGAAGCATGATTAAGAAAGAAAATACTGAAATTGATTATATAATTATCAAAATAGTGAAGGATTCATTTAGTGAATGATGAATCATTGCAGCCCTTTTGTTTCTGGAGGAAATACATTTTACATGTCAATTTATTTATCCATACTTGTGTTGAATATTTGTTTTCAGTTTAATATGATTTGAGATTTGCATGGACTTAAGTAGATTTTATTTTGACTTAAGTGAAACACATGAGCGCTTCCTCCACAAATTAATGAGTTGTTTTAGTAGTTTTATAGATTTTGCTTGATTTGTTTGTACATGATAATATACAATATTTTTTTTTATTGTTTTTCCTTTTATTGCAGTAAAGACAACAGAAATCCTACAATGAAAATGTATGCCAAAGCATAATTCTCCATAAATCCTGGAAATTTCAGAATAAAATATATTGTTAGATTATTACTTGTGCATTAATCTGTGATGATGTAGCACATGAAGCAGGCGTCCTGTGTCTGTCTTGTCTCTGTCCTGACCAATCGGAAAGAGTGAGGGGGAATCTTTTAAAGGAGCAGGAGGAGGAGGAGCCTCTCACCTTTGCAACAGATAAGCTGATCTTCAGTCTCCTGCACACTGAGACTGCACCTTAATCTGTTTTTAATGACCATGCAGTGCAGCCCCAGAGACTCTCCTGTGTGTGTGTGTGTGTTTTACCTCTTTAGAATCTTGTCTGGAATAAACACTGACTGTCAGGACCATAGTTCCTCATAGAGACCAAAACTTGGTCTCTATGAGGCAGAACCTCATTCCTGAGAACCTGGTTAAATTCAGGGCTAAGATTTTTATTGAGGCGAGGTTAAAAAATTAGGCCTAGTCATTAACTGGTTATGGTTAAGGTGCAAATGAATGGAAAGCACTGTTTCCTCTCTCTCTCTCTCTCTCTCTCTCTCTCTCTCTCTCTCTCTCTCTCTCTCTCTCTCTCTCTCTCTCTCTCTCTCTCTCCCTGTGTGTGTGTGTGTGTGTGTCCTGAAGGCACGTGATTCCTAATGTGACTGGGATTATTTTGTGTTTAAATGCAGGATGTGATGACGCAATAACAATCAACACATCATTATTATCACAATTACAATTTAAATATATGGCAGGACAACTACGCATCATCATCCTTAATTTAACCTGGGAGTGAAATAATTTCTAAAGATAAATGGCTCATAATTCTTAATTCAAGTCACGTTGAAGGAAAGCAAATATTTTAAATTAAATTGTTTTATATAAATTAGTCATTTTAAAATCTTGATTTTCCTCAATATCACACGCATATATGAACAATGATTTCTTGATTTCTTAATGTCTTGTTTTTTGAACTGCTGGTAAAAGTTTTTTCCAAAAGTCCTCATTTATTTATTTTAACTCTTTCTTCTTTTTTTCTTGCAGCCTGTTCCTCCCCTTTCTTTCCCCTCATCCTCATGAGCGTGAACTCTTTGCCATTCAGCCGCAAACAAACGCTCTTAATTTGATGGGTTTCCCACCGGCTCTTTGAAATAAAACAATTACTGCAACTCTTTGTGCAATAATTGTCAATCATCCACATGAAATTGATAAGCTTTAAATGGACACAATAATGGCTCAAATGGGCTTTTTACAATGGCGCAGCTAAGCGGGGATGATGTGCCACTGCTGACATGGCCGCGGCTTTACCAGCTCCACATAAAGCCACAGGTTAATGCATAAATAAGCAAATCAAATCCATGCGTTACCCCAATTCAATTCATTTAATTCCTCTTTAATAAAGAAGCCGCCCCGCCCCTCTGTCACCCCCCACCCCCTCCTCCTCTCCTGCCATTTACCTCGGATTTGTGCGTTGAATGCTATAAATGTAAATCAATCTAAGATGAGAAAGAATCCCATTGAAAGAGGAGAGAAAATTTCATCTGGGAAAGGAGACAAACGTGGGAGGGGCGCACTCATAAAAAGCAGCTGTTTCACAGTAATCTGTTTTCGTGCCCTGTCACTCACCTTGTCCCCTGTCCACTAACCCCCCCCCCCCCCCCCCAAAAAAATAAATAAATAAATAAATGAATAAATAATAATAATCATAATAATAAATAATTATCATTTTTATTTGCCATATTCGTCCAGAGAAAAGGAGGAGAGAAAAAACACAACTTTCCATCTTCTCCTCTCTGGTAGTTGTTGCAGTGAAAAGGAGAAGAAGGAGAAGAAGAAGAAGAAGAAGTGCATGGATGTCAAATTGCCCTCAAAACACCATGAAAGATTGATTTGCAGCACCGTTCAAGGGCCTGACATTAGCTGAATAGGAAACCTGTGAGCCCGGGATGGAATAAAGATGTTCTCTCTGCTGGAAAAAGAAGGGAAAAACTGCCCCATTTAGCCCTCAAGTCCATCAAGAAACCCGGGAAATGGGGACTGTGACTGCACAAGAAAGAAAAGAAAAGAAAAGAAATAAAAGGGGGGGCTGTATATACTCATCTAAACGTTGTCACAATACCGAGGAGGCTCTGAACATCCATGAATATTAAACCGCTTATTCCACAACAAGGGCTTGAAAAAAAAGTGAAGCACGTCAAAGCTGCTTTGCATTTTCTCTCCTCTTTTTTTTCTTCTTCTTCTCTTTCTCTCTTTTTTCTTCTTCTTGCAGACAAACAATGCAGTAAAGAAAAACACGTCGAGCTTGTTTCCATTCTTGTTATTCCCGCGCTAACTACACACACACACACAGAAATTAATATTACCACCACATGAATATTAAATGCATGAGAAAAAAATAGGCGAGCAACTCCCAGACTCTATGACCCACTTCTCTCCTCAGGGTTATCATTATTATCATTGTTAATATTGTTATTTTAGACAGCTTACAGTCTATACACATGTTGCTTTGTTGTGCACATTTGTAAACAGACACGCTATTGATTTTTAGAGATTAATTATGTATGTATTTATTTGTTTGTTTGCTTGTTTATCAGCTTAAATTCGCCTCGTTGGAGCCACTGGGTAATTTGACTTCTGTCGTCAACCATAGGCACCAAAGTAGTCAACATACACTAAAACTCAACACAAACAAACAAACAAAACAAAAGTATATATACATGTATTAGACACACCTGACAATATCACCAAATAAAGAGAAGGTTCGTAGTTTTTTTTTTCTCCTATTTGTGCGTATGTTGCTTCTATATTTTGATTTTATTTATTTTTTATTCAAAAACTGTACATTATAAACATTTATTTGACATTTCTCGTCACGTGTCCTTGGAGTTTGTTTGAAAAAAGCATAAATTAATGCAGTTGCAGTTTTTTGTTTTCACTGTTCGTGGCAGCTCTGACTCTTGAACTCGTGCCTGTGTTGCCGTAATAAATCATATCCAGTGTGAGTTTGCGGTTTTGCACAAAAACAAAAAGGCACTGAATCAACGTCTTGCGTCTCCTCTCTCACTCTCCCTCTCTCTCCCCTCCACACTCTCTCACTCTCTCGCTCTCTCTCCCTCTCTCTCTGTCTGTCTCTCTGTGAGGGGTGTGTCATTAATAAGTAATTAGACAGGGGGTCACAGCCACTTATATAAAGAGACCCTCACAGCCGGAGGAGCCACTTTTACGCACCGACACTTGAGAGCAGGACGAAGGACAGACAGACAGAGACAGACAGGAGCAGCGCTGCACTCCTCTTTTCATCCTCCTCCTAATTCTTGTTCTATCACTCTACTTGTTGCTCCGAGTTCTCCTTACTTTCTTCAGCGTGTTTCCCCCTCTTTTCCTCCCTCCTTTAATTTTATTTCTATTATTATTATTTTTTGGTTCTCCTTCCTGCGCCATGGGCTCAGTGCTGCCCGCCGACGCTTTGGCTCTCAAGCCCGGATTTAAGTGTCCGGGCCGCGCTCTGTCGGACGTCATCACCTCGGACATTCTGCACAGCTTCCTGTACGGCAGGTGGAGGAACGTGCTGGGCGAACACCTGGCGGAGGAGCGACACAGCGGCAGTAGCGGCCCGAAGACGGCGTTCACCGCGGAGGTGCTGGCTCAGTCCTTCGCTGGAGGTGAGACTGACATGAATGTTTCGTTATGTTTGACACTTCACGCTTTCATCCTGCTGTGCTGCATGTTTTCAAGTGTTTTTAGTCTATAGCGCTTTGAGTAATTTGCAGGTTTTTAATTTAAGGCCATGTGTCCAAAATGCACGCGTAAAATTACGCACGAGTCATAACTTTGATTTAGTTAGATTTGGTTGAATAAAAGGTTGTTGTTGTTTTTGTTTTGAATAGCTTTTAAATATAAATGGTAAGATACATACTTACATGGATTTTACTTGTTTTAGTGAAAAAAATATTTTTCTTACCAGTTCAGAGAGAAGTTCCATTTTGAAACTTTTCCTGAACACGAATCCTGTTTCACAAACTTCCTCAAACTCATTTGTTGCTGGGGGTTTTTCTCTTGCATTTTCCTTCATTTTCCTTCATTTTTACCCCACTTCTCTGTTTTCTTTTCCACCCATTTAACGCATTGACCCTCTCTGGGCTCCGGGACCCGGCGCTTAGAGCCTTGTTAGGCGTGTAACTGCCGCCGATTGAAAGACGCAGGGCATTAAATTCATTTGGTTAACTTTGTGCTTGACCTGGGAAAGTTTCCACTTAAACCTCTCGTTGAGAAAAGTTCCCTTTTCTTTGAGATGTCCCGGGTTTTTATCCCGCATTCATCAATCTCCGGACAGTCTCCTTTCCTCTCTTGGCAGCTATGGGGCTCCGGAGCTTTTCTCTTTCTTTTGCCTTAAAAAGATTTGCTGTTCCTCGCATAATGCACCGTGAAGGCTAAATCTAATGCTATTCATTGCATGTCAACCATTTAATCGCCTTTCCATTTTTTTTGTCGCAGAAATTCCTGCGTCTTTTAAACAAGTCCTCGTCTCATTCAGCGCAAATTTATTGCTACAAAGTTCTTAAAAGGATAATGAATTTGGAATTAGCCGTTTCTTTTCCAGTAAACTTTAATGAATATCACATCTGAAGCATGACAAATTGCTGGACCCCGCGCAATAGAAGGATCATTTAACCTCCATTCAGTCAGGGCCTTTTTTTTCTTTTCTTCACAGCCTCACATTAAAAAAAATCTTTGATTTTGACATTAAAGAATCGCACGATCTTTTTTTCTCTCTCTCTCTCTTTCTGTTTTTTTTTTCTCTGCGCAACAAAAACTTTCAATTCAGCCAGTTAATCGAATTAAACGGAGGATCAGGTGTAGCTTAATATTTCGTGACTGAAATAAGATTCAGTCCATTTGCTGCTTTCAGGACCTTTTTTTCTTCTTCTAGAAAATCCTGTTTCATGAGTCTTTGGCATCAACTCAAAGCTGCAGAGACACTTTGACAACATGTAGTCACAGCTTATCGACTTTTATCATTTTACGCATCATGCACATTTAAAATGTTATTATTGTACAGTTTATATTTATTCATTTACTTATTTATTTGTTTATTTATACATTATTCTGACTTTTTTTATTCTCTTTTTTTTTTTTGCAGAGGTGCAGAAGCTGTCCAGTCTGGTTCTGCCCAGTGAAGTGATCATCGCCCAAAGCTCGATCCCCGGAGAAGGTCTTGGCATCTTCTCAAAGACGTGGATCAAAGCAGGGACAGAAATGGGACCTTTCACGGGGAGAGTCCTGTCTCCCGAGCACGTGGACTTGTTCAAGAATAACAACCTCATGTGGGAGGTGAGCTTCCTCGCAGTTTTGCGTCCTGCAGAAACAGATGTCTCCTCTGCCAATGTGATTCCTGATGTTTGTTTCCCCCCTCTGATTCTCATGTGAAATTTTTTTTTTGGTCAGGTGTTCAATGAAGACGGCACCGTGCGCTATTTCATCGATGCCAGTCAGGAGGATCAGCGCAGCTGGATGACCTACATCAAGTGCGCCAGAAACGAGCAGGAGCAGAACCTGGAGGTGGTTCAGATCGGCAGCAGCATCTTCTACAAAGCAGTGGAGGTGAGGACGAATTCAAAAACATCAAACATGCATGGGGCCTTTGCATGGGTTATATACAGTATAGGCCGCAGGTGGGATTTTATGAGAGGCCACAAAAAAACTCCTTTAGAAAAGCGCCACCTGCTGTTACGCAGTAGAATTGAACGTGAGCGTAATGAAGTTGTCCGGGTTTTTTTTTGCCTCATGCTGATGATTTGCCCTCTTTTTTCTCTCCTCACTCAGACAATCCCACCAGACCAGGAGCTTCTTGTCTGGTATGGAAACACACACAACACGTTCCTGGGAATTCCTGGAGTCCCTGGAGTGGATGAGGAGCAACAGAAAAAAAGCAGGAATGGTGAGTGTTTACCGACCAATATCATAATATTATAGCACCAACATCAGTGTGACATAATGTCACAATACAGAACAGAAATATCAGATGTATGTCTGTTTTGGTGCCATTTCTGGCCATTTCTATTTTTAATAGATATAGTATAGGTACAGATATGTTGATATAAATGTCTGATAATGTGAGATATATGTTTTGGCAAATGAATCACAACTTAATTTTAGGCATGCCATGTCAAGTCTCCCCTGTAAAGTGGTTCTTAATCTCAAAGGGACATTTCCTGATTACAACATATACTCATAAATATGAAGATTAAAATTATGTTCAGCTGCGTAAACCACAAGTAACTCAGATGTTTAAGTTGTTTGACTTGTGAAAGATAGTAAGTTTGACAACTTAACTGCATTAAAACGTTAAATAGATAGATTTAAATGAATGTCGACCACTTGGACAGAATTCACAATTAGTCAAGACCATTTATAACTGTATTTAAACTTGTGTTTAATATCCAAAAGGTTGTTGTTAAAGGCACAGTATGTAAAAACAGCCGAATATCCCTCACCTCACATTTCCCTGTGTTAGAGAAGTTTGAGTTTGCATCCAAACTCTTATTAAAACATGTTTAGTTTGTAATTTAATGTTAAATCATGGTGGCCCAGAATAGTGGCTGACCTGGCCCCTGATATAAATATATAAGAGAGTAATTCTGTGGTAATGAAAAAACAACATTTCATTCCATGAGGTGATTGTATGCTCATAAATATATATCTTTATTTTATATAGTGATCATATTTGACATTTTTGTATAATCTCCTTCCTTATTTCCAGATGACTCCCACTCGTGTGAAGGCTCTTCCTCGTGCTCCCCCTCTTCAACCTCCTCCTCCTCATCCTCCTCCTCCTCCTCCAGTGCCGGCCGCATGCGCTGCGTCATCTGCCACCGCGGCTTCAACTCCCGCAGCAACCTGCGCTCGCACATGCGCATCCACACCCTGGACAAGCCTTTCGTGTGCCGCTTCTGCAACCGCCGCTTCAGCCAGTCGTCCACGCTCCGCAACCACGTGCGCCTGCACACCGGCGAGCGGCCCTACAAGTGCCACGTGTGCCAGAGCGCCTATTCGCAGCTGGCGGGCCTGAGGGCGCACCAGAAGAGCGCGCGGCACAAACCGGCTGCACAAATCGGCGCCGACGTGTCCTCCCATGTTTCCCCTCCTCCTCCACCGCAGATCACAGCGATGTCTCACCAGCACCAGATGCCACTGGTGCACCACATCCCCACCATGGTGCTATGATGACCGACACGCAGAGGGACAGTCACACAGAACAACGTTGCACTTTAGATTAGAGCTGAGGAGGAGATATAAAAGGAGCTCTTGATGAAACTGACCGTTTTAAAGGTCCTGTGTGTAAGATTTATGTTTGTATAAGTATATAATTACTTTAAAATAAAAATAAAAACACAAGTGGTTTTTATATGTGCATTTTAGGCAAGAGGCTGGCATCCTGTGCCACATTGTTTCTATAGCAGCCAGAACAAACAAACCTGAGTGTTTTATATGCAAAATGAAGAGGAACAACATCTTTTCTGATCC
Organism: Solea solea; assembly: GCF_958295425.1. Taxonomy (NCBI): domain Eukaryota; kingdom Metazoa; phylum Chordata; class Actinopteri; order Pleuronectiformes; family Soleidae; genus Solea; species Solea solea. The sequence continues at coordinate 11,479,574 of NC_081152.1, forward strand.
ATGAAGGCCACTGTAGTTGATGGACTTCGGAAAGAGAGATGTGAACAGAGAGCAATCAGCAGTCTCGCTGTTAGATGTCACTAAATTGTACACACTGGACCTTTAAGGGGAGGGATGAAAAAATAAGTAAATGTGAGAGTGAAGAATCACACAAAGACTTTATTCCCTAACTATATGTTTCTTATGTATTCGAAAATCAGACAGAAATATGTTTTAATGTTTGTATTTTGGAAGCTGAAATATAGTGGTGGGGGGGGGGGGGGGTACCACACAACACCTGTGTCCAGATTTTACAGAGTGTGTAATCTACCCGTGTGTCACATATCACTATGAAATATTTTCACACCATGTTTGTTTTGTATCCCGTGGTCACCAGCTTAGGTGAGAAGTAGAGGTTTGTACAGTCGCTCCAAATAAAGAGATCCGCATCGTTCCACACTGTAAACTGAAACAGTCACTTTAACCTTGTACAGACTTTGCAGATGTGTGTAATTGTAAAATTGTATTGTATTCCACTGTACATGTGAATGTAAATACATTTGTGCTCGCTCATATTCTAAATAAATGATACTATGACATGATATGACACACTGCATGGCACTTCAATTTGTCAGTCCCTGCAACATGTGGTGATGCAAAAGAGAGAATTATATTTATCTTTCAAAAAATATAATCCAGACTAGAGACTGAGATTTTTCTGATTCTCTAACTTCAAACTGAAAAAATGGTTTGTATTCACACTATTCCTCTGTACTCTTGATGACCACTCAAAGCTGCTTTACACTACTTTTGCCATTCACAAGGAGCTATGTGGGGTTAAGTTGAAAGACAATTCGCTCTACCACTGACCCACCGTCGGAAGCCCCCTTAATCTCATCATCTGAATCATCCAGTCAGTTCACACATCATATACTTCAGAGTGGAGGTATAAAACCTGTAGAGAAATTGTTAGGATGATTATATGGGGGATTAAAAACATGTGTGTGTGTGTATATATATATATATATATATATATATATATATATATATATATATATATACATTAGAACGTAAGAACATCACAGTGGCTGCAGACGTTGTTGACAGTGTACAGATTATGAATTAAAACTGGTGTAATGTATTTATATGTGATATATATATGGTATTTGTTCTGCCTATTTCTATGAATCTTTTCTTAATATGCTTTTTTCTAACTTTTGTGTAGTTTCTACTAAATAACACTTCAGTGAAACAAGCTTCATTTATTGTTTCTTTGTAATGTTTGTGTGTATTTCTTCAAGTGTTTAGTTCTTGTAGATACGTTTTTCATCCACATGATGGCGCCATATCCCGGGGATAAGGGAAGAAGCGAATGGGAATATGCATGCATTTCATGACACAGATGATACAATTATTTTCGAAAAAGATTTATTTCACATACTTATTTAATTTATTCATTTAATATATTCATTTCGGAGCTGTTGCTGCAGTTGTCAGATACATCAGACATTATCCAACTTCCCAAAAAAAAAAGTTTTCAGACAAGTCATCATTGAAACAAGTGCAGAGCAACACACACAGGCATGCTGTATATAAACATAAATGATCAGCTGGAGACAGAATGAGGGCATGTCCTCAATCCACTCTGCTGGGAGGGATTAGGGCATCTTTTGAATGGGTGGTGTTTCATTACTGGAAACTGTCCACACCTTCTGCCCTGCATAGTTAGGAAACACAAAGATAGTTTAACCATCAAAAATAAACATGATGTCAAATGGTGCACACAGTGACAGGTACCTTCAAACTGGTATCCTCATCCTGCTGCTGTCCTGTTCTTCTGCAAGGAGCCACAGCAAGACGCAATCCAGCTGGCTGCTTTACGCAGTGCTGCAGAGAAACAGACACAAATTATTATTTTATCAGTTTGTATTATCAGGCAACAAGTCTTTCCAACTGATTCATTGTTGTTGTGGCAGGTAACCAGATCATACCCCTATCAGGTTTAACACACTGTAACATGCTGTGTTGTACAACAGTTTTTGAATGTGTAGCCACAAATGTGTTGGTACATACACACACATATATGTATATATATATATATATATATATATATATATATATATATATATACACACATATATGTATATATATATATGTGTGTGTGTGTGCGTGTGTATACACACATAGATAACAGATATTATGACATTTCCTAGTAGCATGTGTATCAATAAACAATTATCTTACCACAATTAAGTCAGGTTAATCATAAAGCACATTTAATGCACATGGCAATGCGATATGCCTCACCAAACTTTTTTGTTTAAAAATAACAATATACAACATACGTACATGGAGGTACAGATCTCCCTGCATACATACACACACAGGGTCTTGGCCCCCAACACAACCCTCTGGTTTGCCAATTCAGTTTTAGTACTTACGATACAACAGTAGTCACAGCATTGCTCCACTTGTTGTTGATGTTTCCTTTATACGCTGTTCCCATACAGTCATTCACAGACAGTCCTGTCAGTGTTCACCATGCAGCTGGCACTCACTGTGGTGTCAGTGAACTGTTGGGTGTATAGTGTTTCTGGCTGTGTGTGTGTTCTCCATTAATTTTTTAAGCTTTTTGAAAATGAAGCACTGTAATGTCACTTTCTGTCTGTCTATCTATCTATCTATCTATCTATCTATCTATCTATCTATCTATCTTCCTTTCTTTTGCACAGTACTCCATTACGTCAAGTAGCTATAAAAACACACATTTTAGCATACACTCATAAAAAAGAGAAGAAAACAAATATTAAATCAGAAAATAACTCTAACGTAGTGATGTATCCCACGTCCATCGTGTACACTGGTTAGATTGAGTTGGCCTGCAGCGACGATTCTGTTATCTGTTAGTCGAGCCTCGAGAGGATTGTTGTCATTTCACTCCGGCTAGCCTTCAGCGCTAATTAGCCGTCAGCTTGTCGTCCTCCACATACTTTGATTCAGCAGGTGGGTTTCGGGGAATGTCCGTACGTTTTTCACTAAACCAGCCTGAAAGGCCCGTCCAGGAAAGTACTGACGCATGAAAGCAACGACGTGTCGACAGAATGAAGTCGCGGCGCGTAGCTAAGACTTGAAAACAAATGTCCAGCTAGTGGCTAATATTAGCTTGATCGGTGTCATTGGCTACCGCCCTGTTTTTGGCAAACAAACACTCTCTGGTAACTGTTTGTCATCACTGTTTTTATCTCACTAATGTTTCGCAGGTCAGGATTGTGATTTTATAGTATTGCATGTTTGTATTTAATACAAATAGTCACCTGTTACTAGCGTTGGCGTTCTTCTGACAAATGTCGATTTTAGACGATCTATACACGTACGTTTGGTCCAGCAAAGAAAATCAAAGTAAACACATTCTCTTGTTATTATATGTGAAACTAGTATTATTGGACTGTTTATTAAGCTTGTAGATGAGGAATGCCACGCTTGCGTGGCTCTGATCCAGTAGCGACTGCAGCATAAAGCATGATGATGATGTTATTAATGGAGAGCAGTGCTGCAAACTATAGGATTTAACATTATCATGCAGCGTAATCAACATCTGTCAAATAGTTTCAATTATTACTGAACACTTTAAGTGCAATGAAGGAAAGATTTACTTAAGATATTGTTTTTTAATGGATTGCAATTGATTGTAACCACAGATTCTGACTATAATCTAATTTAGCTGTAGTCAAAATAAACCTGTGACATCTGGATTAAAGGAATCATCAAAGCATATCAGTTGAATATTATTTTATTGTTAAAGTGAAGTATATGCTACATTAATGTATAGTCTGTGTATGTGTTGCACAGGATGGTATTATGGAGTGGGGCCAAGTTCTGCCGGACAGCCTGGTGTTGGAGATCTTCCTGCGTCTACCCCATGAAGCTGTGTTAAGAGCTAGTCTGACCTGCAGACAGTGGCTGGCCGTTTCCAGAGATGAGTTTCTGTGGAGGGCGTTGTTCTACAGCTACTACCGTATCCCTCGTTCTGTGCCTCGACACCCAGGTAAAGAATTATGACTATGAGTTCCACAGGAAAGTTAAAACAGTTATTTATAATAACAATATTTTTTATAGACATCTAGAGGGGGTTAAATAATGTTTACTTTTATGCAGCGGCTGTGTCATGGTACAGGGAGTTCAAGCGTCTGTTTGACTGCATCCCCTGTGTGGAGGTTCAGACACTGAGAGAACACAGCGACCAAGTCCTCCACCTGGCTTTCTCTCACAGGGGTCACAGGTTCTCCTCCTGCTCCAAAGACTGCACGGTTAAGGTTTGGATTAATGTCTTTTTGGTTTTACCTTTTATCATGGATTTTAGGTATGTACTAGGGCTGCAACGAATGTTTGATCAATCGATTACTGGATTAATTGTCAACTGTTTTCATAATCGATTAATTACATTACATTACATTACATTACATGTAATTTAGCAGACACTTTTATCCAAAGCGACTTACAAGGGAATTGAGTACAACCTGCCAGGGGTGGAGTCGAACTTGTGACCATGAAGTCTTTTGTACACAGGGTAACGGTAATCGGTTTGAGTGTTGAGTGGCCTCAGTTTAGTCTTTAGTCTGAACAAAAAGACGTAACATTATTTGTATGCTGTGTCATTCTCTGAGAATGGAATATATCAAGCATTATTATCAGACCTAAACTGAGGGAGTGTTTGTGTGTTTACAGTGGCACTGTGCTATTTAAGTAGTGGAATTCTATTCTGAAACTTTTCGTTGGCACTTCTTTGTGTGTTTTTCAGACATACTGGTTTACCCTGTCTTACTTTATTAACACAATCTGTCTTAACATAAAATTTATCAGTTCTTGTGTGCAGAGCGAGAATATCTCTGGGGCAACACAAGATCTACACACCACTATACTGAAAAACACAAATAGAGTGTTGTAGATGGCTGATAAGCTAAATCAACATTGTGTGAACTCATTTGTCTATGGTTTGAATTTAACAGACATGTATTCACACGTGGAAGTACAGTTTTAACTGAAGGACTGTTTTCTGTTTGTTTGTGGATTTAATGTTTGAACTTGAGATAGTTTCCTCGTCTGATCTGATAATTGTGTAACCTCCATGAACTCTTCTGCTCCTAATTATTCACACACTTATTCCAAACCCCACTTCTGCTACTCTTGTTGTGAGCAGCTGTGGGACACGGAGAGGCCAGATGGGAACATCTCTTTGGTTCACAGCTGCAGCATGCGGCAGTTCAACTGGGGCTATACTCAGTTCTCCCAGTTCAATGCAGACGACAGCCTGCTGCTCGTGTCTGGTGTTTACCTCGGCCCACAAAACACCTCCGCTGGGGAAATTGCAGTCATCAGTCTAGGTAGGAATAACAAAGGAAACCACCCAGCAGTCACCATTTCCTGTTGTTTTATTTTTTAGAAGATGAGTTAATTTGTTTATATATGTCACACTTTTATTACATTTTTCCATTTTTAACCCCAGTCTTCATCATTATTTCTACCCTTTTGAAATTAGACCTTACAAACAAATATATATATATGATTGAGTGACGTTTATTTGACTAGATGTGATGACACATTCATAGTATAATGCAGTAGTAACTTTCATGATATCTGTGATTTGGTAATAAACATAAAGTGTATACCAGACAAGAAACAGGCAGTGTTACTTAAAATGTCTAACTATATTCATAAATGTTTTTGTTTGCTGAAAACTTCCAGCCTAATGAAAGTATATAGATGGTGATAGAATGCCCAAAAACCCATTCAACAGACAGTAGGGCTACAGTAGTAGCAAAACAAGGGTGCAACTCAGTTTCATTACACTTTTTTTATTCATTACACCGTTACAGAAAATTACACACTGTTATCACGTGTCAGGAACAAGCCGTATGATGTGTTTGGCTGCTGGTTGAATGAGACCCACCTGATCTCTGGGAACCTGCACTGGATCGGCAACATGACCTCCTGCTCTGTGCTGTGGCTCAATAAAGCCTTTCAGGTGAGAACTGCTGCAGCAGCTCATACTTGTCAATCAATAGCTCTCTAATTGTATAGTACAGACAGGAAGAAGTCTTTGACCTTGTTCACTATGTTTTAGTCTACAGAATTGTGTTTTTAAGAATGAAGTTTTGGGTCTTTTGTAAATCTCTTTAATTAAGATGTGCCATTTGCTTTTGTACATCCTGATTGTGATAAAAACACTATTTAAAATTTTACCATTTTGAAAAAAAGATGGTGCATAAATGTAATCACAGTATTGCATGTAAAATTTAAACTAATTGATCGTCTTTTCTCCTCACCCTTTGCTGAGACAGGATATTGAATCAGAGAATGTCAACGTGGTCAAACGCCTTTTTAAGATCCAGAACATTAATGCCAGCACCATCCGCACAGTGATGGTGGCGCACTGCCGTCGGCATGACAACCCGGACTTGGTGCTGGACTATGAGGCCCAGTCTCAAGCTCAAAGGCAGAAAGGGCCACAGAAGCAGCACCAGCCCCTCCTGTTTGACCTGGGCAGTGAGGAGGAAGACGAGGAAGAGGAAAAGGAGGAAGAGAGTCGGAAGGAAGGGAGATGTCACAGCTTTAACACTGCCCGCCTCCCCCAGCCAATCATCTCGAACTTTGAACATGTCATACAGGTCAGCTCAGTGTAAATCTCTCAGACTATTTTCAAGGTAATATTCTTTGTTCTGAATCTTTTTTTTTAAATCTCTTTCTCTCTGCTACCTTTGCTGTCAGAGTCGTAAAAACATCGGGCCCAAGGAGCTGGCGATCGAGACCAAGGTGGCTCAGATAATGAGCAGAGTCCACACAAAAGCACCTGACTCCAGCCTCGTCGAGCCCTCTGAGTCCAGTGACGGAGAAGACAAAACCTACTTACTTTTCACCACCGGCAGCCTTACATATTCCCCTCACCAAATAGGTATTGTTGTTTGCCAGCTGTGAAGACTAAATAAAATCATGGTGATGTCAAACATATAGTAAATGCTCTTCGTTTCCAGGTATCAAGCGAATCAAACCAGACCAGATGACGACGAGCGGTCCTGTCCTTGGCGCAGAGCGGAGCTCATATGAGTTCTTTGATTCCCTGGACCATGTTATTGATATCCATGGTCACATTATTGGCATGGGCCTTTCTCCAGACCACAGGTAAGATATGGCATACACAAAATGAAATCAGATTTTCAGTAGCACACAAACAACAAAGTCATCACAAATTCTGGAAGGTCTTTGCTGACTTGCATAGAGCCTGGACATAAACACTGGCAACATCTCCAGGGTTGAATTTTCCAGGTCTTATGAACAAACATTAGACCTTGACCTCACTAAAGCTCTTGTGTCAGAGTGAAAAATGCAGCCAAGCCTTAACAGTTGTCGCAGCATTTTAAAGGCCTAGCGTCTTTATTCAGATGTTCAGTTGTAAACTTTGACTCTAAACAGTGCTTGTCCACAGGTTCTTAATCATGTAGTGAAGCATCAGACTTAATTATTTGAACCTCACATGTCTCAGTGTGTGTGTGTGTGTGTGTGGTCGTGCAGCAGATTAAAAATACCTTTTCATTGACCAGGTACCTTTATGTAAACAGTCGGGCTTGGCCTGCTGGCTGTGTGATCTCTGACCCCATGTCTCCGCCTCCCATTGCTGAGGAGATAGACCTGCATGTCATCGATCTGAAGAGCTTGAGGGAGGAGAGAAGAAGCCTGCGAGCTCACCGAGCCTTCACACCCAACGACGAGTGCTTCTTCATCTTCCTCGATGTCAGCAGAGACTTTGTCGCCAGGTGCGTGCTCGGCTGATTAGTCATGCAAAACTATTTCACCTATGCAGTTGCAGTTTTCACAAATGCAGTCTTTACGATGGAGTTGTTTGCATTCATCTGGTGGAATGTACCAAGTGCTAATGGGGGTGTTTTCAATGGGGGTGTTCCACAGGTAACAGCGTGTCTTCAGAGAACACCCCCCTTGTTTTCAGTATTTTGGATTAGCCCAACCCACAGGAGAAATATTAAAGAACAGCCGCTGGTTTTATTTAATTTTGAGCGTTTCATTTAAGGCTACAGTCAGTCCTCCTCTAACTGCAGGCGCACTCGCCCGCAACAACGGCAGCAGTCTATTTGTGTCTCAGCCGTGAAGCTGAGCTCCTATGTTCAGTCTCGCTCTGTGTGAGGACAAGCACAGAGACCCCCCGACTAGTCGAAATTTCAGGGCTTCAGTCGACCAAGAATTTCTTTGGTTGATTACAGCCCTAGTGTTGAGGTTTCTGCTGACCTTTGCCCCCCCCCCACTCTCCCTCCTCTAGCGGCGCTGAAGACAAACACGGCTACATCTGGGACCGTCACTACAACATATGTCTGGCACGCCTGGCGCACAACGACGTGGTGAACTCAGTGGCGTTCAGCCCCGCCGACCAGGAGCTGCTGCTGTCTGCCAGCGATGACTCTACCATTAAGGTGTGGCGTTCGCCGCGCATGGTCCGCCTGGCACAGGCCCCCGCCCGCCCATCAAAGCCCCGCAAACTCCTGTCGTCCTGGCTGTGCCGCAACAGAAACTCCTCGTCTGTCGGCACTGTGAACGGAAAACCATGAGTCAGGTTGTAAAACACTCACAATGGGTGGGAGGAATGAAGAAGAGTAAAGTTTGACCGACCTGTATATGTATATGTATATGTATATATATGTATATGTATATACATATATATATATATATGCACTCCATGTATGTGTACAGTGTGGTTACTGTCAGTGGTTTAGCTTGAGCTCACACTAGGGGGCACTGTTGCTCCAAGGAACGACACAGTGCTGTTGCGTTGAAATGTTATCACATATTGTGTGGAACTGACACCTACTTGCACCAGACAGACTTTGAAACCTGTTTCTGTGAGTTGGTTTTTGTCTGTTTTTAACTGTAATGTGCGTCTGAGCCGGTCAGACACTGGACTCCTGGACGTGACCACGGTTTTCATGTCCCGATCATCAGAGGCGAAGAACTTGTCCTGAAAAAATGATTGATAAATGTGTTAGATCTCTTGAGTATAAACTCCCTTAAACCCCCAGTTTTCTGAGAATTTAAAATCCATTAAAAACCCAAGGGGAAATAGTTATTTAAAGCAGTTTGCCTTAGTTTTATTGATACCCTTTTTGTTTTGTTGCAGTGTGAAACTGCTAAAAATTATTATTTTTTCCCCTACAGATAGTATTTATCTAAACTTATCTAAATCACTCCATTCTCTAAAATCTCTCCCAAAACAAATTGTACCTGGTTAAATTGTGTGCACATCAGAACAAGCGATGTTACATTACTTATTTATTCATGTTCCTTTGGGGAAACATGGTGAGGGAGGTCATCATTATTTTCCAAAATACAAATATAATAACACCTTTGAAAATTTAAACTCCATTTAAAAGAACAGATGGTGTAAAAAGGAAACAAAAACTAAAATAAATAAATTAGGGCTGCAACGATGAATCGGTTATTTATTGATTTCTAAAATAATTGTCAACTATTTTGATAACTGATTCATCATTTCGAGTCTTTAAATTTTTTTTTTTTAAAACAAGCTCTGTGTTAGTGTCTTAAATGTGAATATTTTCTGGTTTCTTTGATCTGTGTAACAAAGAAATCATTACAATTTTTACTTTGGACAAAACAAGACATTTTCTGACATTTTATGGACCAAGTGATTTGTCGATTAATCGAGAAAAGAATAAACGGATAAATTGATTATGATAATTGTTAGTTGCAGCCCTAAAGTAAATAAATAAATATGATTTTATGGACCTTTCAAGTCAAACAAATGTCGCCCAAGTCATACTTCATGTATACTGTAAAAGCACCACATGCTGTCGTGACTAATATTATACTTGATTCATTTGTAAGAAACCAACTTACTTTAAATTATTCATTCAGAAAAAGAAAGTGATGTATAAAGATGAAGCGGCATCGTAACCCCACCGCCAACAGTGTTCAATCTGAAAGTCTTGAAAAGTTTGTGTGTTATTCCGGGGACTCCCCGCTTAATTGGAAATCCTCTTCGAGGTCCTTACACTTTCTTTGGTTCAAAGAAAAGCAAAGAAAATCTAAAACCTGATAATAAACCAGCACCAGGTTCAGAGGCTTAGCCTCGTTCATTTGAATTTTTCCATCACGATTCAGATAATTCATCGGTTTGTGCCGCATTGTTACTGTTTTGAAATGTGCACAGTAATCCTTTAACTCTCGCCCCAGAGCCCACCAACAATTTTAAGTGTTGTTTTTTTACCCTCGCCCCATATTTCCGTCCATGTCTTCTGCCTCGCAGCCTCAAATAAAAGTTCTCAATAAGCATCAGATAAATTGTTTGTTTGTTTGAGTTTTTCCAGTGAGAAAGGTTTTGAACAATGTGGTACTTGGACCGGGACTCCCTCTTCTCATTACGTCAGTTTCTGTTTGCTTTTACGTCTGTTTGTCTATTTTAATCATGTTGACTTTAGAAGGCAACAAAGGCACCTTAGATTCCAGACCAGACCTGACCAAACAAAACAATGACGCAGGAAATCCGTCTGGTGTATTACAGGGTCAACACATGTTACCTTAGGAACTACAGCAGGCTTCTGAATACATCACCTGTCCGTATCACATTGACTCCATCAAGCATGAGACGGCTGAGGGTTTCTTTTGGATGTGAACAAAAGCAGTTCTCCATTGTTGTCGGGTCACAAGCAGGACAGAGGTGGTCACAAATCTTTTGTTTTGTTTTAAAACTGATTTTTATTTCAACCTGGTCCAGCATTGTTTGTGGTAAAGCGAGCTGGTCCATGGATAAACTGCAAACGGTAACTTCCACCTGAGTAATTAACGAATCAGTGAAGTACTAAATCATAATAGTGGACCAATAGAAATGTTGACCTAATGCATAAAATGTCATGAAAAGGCACCCAAAATCGCCTTTTTTAAGTTCTCAGTCTTTTTGTTGAATAGTATATACCAGTGGTCAGCAATAATGCAAAATCAAATCAGTCGTAATACAAGTCAGAAGAACCTACACTTCAACCAGTAGTGGTTGAGATAGCTCACTAAAAGTCACACGCCTCAACATCATAGTGTACATAAATAATCCTCTGAGGACCATGAATTTCTTTTTAAAATGTCATTATGACATTTTAAAAAGTCATAATGAATTTTTAAAAAGTCATTATGACTTTTGGACAGAGCCTCCAGCTCTCATCAGAGAGAGCTGGAGGCTCTCTCTGATGAGAGCTGGAGGGAAAATTTCCATCCATGTGGGTAGGCCGGTTTTAACCGCGCTGAGCCACAATGACGGGGCGTAGCTACCGTTGATAAGTGATCTTAATCAGATCAGTTATAAAAACATGGCTGTGGTCCAAGCCTTTAGCACAGAGGCGGTGTCAACATCACCTCATTGGAACTCTTTTGAGTCACACTACGCCTTGCAGTCACAAGGCGTAGGTTTCATGTCTCATGAAGATATGGCGATGAGTGCAATGCTTGAGATGATTCAATGCTTTAATGATATAGATTTACCGCCGACTTACACTGCGAGTGTCACTGCTCCCCCTCAGACTAAAGGCATGTACAGAGAAATGTGTTGTTTTTCAAAAGTGTTTTTCATATTTTCTGCATCACATCCAATGTCTCCGTCAAATGTGATATTGAAAACCAACGCAAATCCTGACAAAACTTGTGTTTGAAATATGGGAAACCAATTTGGAGTAGAGGTTTCCTCAAGCATACAATCCAAATATTGCTTTATTTATTTAAAAATGGGTTACTTTTAATTTCATTACTTTTCCACAAACAATAGAATGACTAGGTCTTGATAATTCTGTGTTCTGTGATTTTCTTTTCTCCACTTTGAACAGCAATGAAATGTCATCCGTTTTCTTTTTGGATTTCTGAAATTCATGCGATATCTTCATTTTATGGGTCAAATGTGTTTGGCTCCAGATTAATTTTGTTTGTGTGGAGAGGGGACAAAAATGGCTCTTTTCATTCTGAAGGTTACAGACCCCTGACCATTGAGGACTTTCCAGGAGTTTCCTGCAAAGTATGAAAAGTCCTGATTTGAATGAACTTTGTTCTTGCACAGTAGTGTACAGGTCTTCACCCCACTCCTCAGGTCAGAGCACGGAGCTTTCTTAAAGGACCACTTTGTTTTAGAGGATTCCCAACAACAAGCTCCAACACACCTGAGTCAAATGGTCAACTCATCACCAAGCTGTGCAGAAGCCTGATAACGACCCGTTAATTAGGATCAGGTGTGTTGGAGGGCGGTGGGACCGAGAAACCCTGGTACACAGCACGCAGGACTCTTTCACGTTCCTTCCTTCAACGTGCGTCAACAGCTATGACACCATTATCGACTGCGGTAAGAAACGTCTTGGTCCACACTTGGTGTGCTCTTCGATCCTCTCATGAAGAATTTCTGTTTAGCGTCTCACTTCAATTCAATGAATCTTTATTTATCAGGGACAATGCAGTGAGACATAGTGAACATAACATGCATCTGATGTATATGTGTATAGTATAGTTTGCAACACCTGTCCCTGGCTAGGCTCTTCAGAAATAAAGTTGATAACATTTTTAAAAATAAAAATGATAATATAAGGGCATTTTTCATCGGCCTGATAGAATGTAAAAATGCGCACATGCACATTCAAGTACTGAAGCGCATTGCGTTCACAAAAATATGTTTGTTGTTTTTCTGAGTAATTCATTTATTTTTAGTCTGTTTTTCTGAGTAATTTTTTTTTCGTGGTTGGTTTTTCTGAGTATTTATTTCTTCAGTTTTTTTGTGCTAGTTTAGAGCGCATTCGAAACAATAAACATTAATAAACAATAAGGCTTTTTTAGTTGAATCAAGTTTGACTTTGATCTGGGTTTAAGACACTGGGAGATAGTCCTGTCATTAAGTCACACAGATGGTTATTGTTGACTTTACGCAGGCACCTGAGAGCTTTGCGGTTGTTCAGAAGGAAAGCTCATTCTGATATGTTAGACATAGCAATGTTTCTCCATGATCAGCTGGACAGATATGGCACGCTCCACGGATACAAGATTTTTATATTATTATACAAGATTACTTGTATACTTTTTTAATTACTCCGAAAAACAGGAGGGGAAAAAAAGTAGCACGAAAAACAGAAACAAATGACTCAGAAAGACAGGAAAAAATTACTCAGAAAAACCAGAAAAAACATTAGACAGAAAAACAGGAAAGATGTGTTCATCTAAGTCCGCTGCTTCAAGAAGGCGCAGACATTACAATGCAATGTAGCTTTTGACAGGGGTGACCTACATTTTGTAGGAATGTGTTCTGAGGAACAGTACACCACGTTCATGTCAACAGGAACTAAACTAAATATAGTGGTTCAAACTAACCACTTTGTTTTTTTTTTACGTGACGTAGTAGGTTAGTGTGTGGTGGATGTTTCCATCAGCACTTTGCAGCCGACACACGACAGTCTGGGTGACTATAGGCGTCTGTTTTTATCTATGTAGCAGTGGAAAATATTCATTTTCAAGTTTTAATCCAGTTCATCACACACTGTTGTTGAATGGTGACAATAATGTGAAATGAGTGCAGTTTTCTGTGGAATGAATCAAATTTCTACAGGTTTTTTTTAAAAGACTACTGCGTTTTAAACTGTGTCGACAAGGTAAAAGAATACAGTAAAAAGGTTTTCCTATTGCAGTGGGAAGTTAGTTTATTTTTTAGTTTGCAAGAATTTCAGTTTAATAACATTTAGGACAAAAGAAAATGATGGTGAATATTGGCAAATAAGAACTAAGAAATGAAAAGCAAGACATTTTTGGACAGCAGCAACAAGTGATGCAATTGTGAAATATGATGCATGAATCTTTATAGCATTAAACAATCTCCTGAATTACAGATTATTTTATCCAGATTCAGGCTCCCAGATCTTTTTTTTTTTTTTTTTTTAATTTCTACACCGAAGTATGATTACAATGGAATAAATATATAATCCAAAAAATACTGCAAATTTCCAATACAAAGAAAAACCCCTACATATCATAGAATTAATTGAAAATAAATATTTGATATGAGTAGAACTGAATGTCAGTAGGAACGTTAATGTTTAGTTTTTTTTTGTTTGTTTTTTTTCTGACAGATTTTATTGCTTTTTTATCAAAATAAATCATAAAGGTACAAGTGCGCTCTGTATTCACAAAGATATTAAAACAGGAAGGAAAATACACCACCACCAAAAATGACTTCACGTAGCTCACGACTGTCCTCACCCCACCGAGAACCCACCGCCACCCCCAACTGTCACATCTGCTGTCACCCTATACACATACTGTGCCTTCTCTCATCCATTTAATAAAAATAAATAAGTAAAGGAAATAAAAATAGATAAACAGTAATATGTAACAGGAATTTTGGTTAAGCAAAAAATACATTTTTTTTATATTAATCACAACTGCACTGCTATATTGCTATATTTCTAGATACGAGCTATAGAGTAACATTTTTGTGTAAGCGTTTTGTATAATGTGCAGAGCACATTTAAAAGGGATTATTTTTTAACTTGTTAAAAGTTAAAGTTTATTAAAGTTTAACTTGAAGCTGGGTGCACTTACACTGAGATTACTATTTTGGAAAGATTAATAGACGCCAAAGTTATTTTCAGTGCACAAGGAGGAGACGATTGATGATAAATGATTAATGTGTTACACACACACCCACACAAACACGTGTGATGGATAGTTTTTTAAACATTGTATGTTAATGAAGGAGACTTCCCAACATACATTTTTTTAAGTATGTACTTATATAGGTTATACTTGTACATAACTTTTATATATGTATATTATATAAAATAAGATTATTTTAGTTGTATCTATATACAATCCAGCAGAATGTCTCAACATATTTATCATGTCATGTAATATCATGCTCAGATATTTATAGTAATAATTATTTGTGTGTATATATATATATCTATATTATCAGTATTTAACATCATTAGTAATTACTTATTGTGTTTGTCTGTTTTTTCCCTCCTGAAACTTTGGTGCAGCTTCCACAGTCTACACTTTACAAGCCTGTGAGGTCTACAATGGCTTTGATGAAAATGGTGTCTTCTCTCAGATACGGGCTTTTGCCGGCCAGTTTGGCGAGCGGACAGAACAGCGGACACCCACTGGCGATGTTCATCTCGCTGATCGGCCGCTGGAAGGACGTGGAGGTGATGTCGGGGCGGAACGCGTCGATGATGTGCTCCCGGTTGTTTTGATCCAAGAGCATCAGAGTCACCTGAGGAAACAGGAGAACGTAACTATGTTACTATTGTTGTTGCTGTCAAACCATAAATGTTTTTCAATTCACAGTTATCGCAGAAGTTCGATAGTTAATCGTGATGTCTTTAGGTGCATAATAACTATCTGTAGCCACTTTTTATAAAATGAATCAAATGGATGTAAAGAAAAGTTGCTTTCTAGTGCACTGTAGTGCAATAAGCCTGAGGCTTTGTGTTTTCTGTGATCAGATACTTCCTCACCACATATGTCGTGCGTCTCCGGTGTCCACATCAAGATCTGATTTCTATCTGATCGCAAAAGTTGTTCTAAAAAGAAAACATTGCATGTCCTGCGACGCGACTATCGCACATCGTGATGCTGATGCTCAAACGATGCATCGCGCAGCCCTAATGGACGCCTCTTTGCTTCAAGATGTAGGAGAAGAAGTTGTTCTTTGATGAGCAGAAAACTGACGAAAGCAGAGGAGACTGCGCAGTTTTGGAGATGTGTCGCCGCTTTCACATTAGCTTTCCTCGATGCCACGCATTGTGACTTCTGGACCTCCTGAAGTGGTTTCGCAGGTGGTCAGGGCGCTATCCGATTGAAATCTGATCACAGAAAACCCATTCTCATGCCAGTTGTAAAGGGGGCCATGGTCTCTTCAGTAATGTGAATGCAGCAGCATTTGCACTTCGCAGGAGTTTCAGTTTAGTTGCTGTCTCTGTTTCATACAGTTTATGACTTAATGAAAACGGTGTTGCAGTGATAACGTATGCAAACAATAAGGCAGAAGCAACAGAACTATTTCTGTACTCACAAAGAGATGCTGCACGCAATCAATGTGATTAAAAAAAGAAAAACACAGAGTGTGTGTGCACAGTTAGTTTTCCCCACCTTCTGACTGAAAGGCCATTTCAGCAGCGCATCAAACCTGCCCCTCATCACGACGAAGAACAGAGAGAGGTGCGTCCCTCGGCCGGTTCCGTCGCCGTTCAGATACAGCCTCAGACACATTTTGTAGCCATATTTACTGGAGTAAAAAGCTGTGACGAGGAGAAAAAAGAAGAGGAATCCAAAATGTAAACAGAGCCTAAAAGCGATGTCAGATGAGAATAGGAGTGACATGCACACTCCCTGAAGGAAAACAAGGGTGTAGTTCAGTGGAATTTCCCTCGTCTACACGCCGAGTGTTAAGATCCTGCGAACCACATGAGCTTGGCTCACTCAAATGTTAAGGCTGGGATGTGAGATGATGCGCCAAAACCTATGATGCACAAAACCTATGATTGTGGAGATTGTCTTTCAACTTACCAGGTGAGAACATGGCAGGCGTTCGTCCTGCCACGGCGTCCTGTCTGCGGCGTGAGAAGTCTGTGATTTTCCAGACAAATATCCCATCGTAGGTGCAATGCTGGAGTTCTCGCACCAGCTGTTCACTCTCAGAGAGCTGCAAGTCCTTCATGTTCACCATCCTCTCCAGCTGCCGTACCTTGTTGGATAAACTTTCAATCTTCTCTTGGTCTAAACGATGTTGATGCGAAAAAGCCTCCAGTGTAACCGAACTGCGCTCCACTTCGCGATTCAGGACGCACACGATGTTTTCTAAAGCGGTCACCTGTTGAGAAACGACAACAAATTTGTACATTGAGATCCTCATTCAACACAGTAAGCATTAAAACTGTAGTGCAATTCCACACGACACAAGGCGGAGTGTGACTGAAAACACAAAGTAGTGCCAACGACGAGTTTCAGTGGATTCTACTACTCAAACTTCTGATCATTCAGTAGTTTGACAGATTAAAGGACTCGGCATGCAAACACAATGTTACATCAATTCTGTTTACAAGGACTAAACTGAGGCAGAATAACAACATAATATGCATCTTTAAATCGACTGGGACTCACCTTTTTTTCGAGGGTCACAGACTGTGAGGAGTATGTGGCCCCGGTGCCCATTGTGACTCCCTCCTCAGGAGCTCTGTACAGGCCCAGACCAGAGTCCTCCTGCCACTCTCCAGGACCAGGAGCATCTGCACGTGCTCGACACTGGGACAGAACCATGGGCAACAGCAGGCGCAAGTGCTCCATGGTGCTGCTGTTTTCGTGGTCACCGAGTTTTCCATTATCTATCTGAAAAGTACAACAGAGCCAATTTAGCTGATATTGTAAATAAAACAAAAAAATCTGAACTTCACGGTTTAAAGGTTAGGGTCAGGTTAGGGGTGAGCACCTGTTCTGCTGTAATTCTAGGTGTTGTTGGTTTTCTGTTTAAAGGAAGTTGTGTCTAATGCCCCTTTTGATCTTAAAAGTTATTTTTTTTTTAAACAAGTTTTCCCAGTTAAAACGGCTTCCTGTCCAAATAGCCAGTGAGCCGTCATCTTTGTTTTATTTTCAAAACATGGGTGTAACTTGGAATGAGTTCAAAATAATCTCCCCTCCCATCATTAGATAAAGTATTTTTTCTCCAGAGAGTAGTTTTAAGGATTTTGTAAAACTATTAACCTCACTTTTTATGTGTCTTCATCTAATATGACAAAAACGAGTTAAGCTGCTTTTCAGACCTGCACTGAAGTCCAGATATGGCTGGAGAAGATTGTGCAGAAGGGTTGTTTGTGAGAACACAAATGTTTGCAAAAGTTCCCCCTGAACATTCTCCTGCCCACTCTCTAGACAAATCTCTGGATATTGTCCGAGTGAGATCATGTGAAAACACAGCAGGAGCAGCAGCGGATAATCCACAGCAAGTGTGGTGTCCTCCTTCCTGCAGGCTAAAGCCAGGCAGCCACCGCCTCGCTTGGATACTCCTGGAGTGCACCACAGAAGTGCACCTGACCCAGAAATCACACATTCAGTCTAAAAAATGGCCTTAATGTTTTTTCCCCAAACGTTGAATTGAGCCGCAGTATTTAAATCTATATTTTTGTGCCCCTACGTCAGTGAAAACCAACACAATGAGAGGATTATATGCGATGACATTAACATGCATACCACAGATTTGCAGCCCACTTCACTGAATGGACAGGCACTCTTCGACTTGGTACAGGTCCTGGTGTGATCACCGAACTGTGGGCAGAGAGGCCAAGAAAATGTTAGTGAAACTTGTTCAAACAATGCCAGCCAAGAGTGTGTATTTCCCGTTTAGAAGGCAAAGTTTATCTCAACCTTCTCTTCGCTATGTGAAGGCCACCATAGTTCCCTGATAAAATTGTTTTGTTGACGTCATTAGGAAAGGAATGGGTGTCACTATCCAGGCTGGGTCATACCAACTGCAGAGTTCTGCTAGGGTCCACTTGACATGAATTTTGCTATCTGCTCATCTTTGTGTTGGTCCACGCAAATCCAATGAGGACAAATGTGCTACCACCCCCAGCTTCATTCTGCACTGACTGTACGTGCCAGCTGCGTGTGTTCTGTGTGGCATTGGGGATCAGCTCATTCAAGATGGAGTCGCATGCATCTTGGATGGAGACCACATGGCCCTTTGCTCAAGGAGGAAGGGGGTCATAAAACTCAGTCTCTAAAGATCCCTTATCTTTCACACCAGTGGGAAACCCACTTCAGTCATGTGACCCCATGTAACCAACAATACAAAAGCCAGGTTTCCCCTCCTTCTTTCTCTTCTCTTCTCCATCTCACCGGAGGAGACAGGCGCCTCTGCTCTCCTCTGCTCTCCCCTGCCCTTCTGGGTGCAGGAAGGACACAGACGTCAGCTCTTCAACTGAAGATCCTTCAGCACAGAGCTAAACAAGGTTCCAGCAGCAAGAGAATCCTCTCTGCTGATCTCCAAGCAGGCCCGCTCATAGCAGCCTGCTATCCTCCCATCAGAGGCAGTGACACCAGAGCCTGCCTAAGGATCAACCATGGATCCAGAGCCAGGTTAGCTCCAACCAGCTAACTTTGTAAGGAGGAACCAGAAACACAGTCAACCATCTACTGTTCCTGGACGAACAGACAGCACCTCAAAAGGACACTTTTGCATCTTTTAAGGACTTGGTAACGTAACTGGGCCTAGCATAGCATCACACTACTTGGCTAAGCATAGATGAAATGTTGTATTGAGTTTACTCGCTCACACAAAGTGTCGTTGTAATGTCTAGATTTAGGTTAATATAATGTTAGTGATGCTTCTTAGCTTTCCGCTCTAGATGTGCATGCTTCTAACCTCTCATCTAACCTGGAGGTTATGAATTAATGGTTCATTCAGAACCGATTGTTCTCCTCTGTTTGAGAGGAGTGGTGCCCCGATTTGAGTTTGCCTCCATTTTTTTCATAAGAAATTCATTCTTCCATAATTAATTGGTTATGAATTTAGAATATTAATAATTAATCATACTGTTAATCCTAACAATGGTACAACACTTTCCAGTCCACTTGTTTTGGTCAAAGAGGAACATGGTAACCGTTTTTGTTTTGGTCAAGGAGGAACATGGTAACCGTTCTTGTTTTGGTCAGGGAGGAACATGGTAACCGTTCTTGTTTCGGTCAAAGAGGAACATGGTAACCGTTCTTGTTTTGGTCAGGAAGGAACATGGTAACCTTGGAAACATGTTTGTTGGGGAATATGTGGAAGTCCACTGCTACTCACACAGGTACAAATCAAAACAAGGCAATCAGAGATGGCAGACTCTACTATTGTGTGGCTGTTGGACTTCACTGTTATGTGTTTGCTTGTTGATTATTTTTGGAAGAGAGCTCAGGACAGCATTGTAGGTGGCTGATAGTTGGTGTCTTAGTCCAACTCCTCTGTTGAGTGATGGTTTCTCCAGTCTAAAACTCCTAGATGGATGTCTAAATACATCCCATTCATTTTTCATCTGTAGAATTTGTCCACCAGGGGAATTTTGCATCCACGAAATGCACCCTTCGGAGCCTGGGTATCTCAGTTGGTAAACTTCTAATCTGAAGGTCCAGGGTTCAAGTCCCTGTTCAGGCAGAGCTGTGATCTTTAAGAAATTCTACTTCATAGAGAGAAGTCGTCTCTGACAACAGTACAGGCCAAAAGACCATCATGGAGTCCACTGTGTTTCCAGGTACTCCATAATGCTACTGGAACTCATGTCCCCCTTCACAATATGTGCTGCAGTCATCTTGAAAACGGGTCGAACAACCCTCTGGCGGCCTCTGCTGGTCATATTGGCAAGTGCAAATGCGGAAACAAACAAAACACACAGAGCCACTAAAAACAATACTTCACTCCCAATCCACGGGGTGAAGTAAAAATGAAGGCGATTGCCTGGAGAGAAATTGCCTCGACTAAAATTGAATGCGAGATTATGCAACGCGTATGGAGTTCTCGACTGACACGGTCCACCCATGACAGTCAGCTGATTGGGCAACAGAAAAATGTCACTTCCTTTTTGCATCTTGTGACACAGCCACAAACAGAGCAGGGGGGAAAAAAAAGGTTGGATGTCCTTCATTGTTGTCTGGTGCACCACTACGACGCTGCTCTACGTGTCCATTGTGCACAGCCCCCACCAAGTAAAGGTACTGTTCTCAGTTGAAACGCAAGCCTGACCCAGAGCAAACCGTACCACGATGGAAACATAGCATTAGATGTTACCAATGAAAAAATAGCTCAAACCTTTTCTCTTGGGATCTTCTTCTTGCCACAGTCCTTGCATTGTAAAGGATACTTCAGGCAGATTTCATCATGGGCCTAAAATACACAAGTGAAGGAGAATTTTAGTTTGCATCCGTCTAAAAGAGCCGCAACCAGCAGATGCTTTACTCGGCCCAGTCTCCATCTCTGACCTTAATTTCTTTAAAGTTGAACGTCATCTTGCAGTACTTGCAGTTGAGTGTTCTCGCCTCACACTCTCTCTCATCGTGTCGCTGTTTCTCTGTGTGGACGACCCAGGCTTGGCAGGCCTTGCACTGTATTCGCTCAAATTCACAGCGGCCTTCATGCTGTGCCTGCAATTGGAGGACAGGTTATTTATTATGGTCAAGCCTTGGCCTACTTGGCCTACTCCAAGAACAAAACCAACCCGAAATGAAATGCAGTCAATCATTCATTAATTAATTAATTAATTCATAGACAGTTTGTGCTTCTCACGCAGGCCAAATGTGGTGATTCATTATCTGTCAATACCCAAGCACAATATGTTCTTAGCTGATGATCCAAACAATACAGTTTTTGTCAGTCACATAATTCCAGTTCCACCCTTTAAATAGCTAGCATGAATGA
Organism: Solea solea; assembly: GCF_958295425.1. Taxonomy (NCBI): domain Eukaryota; kingdom Metazoa; phylum Chordata; class Actinopteri; order Pleuronectiformes; family Soleidae; genus Solea; species Solea solea. Next base: position 11,501,031 of record NC_081152.1, read on the forward strand.
AGTTAGTTAAGTGTAAATAAATACCTCCAGCTGCACCCAAATATTCATGTGGGCGACTTCACTGACGTGGAAAAACAAGCTATTTTTTTTTAAATACCTTATCATTAGTGCATGAACAGTCAAACAATTCTTTATCATTATTATTTATCAATAATAATGATAAAGAATTCAGATAAAAAGGGACAACATCTGACCTTAAAACATACAAGATACAAGGCTATCAGAGATGGCAGACGCAACAAGCCTCTGATCGGCCTCTGTTGGTCATATTGGAAAGTACAGAACCACAAACAGACAGACACACAGTCACTCCGTGGTGTGAAGTAATTACAAGGTGGCTTGAGAGCACAAACCTCCACCAACACTCTAGTACCAACAAGCAACCTCTTTTTTGCTGTACATGTTATTACATGTACATATTACATTCTCTACATGCCGTTCTTATAAACACAGAAACTGTTGTAAAAACTAACCATAACCCAATCTGGACCTGCACAGTGATACCTCTTCATCGATATAGATACAAAATATATCAGAATATCCACCCCACCTTCATTTTAAATGATCCTGCTGACAGACAGCACTGAAAACCCCAACAAAAATAATGAATAATAAAACTATTTTTTTTTAAAAACGGAACTGAAAATGGTATATATACACTATTTGAAAAATCACACAACTTTAAAAGGGGCGTGGCTTGATAGCGAGGCGGAGTTTTCTCACCCTGATGCCAGTCCCTTTCACAATGGCTACCAGCAGCAGGTCGAAGCCACTCACTAGGATTCGCAGGTAGGTGTGCCTGTTTTTCGCTCACTTTCAGACACGCTACATTTGCAAACCACGACGCGAACATCCATATTATTCTTTACCAGCTTTTCGGGAATTTGTCCTTGCGCCCAAATTCCTGTTTTCCCTCTTTGTAAGACTTCGTTTTGGGTGTGTACGGCTAGTTAATAGCAGTGTGGCTCATTCAAAACCAACGCTGACTCAGACAGCTGCCCAAAAGTAGTAACAAAGTAGTTGTAACCATTTTATCAACACTAATAAAACTACAGCACGCTTTGATGACAATGATTATAGAAAGCAAGCACATGTTTGAGAGGTTAATGAGTAAGCTCAACCAATCACAGCCACATTTTCAAAGCATGCTAAACAATTGTCTTGTCTCCTTTTTAGACATGTTTACTGTCATCACACTGTTACAACATTGCCTGTACTGAACCTCAACTGTCACAGGGGTATGTATTCAATAAAACCACCAACAGAAGACAGCCACTACAAATACACAGCATTTCATAAACAAAACTTATCAACTTGCTCAACACTTGGGATATTTACAGAATAATCAAAGTTGTCAACAGATGCCACTCATTCAAACACACACACGCCAGACAACAGACATTGTTTTTGATTCTGAAGGGGCTTTTCTGTACTTGGACAAACCACAGAGAGATGTTTCTGTTTTGTGTCTCACAGTCAGTATGAATTTAGTAGTTCCCTCGTAAACTCCAAAAGCAGCGGTTTCATTTTCGATCAGCAGTCAAGGGTCACATTGAACTGCCTTTTATAGCCCTGGTACTTTCCAACTGAGCTGTTGATAACTGAGTAAGATAGGGACTTTCCAGACCACGTTAAGTTTCACTTCCTGTTCCTTGAAGCGGTTGCTGCAGTGCTTGTAACATGACTACACTGTTCAACATTTTACTCAGCTACAATGTGAAGTGAACCTTCTGGATGTTCCACACTATTCTGGTACATCTATCAATTACCAGGAAGAGAAAGATTACAAAGTACTGGGGTTTTGTGTGTGGTAAATAAATGAAACTAGTTTAGTATGGGAAAGAAGAAGAAGACACATAGCAGTCAGCCAAAATACTGACAAAAAAAGCATTTTTTTTATACTTCACCTCATACTCTTTTATTGAGCCTGTCCAGTTGCAGCCCTGATTCAAACACCTGGCCGGCAGACTTGCAATCTCTCGGCCTGCTGCATTGTCAGGAAATGCCTGGTGGAAGGGCAAATAACAAAGGGATCAGTCAGTCAGTCAGTCAGGAAACCACAAATGCAGCCCAGTCTGTCTTTGTGTGTAGCTGTGCTGAAGGAAATCCCCATCAGTAATGGAAGTCTCCAGTGTGGGGGATTGGAGACATACATTTCCTTAAAAAGAGGGGGAGTGAGGGCTGCTAAACTTATTACACAGACGAAATATCAGATAATTATGTTGGCGGCAAACTGCAGACTTCAAAGCTTACCTCATTACTGTTGAGAATGGACGTAGGCTCCTCAAACATTTCCTCTTGGCGACAGGCTTCACAAGGCTTTGGCCCAGAACTACCAGACAAAACAGTTTTGTGATGTTATCATTTAAATAAAAACACAGCTGGTTGACAGTTTTCTGCTATGAAATGGATGAATCATTAACTAATGCAACAGCAGTGAAAGACACAAATCATGCAATTTGTATCCTTGTGTGGGAAATGGATTGGCTTCTGCAAAGGTTTACAACAAATAAATGACTAAGCATTACAAAACACACACACTATGAAGGCCAAACAAAAAGCACACGTGAAATTATCTTCTACCTAAAACCTGTGAAAAAACACCAAATTCACAGGCGCGTCTTGTTTTGAGGCATAGTCCGAAATTCCCATTTAAAAACACAGATTTCACAGGTGCTTTTCCCACTCTGGTACCGGTACATTTAAGATTTCAAGCTTCATTAAGCTGATAGGGTCCAACACTTTCACCTTACATCTAATGACAATGTCAATGCATATGTAAGACAAACGATGCAAAACCAATGTATTATTAATGAGAGGTAGACTGATTTTTGGGTTTTAGAAGGCCAATATAACAATGATAGTTTTACAGCCATTAAAATATTCATGACAGTATTTAAAAATATTGTTTTATCAATAATTGTACAGCAAACCAGCAGCACACACACTAGCTCACACTAACCTTATTGCTTAAGGTTACTGACACATAATTTATTGTCTGACATGTTAATTAATGTTGCTGGATGAATTTGTTGAATAATTCACAGGAGCCAAATGTCAAATTGGTGCAGATGAATCGGTCCATCTCTATTGCCAATCAATTCACAATGCATAAGAACAACACTGAACAACCAATGAGTCAAAGAAAAAACCACAATGGACACCTTTAGAATCAGTGAGCCAGATCCTTGGGATTCACTGACATCAGTATTAGAGTCCAGTCACGAAAGATGAGCTTGTGTGAAGTAACTGATCTTGGACGCAGCAAAAACAAAAAAAAAAACAATAATCCCCAGAGGCAGCAGAGGTTAGAACTAAGGAAGTACTGAAGCATGTCCAGGAAGAAGGTAAGCATTAAGGTTGGAAGAGGATTTGCATTTCACATGGTTGGTGGTGGTCAGTGGAACTCCAGTGTACCTGGTGAGATGCTTGAAGCAGTAAACGCAGAAGCGGTGGCCACACTGAGCCTGAACAGGCTTCCTCAGGACCTGGAGACACTGCTGACATTTGTATTTGTTCTCCATGGGCACTGACAGGACACTCAGGGGGATCCCTGGTAAAGAGTTCACACAGTCCAACGATATCCGTGCCATTGTTCTCCATCAATCTGGAGCTACCTCCTGTAAGGGAATACCACACACAGCAGATATCATGAGCCAAAAAACTTTAGTGCAATTAGAAGAGACAGAACATGAAACAAAATGTTGTGTTTACCCAGACCCAAGACCCAAGGCCACTGACTTACCAGTAATGATATTCTAGTTATACCTGTCAGGGTTACACTTATTGGAAATGTCAGCATATGGGGGGGGGGGGGGGGGGGAATTCTAAAGTTCAAAGAAAAAAATCGAAGGCTTGTTCATCATTGTGAAAATGTGGAAACTATAGGTCAGTGAATATGGATTTTTCTATGTCTGACACTGCTCTTCAGAAATCAGTTAAATCAGCTAATGGCTGATATTTGATGCTGAATTTTCTTTCTTTCTTTTGCTCCGTCTTATAAAACAACAATTTTAGCACAAACTAGGAAACTTCAGCACTGATGCAAATGTGTCATAGCATAAAAAGAAGATGTTAAACTCTTGCAAATGTCGTGAAACTAAGCCGTGTGTGACTAAAATTACAGATGCTGAGCTACTTTGATGTAAAATACCATATGGTATGATATGGGACACAAAAAAGTGGTATTGTAGTTAATTTATTTGCCGACAAGGTGAAATGACATGTTTATCTGTTTCGACTATTCACCTTATCTGCATCGTCTACATGACATGGGAGACATGCTGATCCGGCAGAAAACCAACATACTGCTGCCAGATATATCTGATAAGATGCTGTAGATTGTAAACACGGCACACACTGCTAAAGTACACTAGTTATTTGCGAATACTTTTATTCCATGTTACATAAAGAGGTAATAAACCAGCTCTTCCTAAAACCTCACTGAATATTATTAGTTATTTTGCCCTTATAAATGTATACAAGACACTAACAAATTAACAAAAGATGAACTGTTATCTCTGTCTAAAGCCTTTGTCTGGACTTTTGTGACCGACATGTTAGCATGACTGTCGCCTGACCTTGTAAATGAAATGCTTATCAAATCATTAAGTTGCTGGTTGTAGCACTATGACGTGTTCAGTCTGTGTCATATATATTTTATTGTGTAACGACAGAACTTTTACAACGTAGAGCGTTTTAAAACGCTTCGCTACAACACAAGTTCACCAAACACCATTGGTCCATTTACAAAAATTAAAGTTTCACAAAGACCCAGCATTGGTATTTGGTTCTCGATAATCGTAATTTACGGAGTAATAATTGTGCTTGTATCACCATCTAGTGGTGATTCTGTATACTCCAACAACAACCATAACAGAATCAGTGAATCGCCATAGGGTGTTTAAATATTTAATATTTAAAAATGCATATCTGTGCTTTACTCAAAGATGACTTTAAATGCAATTAAATCAAACATTCTGTTAAGATTTATAACATTCCATGTTATAGTGCTACCTGGTGGAAGTATCAAGAATGACACTGTGGGGAATTGATGGCTGTGTCATGAATAAAACAAATACACCTGTTTATTGGCATTAAATGTGTGTGTATGAGTTCCTATGAAGATGTAAGCATTTGTTTCAGTTATATCGAAAATGAAACCACAGTCGTGTTCAGTGCTCAATGCCTGGAGTTCAAATTTGAGCATACAACTAATTGAATGAAGTTCAAAGTTCAAAAAATATGTAGAAAACACTTTTGCTTTTGCAATCATTTGTGGTTCTAATGAAGTGAAGTGTGCTGTAGGAAGGGCAAAGAGATTAAAAGTAGTTAGTAATTTGGTTTTGGAAAAAACCGGGAATTGACAGTGACACTGTTTTTGCTGTGTGTTTACTAAGCTCTTAGTTGACTTGGCTTAAAAGGTAGAAAATATCCACATCTCTTTAAAGCCCTTAGAATTAAACAAATATTTGAATATAAATGCACACATATACTGTGCTACGCAGACTATTTGAATGTACAAAGATCAGCAGCAAATTTTTACATCTCATTTCCATGTTTATCTGCAGGGAACATGTGTCTGCAAGAGAACTTTATCAACTTTGTCATGCTTGTCACGAGTCGAGACAAGAGTCTCTCATGTGAGCATATAACCCAGTGATGCATCCTGTGACCATTCAAACTAAAAACAACATGATCTATTAGAAGGTCTTTTTCTTTCAATAGGGTCTGAGCAATTGTTCAATAAGAATATACTGTATATTCAGTCAGTCATCATCTACCGCTTTATCCTCTGCCAGAGGGTCGCGGGCGGGGTACACCCTGGACAGTTCGCCAGTCCATCGCAGGGCCACATACAGATAGAGACAAACAACCATTCACTTTCACACTCACTCCTATGGTCAATTTGGAGTGTCCAATTTACCTATCCCCACATTGCATGTTTTTGGACTGTGGGAGGAAGCCGGAGAACCCGGAGAGAACCCACGCACACACGGGGAGAACATGCAAACTCCATGCAGAAAGGCCCTTGTTCCAACCGGGGCTCGAACCCGGGTCTTCTCGCTGCAAGGCGAGAGTGCTAACCACTACTCCACCGTGTGGCCCTATACTGTATATTATTCAATATAAATATAAGATTCGATTTGTGTGTATATATGTATATATATATACACACACACACACACACATATATATATATATATATATAAATATAAATATAAATATATAAATATATATATGTATATATGTACATATATTATTACACAGTTGGTAGCTTTTCTTCACCTTCCACTCAGGACCAAAACTTAATAAGTATCTGCTTTTTATTGTGACTATTATCAACATGACTGATTAGATTTTTTTATTATTATTATTGTTACAACTTATTTCTCCCTGCCCTAGTTTCAACCAAATCACTTTACAAAGCACTTTAACTGTGTTTAAAACATTTTTGACACACTCCTAACTATTACTGATATTGTGTTATCCTTTCTAACAATGATAAATAATGTTTTTATTAGGCTTATCTGTCTTTTGTATTTCACATGAACATAGCTTGAATGTAGTACTTCAAGTGAGCCCCACCTTTTAATCATCAACATTTGGTTAACTTCCAAACTCTCATGACTAGTAGATTAATAATTATTGAGCTGTCATTTTCCACCTTAGGTCACTCCTGTGTAAATTTCCTGATTTACACAGGAATGGGCTTTTAGTTTTGTTCAACTGACAGATAGTAATGACCTACTGACTACTACTTAAACATTTTTTTACGCAACATCATAAACCTCTACTTCCACAGTCACAATCTGTCAGTTGCAGCTGTTGGAACATGTTGAAACACCAGCAGAACAGGTTGAAAAACAGCAACTATCCAGTTACTATACACACAGAAACTGTTGGTTAGTATGTGTTGCCAAAATAAAAGTCTCTTTACAACAACAGAAAGAACCACACATCCTAAAAACACCAACAGAACCTATGAAATAAGAAGTGAAGTACCATGAAAGCAGCCTTACACTAAATAAAAACACAAACTAAAACTAAGCTGTAAATGAAGAAAAAAAAAATACAAGTATAACGAAATAATTAAATCCCCACAATCATCAGTTACGTAAAGTCTGTGGAAAAACAAACAGCCACAATGGCAGAAAGAAGTCACAAACAATGACTATGATGATTCTCAAATCCAGCACAAAAAAACGCTCGTTCTCTCCGCTATGTTACGTCAATGCTCGTCTTCTACTTCTACCAGACTGTCTCGAGGAGAAACTTTACTTACCGAGGTGGTAACGTGCGCCTTTTTTCTTATAGTGAGGCATGTCGGCCTATCCGAACTAGTTTTATGAGATACTCCCCTCCTACACGTCAGCATCAGGAAATACACAACACTTGAGAGGTCGCTGAACTCCTACATTTTTACATTTTACCTTATTTTTTTCAGTGTACAATTGACTGGACATAAGGAATTATATAACTATCTACGTGTTTAACTTTACCTCATGGTTTTTACTACAACTTCATGCAGCTAGTTTACAGCTGTCCTGTAACTGTGGTGTTAGCGAGTTAACTACTCGGTTAGCGAACTGCAAACCTTGTTACTTGATTTAAAACACACACGCACAACCACACTGGAGCTCCGCTGACTAACCTTGATGTCTCGGTAGAGCCTTTGTCTACAAACAGGAGATAAAGGTGTTCTTGCATGAGAAGGAAAACTCAACCTAACTGAGTTGTTTACGAGTTTCTATCTGGCGCTTGTTTTTATTCATAACGCAGCTCAGAGCGGGGCGGGTACTTGAGCTGCTGTGCGGTCCATTTCCCCGGGCTATCCCGGTGTTAAAAACTAGTATATATATATATATATGTAGTATATATATATATATATCGTCGATCAACGCATGCGCGGTGGCGTTCACAATGTGGCTCCCCGCAAGTAAACAGCTTCAACGTTGGTTCAATCAACGGCACCGAGTTCTGACCTGTAAAGGTACGACTTTTACACGCGTGAAGTGTTACTGTACGAGAAGAAATAAACCGGCACCATGTTTGTTTTGGCTAATCTTGATTATTTAGAACCGTGTTAATGTAAATGATGATTTGTGTGAAAGTTTAGCCTGCTAGCATAACATGCCGTCATTCTGTGTCTTTGGAGCACGAGCTGGAATTAAGCACTCATTTGTTTTGTACCATATATTAGGAACAACTCTGACCTATATCAGACCAATAATGATTATATAGGGTTGATACTGTCAGCATCGCTTCTTTGAACATTAGAAATAAGGAGCAGTGGCGTGCACAGACATTTTCAAGGGCAGGGGCGAAAGCTCATAGAGCACCTACTGCGGACAGGTGCCACTAGTATGTTGAAGGCAGGCATGTCCAAAGTGTGACTTGGGGGCCAAAGGTAGCCTGGCTCTGGGACCTGACTTTCGTGTGGACCTCTTTATGCACCTCCACACATTATTGTTTAATTAAGGAAGTTGTTTTTGTGTTTGTGTTTGTGTTTTTGTAGCAATGTTTTTGTGGCAATGTCATCTTCTTCAACCCTTGTGTTACCATCTGTCGCCAACGGGATTTGGCATGCGTGCATCTCATTACTGTCATTCCTTGACTGTTTGTGAAATTAAATTCAAAATAGATCCAGTTGGCCTGATTATCATGATGGTCATATTTGTTATTATGGGAGCAGAATATTTGTTTCATAGATGGAGCATTATGCTTTTAAAATGGCTAAAGAGATAATTTATCAGCACAAATGTGTTGATAGTAAATATGTATGTATATGTATACATAAAGTTATATCTGGTAATGTGCCATCCCTATACATCCAGCCAACCACTTTATTGTCTTGGTCCACTAAATGTTGTTCCACCTTTGCCTCAGCAGTGTGTGTCCAGCAGTTGTGCATTAGCAGCAGTCAGTTTACAGAGCCATGCTATGATGGGCTGTATCCCGGACACATCCCCACCACCCCCATCCAGAAAGCACTCTTGGCTGTCGGGTCAGGCGTGGCTGCACTACAAAACCCCTACAGACACGGTGAGACTCCAATATTATGTATATTGCCAAAATATAGAAATTATTACCTAAGTTCACCTATTTAGTTCTGCTTTTTGATGTGTAAATAAACATATGTGATGTGTTTTATATTTTATAATGTGTCATTTTATGAAGCGTGTTTGAGAATCTTCTAAAGCTCTCTAAAAATGAAATGTATTAATCAAACTAATGGGAAATGTAAGCAATAAGCACTACCTCAAGAGGAACTAAAAGTAATGTTTACACTGAAGGTTTGGCAGCAACAAAAGGCGACATGTTAAAAAAGTCTTTATTGTATATTTAATTACAGACATGGTTGCAGTGCTCGGAGAGACGACGGGACACCTAGCGTTGATTAATCTCAGGGACAGGATGCGAAATGACCCTGAAGGCTACACCATCCTGATGTAAGACATTTTTTTAGCACTATTTGGTATAATTCAGATTTTTTTTCTCCTGTGATAATTTTTTTTTTCCTGCTGGATATTAATTGGTTGTCGCAGAGAACGGCCCAGGATCCGATTATCTACACTTGATCTGAGCAAGATGTCCTCACTGCCCGACGGCTCCTTTGGGAGAGAATACTTCCGTTTTCTAGAGGACAATGTGAGTGTTTGATGATGTTTGGGGTGTAGGATGAAAATCTTGTTCTTGTTGTCTGAACCAAGACATTTTGTCTCTCATCATCTCATCCACTTTCCTGTTTTGCAGCATGTCACTCCTGACTCAAGGGCAGATGTGAAATTTGTGGACAATGAGGAGCTAGCTTATGTCATACAGAGATACCGGGAGGTCCATGACCTGTTGCACACCTTACTGGGCATGCCCACAAATATGCTGGGTAAGTAAGCCTTCCTGAATTCTGTGTGTCATTGAACAATTTCCTACGCAGGTAGGGCTGGGTATCATTCAAAAATTTTCGGTACCAGTACCAATACTGATACCTTCATTTCGATACCGGTTCCTGATCGATACTTTTTTCGATACCAGTTTTATAATATCATTTATAAAAAAGAACACATTATGGAAAAAAATCCATCCTTAGTTTTTATTTTTGGAATTTTAACACAGTTTGTTTACATTTAAAAAAATTAACTACAAATTATTTTCAGTGCAAAAAGAACAATTGCAAACAAGTAATAAGTCAAGGATCTCATAGAAACTTACGGACGTAAAAAAAAAAGTCTTATCTCCCTATTTGACATTAGAGCACAAACATAACAATAACATTTTTGTATTATTATTACTCAAAAAACATAATCTAGGCTGTGATAATCTAGGCTTAACTGGCCAACAATAGCAACAGTTTACTCACCTCCACTGTAGAAAAGGACTGCAAACCTTTAACAATAAAGTTGTGACGGTGGCACTCTCCTGTTTTTCTTTACTCATTTTCCCTTTTTCTGCCGGTGTGAACAGATTCACACTGACTGGCCTTGTCCTGCTCCTCACATCTGGTTCAGAGGCTACTGTGAGGACAAGCTAAACATAACATTGAGCTGTTTAACAGCTGATGCAATAGATTTTAACAGGCTAAGCTTTTCATTTAGCTTTTAATTTAGTTAGTTATATAGCCTTAACATAAAACTACACACTAATATCTGTGGCCAGCGCACTGTTCTTTGCTGTGGTGCTCGGGGAGCAGCATTGGAGCCGGTAAAAGTAACAAACTCAACAAGCTGATAAAGAAGTCCGGCTCCATCATCGGCTGAGAACAGGACACAGTGGAAACAGTGGTGGAGAGGAGGATGCTGAATAAACTGCTTTCCATCATGCATAACCCTAATTATCCTCTCCACCACATCCTCCAGGCCCAGGAGAGCACTTTCTCCAGGAGATTCAGGAAGTCATTCCTGCCATCAGCCATCAGGACTTACAACAACTCTCTGTAAATTACTGACTGCTCATTTGCACAACTGCACATTGTCTCTTCATGAGATCCGTTATGCCATTGCACTCCTTTATGCCATTCTTTTATTATTGCACTATTTTTTCTCACTGTTGTACATTTTATGTTCACTTTTTATGTTAAAAATATATTTTTTTGTATTGTATTGCTGCTGTGTCAAAACAATTTCCCCTCAGGGATTCATAAAGAAGGTAGCAGGGTCGGGTGGTGGTGATTTTAAATCAGGCCACTCTGGCTCTGTAACATCCACAGTAGAGCTAGGAGAGGAGGTGGATGGCTGCGCTCTTCTTACATTCTGAGCAAATTTCTGCTCTGAGGTTGATGCCGTGCGTGTTCGGGTGCTTCGTTAAATTTGACTTGTTGCAGACCTTAGTGGCGATATCTATTTAACTATATTAACACTATATTAGTATTACTTTTGTTGAAATGGAGCCACACTTTCGACCTCGGTGGCCTTTTGAGCCCCTTTGTCACAACACAGATACACGAGAACCCGGTCTGTGGCCGTAACAGCATTGTATTCTTCCTGCACACAGCAACCACGTATAACGTTACAGCAAATCATCGGCAGAATTATCAGATCTTGATCACGTGATTAACTCTGAAGGTATCGAAACTTAGGACTGAAAAAAAGGCATGTTTCGATGCCCGATAGTATCGAAGCATTCCGGTCGGTGCCATAAAAGAACCGAAGTTCGGTACCCAGACACCTGGTGTGACCCTCTGCTTCTGCAGCTCTCTTTGCTCAGAGAACAGCTGCTCACTGGAAATTTTCTGAATATTCTCTGTAAACCCTAAAAATACCAGCCCAGCCAGTCTGGCACCAAAATAAAGATTCCACAGACAAAATCACCTAAATCACTTCTCCATGTTGATGCTCACTTGTATCTAGTTGTGGTTCACAACATCGATTTGGTGTTAGACAGATATTGTGATTTATCGTTTTATGGTTGTCTTGCAATATATTGATTGTCACAGAACGTTGATTTGTGATATTATTGGTATCATGGGCCATGTATCACGTATCGTGATGTGCCCTGTGATTCCCACCCCTACTTTGAACAGTAGCAAGTTGTCTTGAAGCTGGCAGTACTGGCGATTGGTATGAAACTATGAGACTGACTGAGAGAGTCAGCTGGGATTGTTTCAGAGGCAACCGAAACCTTTTGCTGCAGCATTAATTGAAACTTATGTGAGGTTTGTGGAGCATAAATCAGGCTCGACTCATAATACAGCCAAAAATCCCAGGAAGAGTAATAAGAATGGTGACCAAAACTGAACAGCTGACGGAGCGAGCTGGAACATGACAGATGTCAGCAAATGTGTCTCTCTATCTCGGTTTGTTCTTGTCCAGCTGTCTCTGCAGCTGTCCTGCTTTTGCAGGACAGTTTGCGTTTGTTGTGTTTGTGTTTAGCTGACAAAAAACTTTATTTAGTGTCACAGTGAATTGGATTGGTCAGGGTTTTTACCACAGAAGTTGTTTTTCACACTGTAAATCTGAAATAATTTGCATGTTGGTTTATTTCTGCTGCTGTTTCAGGCGAAGTGGCAGTGAAATGGTTCGAAGCTGCTCAGACAGGGCTTCCCATGTGCACTCTCGGAGCTGTGTTGGGGCCACTCCGGCTAAATGCAAGGTACAATACCTGTGGTTTTATGACTGTGTTAGTTTTACAGTACATTTTACGTTTAGTAAGGTCTGTGGCAGTATGATCAGTGGTAGAGTTCATCATCTAAAACCTAAAATCACATTGTCCACCCGGTGACAGGCAATGATTGAACGGAATGTGTTCATATGAGTACACTTGAAGGAGTGCAAGGAGAGAATAGACTGATCCATTTTTAAAATGGCACAGATTGTGAAATTAGTCTCAGGTCTTCAGGCTTCACAAATTTTCAATCAGTCCCTCTTCCACCTACGCACAGCTGGTCAGGTGTGGATGTAGGGGTTTTCCAAAGCTATTCAACTGTCTCCTGTTGAAGAAGCTGGTAGCTTTGTTCCAGGTGTCATGATACCCATGGAAGGAGCTGTGGTTGATGCACACACTGATCCTATTACCAGATCCTTTCAGCAAAGAACAGAGCACATGTCTGTAACCAACCATGACGTTTGGCAGTGATCAGCCTGGTATTTATCTCCCTGAGTAAAATGTTTATCGTTGAAAGATCTGCATTAACTGAAGCCGTAATAAAATTAATTTTTAGCTCAGACAGAGCTCTGATGTTGCACTGGTTCATTCACAGAAGTGCAACTAATAACATCATTCATACTCATTCAGAAGAGTGTACACAAAAAATCACTGTTACCTTGACAACCACACCCCATTCTTCTCCTTGTATGGGGTTTCATGTTGGTGATTAAAGCTGCAGTGTGTATCTCCAGGTGATTTTTGTTGCGCAGGGGTGGGCAGGGGAGAAGTATTTATCCCACAAACGATGATTGACTGGGTATTTTGAGCAGTAGAATTCACTTTTCACACGTTTTGTGGGAATTTCTTTGGGTTTTCAGTCTTCCACCTGTGGTCGTCTCACAAAACCAGTGAAGAGTTGCTGTTGCCTCCTCCTGTCTTGTCATAAAACAATACGTAACATCCTCTTACCAGTACATTGCCGGAACTCACTTAGGGTGCTTTCATACCTGTTCTGGAGGCATATAATGACCTTTTCACCGGTCGCTTTGTATTCCAAAAACACATCAGGTAAGCTGCCTGTTATAGAGCTCATAGACTCTTTTCAACGTGTAGCTCAAACTACAACTACTGTTTACCAAAGTTGCCTCTGGCAGTGGCGCTGTTGGTCGTACCGGTTCGTTGGTAAATGCAGCTGGATGTTACTCGTAACCGAGCTGAGACTGCCCCTCTCTAGGTGGTCTTTGTGCCAGAACGGCGTGCGATTGCGGTGATCACACAAGCCCATCAGAACTAATCTAGGAGAGAAACGCCCCCCCCCCCCCCCAAACAAGGTATGAAAGCACCCTTAAGGTTCAATGCGATGAGCCTCAGCTGTCCTTTCTTGACTATAAGAAATTACACTTGATACAGAGAAGATTCATGCTCAAATAAAGACACAAGGAACCTTTGATATTGATGGCGAAATAGCAGGTTTAGTCAACATTATGCAAGTCGTGTCTGGTTAAGTGAGACTCATCAGGATGCCACCTCCTTACATAAAATCATCACTGGAACATGAGTCAGGAACATTTCAAAACCTTGGTCATGCATATGATACTTTAATGAAAACAACGTTAGAGACATTGAAACTGTACTGCATAACTTTTACAGTTTTTCTCAGTTGCTAAAACACTAAACCCTATTGTCTTAACCCACTGATTGAATCAATCACTCTTTTGGCAAAACCACAAGCACTTTTCACCTGTTTAGACACAACTTGCCAACACTTGGCAAGATGTGTTATATATAATATATAATGATGTGAGGGAACATATAAGCCAGTTCACAGAGCACTGGTTTGTGAGGCCCTATGATGGATAGAAATCTGAGAGGAAGAGTTTGTGTGAGAGGAGGTCGAGGTGGTCAATGAAGACAAAGAACAGTAATATTTGATGAATTCAGAGCTACTGTGATTGACCATGTTCATGGTATGAGCATGAGGGAGGCCGGACAAAGGGTACAACCAAACATCAGTAGATTCACTGTGTCCACCATAATCTTATAATTCATATACATACCTTCCACTCAGTGGAAGGTATATGAATTACCTGTGCTACGTGTAAATGCACAAGATTTCTATTTTTTGTCTTTTTGTACAAGCGCTAAATGCACAGGTTTTTTGTTTTGCAACATGCATTTAGCCTACAGTGAACAATAAACATATATATCTCCAGCTTCATGTCCTGAGCATTGTGTTTTCTATTTTTCTACGTAGTGTTTAGTGACTGTTCAGTAGCGTTTTTAATTTTGATTGACTCGGGGCACAATTTGACAACATAGTTCAGTTTTGAGCACAGATTGAACTGTTTTGAGGTGAAAGTTTGGTTTTGCAAGAAGAGTCTGAGGTTTTGTGAATGTAGCTTGAAAATTGGCTTTTGTGTTCACAGTTTAGAGAAAAGGAGAGCAGCTTTCAAGAAATGTGTCTTAGCGATCGAGAAAAACTGTAAATGTGAACCGAAAGCTACACCAAAGAAAGTACAATAGGCAGGTTTACATGTAATCTACGTGCTATAGATCATTAACTGCAGTGCTAAAAGAACAATGGTCTATTAATCATTCTTACCTGTAAATCATGACTGACTCCTTCCTCAATCATTACCTGTCAACGTCACGGTTTCTTCTTTTTAAGGAAGTGGAGTAAAATGGATTAATTGTGGCAAGTTTCCGCTTCCCTGTTGCATCGTGCTGAACTTTCCCATCCTCGTGTCACCCTCTCATAGCCGTTTACAGACTCTGTTCACGACTTTGGGGCCCTGGGCCCTGCAGAACGGGCGGCGGGCACGCTGCGTCCTCAGCATCTTCTATGAGAGACGATGGGAGCAGAGCCTCGAAGACCTGCGACAAGAGCTCAACATCGAACCTCCTCCAATCATGCCGAGTGCATCCAAAAAGAGGAGCACCTGAGACTAACTGTTCAGGAATCACCAGACAAACAACAAGTCCTCAAAGAGAACTAACTAGAGTTGGAAGTGTGACAATTTTAGATATTAATTAGGAACTGTGGAAATTTTATTCTTGCCTAAACTTAGGTTTTGTTCCTTTTCACATACCAATCATCATTTTGGCTGAAGTTATTTTAAGATGATGTTGGTGAAGAGCCGTTTTGGTTCAACAGGCCATATTTATTCACTGTCTGATATTGAGAATATTTTTTTGTATAAAGATTAAAAAATAAAATACAAAATGCCTTTAATCATCTATGAAATGTAACATAATGTTAATGTCCAGGTGTAAAAAAAAAAATCTATATTCTTCTGACCACTTTATGATTATTGGAGTCATTGAATGATTGAGAAACAGTAAAATGTGAAGCAACAGTTGTACAAATACTCGTGAGAAAGGAACAGATGCTGCTGCTTATCTTATCTTTTGAGTCAATATATTTGTCAGTTAGTAAATAAAGCCTCTCCTTTTTACAGTAAATGTGTACGGCCTGTTCATCAGACTGCAAGTCACCGTCAAAGGATTTTTATCTTTTCGACTTAGAAGCCGTTGCCTTGTATGTTTTTACAGTGTATACATTTTTTGAATTATGGTAAATGCACAAGTGTAATCTCGCAGTTACTTGGAAAAATATAAATATTTTATGATGTATTTTACATCAAATAAATAAAAGCCGGTTTGCGTTTAATGCAGCATTTTGTTGATTTCCTGACTACTGGAATTAGTTTTTTTAACATGACTGTTAATGTTTGTTTGTCTCTGTATGTTTGCCCTGTGATGGATTGGTGACCTGTCCAGGGTGCACTGTACCTGTGTCAGTTCCCCCCATGATCCTAAATGGATGGATTGGTGGATTATAGAGCTGTTGGCTGTGCTGTAAAATTGAACCAAATGTAATCCATACTAGATACATTTTTTAATGAGTCCTGAGTATATTTATTTTATTCCAGTGAGTCTGCAATGGGGCCACACGGTGGAGTAGTGGTTAGCACTCTCGCGTTGCAGCGAGAAGACCCGGGTTCGAGCCCCAGTTGGAACAAGGGCCTTTCTGCATGGAGTTTGCATGTTCTCCCCGTGTGTGCGTGGGTTCTCTCCGGGTTCTCCGGCTTCCTCCCACAGTCCAAAAACATGCAATCTGGGGATGAGGTAAATTGGACACTCTAAATTGACCATAGGAGTGAATGGTTGTTTGTCTCTATCTGTGTGTGGCCCTGCGATGGACTGGCGAACTGTCCAGGGTGTACCCCGCCTATCGCCCCATGTAGCTGAGATTAGCACAGCACCCCCCGTGACCCTCTGGCAGAGGATAAAGCGGTAGATGATGATGACTGACTGACTGACTGAGTCTGCAATGAAGATTGAATTGAATTGAAAGCACAGCAGGTGTTAACATCACATTTAACTCATCTACACATGTTCATCCTGAAGCTTATTAGTTTATATCATGACAATACCCGGAATAATAGTTTCCTAGCGGCTATAGTTACTAATTACTGTTACTGTTCAGCTCCTCTATTGCTTTGATTTTTTTTTTGTGTGTGTATACTTGCAAACCCCATTTCCAAAAAGGTCCTGTACATAATTGATAATAGCTTAGTTTCAGTGATGGACTGTGCTAAGTAACAAGGATTTTCTATGTCTCTCATAGTAGCCTCACAGTTTCTCCTAAAAATCCACTTGAAGGCTGGACGTTCACACGTATTCAGCAGCAGCAGCAGTTTCTACTTTTGGCCTTGACTCACAAAAATAATTTCCTGCATGTTTTCACAACATTGTGTTCCAATGTTGGTGACGGACCTGATTTGTTTGCATTCTTACGCTCAAAATCTTTGGGACTGTGAACCACAGCTCATCTGTGCTTGCAAAAACAAATCCTTTGGTTGATGCTGCTTTTATAACTGGTTTTCAAACCCTCGCCTGCTAATTGTGGAATATTCCAAAGCAGTGTTACTCATATTAACCTTTTCATTCTTGCAAAATGCCCCAACCTTTTCTGAGTTTATTGAACTTGTCACATTCTTTTTGACACCATTGCAAAATACATTCAGATTTGTCAGTGAAAACATTGGAAACAATTTATTTGGACCTTTATCTGAGATCTGAGTTTAAATGTGTTTGGATATTGAGTTTGTGCTCAGGTCTTTGTCATGTTGCTGTCCATGGTCCTAGAGAAACTTTTTTTTTTTTTAACTTCATAAAGTGAGGAGGTTAGCGCTTCATGAGCACACTGTTGCATGTCATGTTCATAATGTTGATGTTGAGGAATTGAATTAGGCATGGCTGCCCTCTAGTGGTCTCATGTATCACTACAGAGAAACCAGGGCACATGAAGAAGATACTATTTTCAGGAAATGTGCTGTTAACTCACATCTGAAGCAGTTTAATGCAAAGAATCCTTGATTTCTTTTGCTGATCTGAACACACACACTTTCACTCATTCTATAGGAATGTCTCTGTACCAATGTCAGATGTTAAGCTTAATTTTAACCCAAATTACTTAGAATTACTTGTATCTTACAGTAACAATCGTTAACAAATGCAGCTGAAGCTGGAATATAACGGAAAGTAAAAAAAGATGAAACTCCGTGCTTTTCATTCCAGCTAAAACATGGACGTGAGGAGTAAATACAAATATAATACATGTGTCACAGTCAGTAAATAAACGTTTAATAAACAGTTTACTGATATTTTGTCACATACCATTTGCAATAGTCCTGGATCAACCAGTGTAGTTATTATTTTCTATAATGAGGCTTGTATACGTGTCATTACACAGATCAAACTCATTTATTAAAAACAATCATATTAAAAAATCATAAAAAACACTATCAGTCACAATAGCTTTAACTATCAACTTCTGTAAAATGTAATCAACAGATAAAGGATTTCAAACCTATTAAATTATCAAAACCAGTACAAAAACGAATCAGCAGCTAGTAGAATAAACACAAACTGTTGCTGTGTCTGAATGTTTTCATTATTGCACTGACAGACTCTTTAATTGTGGATCATACTTCTAGTAAAAAAAGGTCTCTCTGGCATTTCTTCACATGTTTTAAAGTCACTGAGTATTTGTTTTTGGGCAGCATGTGTCAGTGCACTATGGTGATACTGCGGTCAGTCACAGCACACGCCGGCAGCAGTGGGGCACTAAAGTGCTGTGAGGTGCAGTAGAGCACGGCGCTGGAGTCTGGCTCGTAAAACAGCAGCGTCTGACTGGGCCAGTCCAGCAGCACGCCGATCCTCTTTGGCGTCGTCACCACCTGCAGTGGAACCTTCTTCCCCGCGTGGCAGAACGAGTAGTCCCCGTCGTAGCGCGACAACACCCACGACTGGGGGTTGTAGCCGAGGCGAGCTTCGTTCCCAGAGCCTTTGCGCTCCAGAGACGCGTAGCAGACCCCGACCTTAAAGGCACCGCTCTCGCCTACGTCCAGCATCCAGCTGTGAGTGCCCGACGACATCGACTGTGAGCCCAGCGCGTTGGGCCAACAGTCGAATCTCGCTGGGTCGTAGGCGGGGGATTGACGGGGCTTTTTGTGCAGGAAAGTCAAAGTGCATAAGTCCTCAGACAAGGACAGAAGGGGGCTCACTGTGCGCTCGTCGAACTTCAAATAAGGGGATCTGAGGGCTTTGAGAAGAAGGAAAAAGTGTCACAATGTGCTGCAGTACTGTCTCTTATCACCATTAACTAACCCTAACTTGTCTTGAGCTCTCTCCTGGATTTTCCTTCTTGAATTTAACATGCACTTATTATATCTTTTTTCCTGATGATCTCTCATTGCACTCTAATGAACGTCTCTGATTGCAGAGTGTTTTCCATTAACATTGACTGTTTCCTATTACATTCATTCATTCATCTTCTACCGCTTTATCCTCCTGCTAAGCCCAGCTGACATATGTAGAGTGAAAGGTCGCCAGTCCATCACAGGGCCACATAGAGACAAACAACCATCCACTCCCACACCCACGGTCAATTTAGAGTGTCCAATTCGCCTCATCCCCTAATCTGTTTTTGGACTCTGAGAGAAAACTGTTCAAGTTTCCAAAATCTGTTTCCCTCATTTGTTGAGACACAAGCACATCTACAGTATCACTGCTGCTTTAAATGGCAAAAACTATGATTTTTGTAAAGTGATGTTTTCTCAGAACTACTGCACATGAACACAGGTAAACAAACAAAAAAACAATGCAAACATGAGAATATGTGTGAGAAAGAATAGAAAATTACTCAGAGGTGCACTATTATTAAAGTAGAGATATTTGCATAGTGTACTTACTATTTTATTCTTACGTTATTTGGATGGTATCCACATTTAAATGTCTAGTAGTAGGTTACACCCACAAGCTTAAAAAGTGCCTAACTGTCTAATCATAATGTCTAACTGATCTTTTGATACTACAACGTGGATTACTGGAGCATCATTTACATCTACATTATTATCATTCACACCCACAAAATTGCTCATAAACCATGAACTGTGAAAGAAATAGGCTTCTATGATTCCCGCTGGCCCTAACGTTCCAGGACGACGTGCAGATGAACGGAAACCTACTGACCGTTTGGCCCCAGCAGCGCCGCAGTGGCCCACAGATTCCTCAGCAGCTTGCTCTCACTGCAGCTTGGGTTCAGGTTGAGTTGGTCAGTGTCACAGGGCTCGCTGACCCCCTCTGCCTCCTCCATTCTGACACAGGCACGCACACAAACAGAGAGAAGAAGAAGAAGAAGAAGAGATGTTACTTCTCTGTTGTGTCCTGATCAAGCACAAGAACATCCATAAGTATCCATGAATTACCTTTCAGCTATTTCCTGGACACTCGTCTGAAAGATAAGACAAAATAGTAAGTGATTACTCTCCTAGCATTAACATAGTTCAGTAAATTTATGACCACTGATTTCAGCAGAAGCTCCATCATCCCTGAACCCTGCCCCGCACTCTCACCACCAGCTGTGTGTCCGGAGTGTGTGTGAGCGTGTGCACCAGGCGGGAGCGCGTTTGCGACAGAGTGGTCAGCGATTGGCTCCAGTGGGCTCGCTGTGTGAGGAGACACTGCTCCACCCGCTCCTCCTCACGCTGCACCTCCTCCAAGAGGCGCTGCTCCTCCTCCTCCAGGGCCTCCCGCGCCGCGCTGACCTGAGCCAGTACCTGCTCCCTTGTCCTGCTCGCCGCCGTCTACAGACAAGAGACAGGGGAGGAGGAAAGTCAAACATTGTTAACCTGCAAGCCCTTTTCGTATAAAGCAACACCTGCCCATGACAAAGAGAACATATCTTTATAGTAGCATTATTTCACATTATTACTGAAAGTTGAAAATAATCGCACTACGCCTTGTGTGGGTTTTAAATTCCATCTCATGAGCAAGGATATAGTGTCATCATAATTCCATCATTACAAGGCCAGCATTATCAGAAAAATGTGTAACAACACACTGAGACGGCTACTACATTTACATATCTAGGATTCTTAATTCTCTTGTCCTAGTTACCCTGAACGAGTTTCAGCTCCAGTGAAGATTTTGGAGTCTAAGTAGTCCGCGTTCAAGAGCTCTATATGAACAAGTTTTAACGTTAATCTTTTAGTTCTGATTGCTGCTGCTATCTTAGCCAGGTTTCCCCTGTAAAAGAGATCCTTGATCTCAATTAACCTGCTAAATAAAGGCTGTTAGAAATAATAAATACTAATTATCTAAATATTTAGTAATTAAGTAATTGTAGAAGTAGTAGAATAACATTTACTCACGGAACTGTAATTGAGTAGGTTTTTTGTGTACTTAAAGTTGTCTACTAAAAGTATTTTTTTTGTCATTTGTAATGTTACTTTGACTTAAGTGTAAGTAATATACTTTGGTGCAGTTTAAATCATCCGCATCCGAGTGAAAAAATGTTAAAAGAATAAAAATATAATTCACGCACCAGAAACTTTGGCAGTGAATGATAAGGACAGGTGAATTGGTGGAGAAAGTTTAAGCGTTTGTGACCTTTGACCCATATTGACTGACATATTATGTGTTTACATATTTTTGTTGGCACTTTAAGTTTGCCTTTAATTAAAAACAGATCATGTGAGATTTGTGTCCCCTTGTTCTTTTTGCACAACACAAGAGAGAACCCCAACCTTGATAAAAATTCAACAAGCTACTTTTTCACTTAAACATGAGTACACTTTTAGACCAGTGCCTTTACTTGTACTTAAGTAAAATTTGATCAAAATGGTGGTACTTTTACTTGAGTAGAATATTTCAGTACTCCTTCCACCTCTGGACATGAGTGATTACATGTCATGTCATTTTTGGCAGACACTTTTATCCAAAGCGTTTGCGTGATCACAAAGCGTGATCCTTCGCCACACACTTTCATGATGTTTCATGCTGATTTACTGATTAGATTATTGACCGGCAACACAGTTTCCACTGTGTCAGATATTTATAGGTCAACATGGAGGAGTGTGTCGGTCGGTTGTGAAGTCACTCATGTTGATGGAAGTGATGCTTCTGAGTGTATGGACGCTGTAGGAAACTGAGCAGTAGAGCGTTTACACTCTCTGACAGCGTTTCTCTAGTTTTGTTTTAGGTTTCTGTTAAAACACTCATTAGGAAAAAACAAAACAGAAACCCAAAAGAAAATACACATGAACAGAAAGTAAAACATAAAGTACATTAGAAGGCACGCATGCAGGTAAACGACAGCAGACTTAGTGAGCGAGACACTGAGACACTGACAGGTGACTTCAGAGGACGTTCAGCACAGACACACCGGGGACAAGTCAGTACATTTTACAGCTGACAGACCTGAGTACTACGCAACCATTTCCTTTAAATGAGCTCTAAATACCTTGTTATTTACTTGAAGACTGTTTTATTATCCCTGTTGCCTGATACATTCCACTTGCAGGGCCTTGACCTTTGACCTCTTGCAGACCCATTTTGTTAAGAGGAAGGTTAATAAATATCCATGCAGTGAAAGAGAGGAGAAGTTTGTTTTGTTTTGGTTAATTGAGGCGACACATTGAGCACAAATAGGCAAATACAACCAATGAACACTGGATTGATTATCTGTTCCTAATAGGAAAAATGTCAGATTAAATGATCATGGAACTAATCCTTGTTTGTTGCCCAGATGAAGAGAAACTTCACGGATGACAAACCCACCATGTGTCCACAAAGCACAGCTGTGTTGTTGTCAAACGTGACTTTTTTCAAAAAGACGATCCACCCAGTGTCAACAAACTGTGGTGGGGTGTGTTTGAGTGTGTGTGAGTGAGTGAGTGAGTGAGTGAACATGACTGTATGTCTCACCTGAAGCTTTTGCTCTTTGCCTGTCAGGGTCTGGTCGAGGAACCTTTCGATCCTCAGCGCCTTCAGCTGCATTTTCTCACACACGTCCACCAGTTGGTTCTGATGAAAACACACACACACACAAACACACAGAGCTTGATCAGCTGGAAAAGCAACAAGAATATCCTGTCTTTTCAAATACCACACTGAGGAATCAGGGGCCGATGTTGTCATATGCAAAACACGACACACCCAAGACCCAAGAATGCGAGTCCATGTGGCTTCACACCGGCTGCCATCTTTGACAGAGTGGCTCAAAGATCCATATTTGTCACATTTGCCTTTGGAAAACTATCATAAAAGTAGATAAAGTTAATAATGAAAGTTAATAATAAAAAAAAACAATTAAAAAGGTTTAAAAAAACTTTTCTTCCCTCACACTTCCCTCACACAAACTGAAAGTATCCTTCCTGGATTCATTTTACTGCTGCATATGATTAAGCAAAACGATCTGCCACACTGCAATATTCTTGACAGTAGTTTTATATTGTATTTAAGCCTCTGTCCACTAGTTGGCAGCAGGCCTTCTCCCTTCTACTACTTCCGCTCCTCACACTATGGATGAAGAAACCTGTATATTGTCAATGGATTTAATATTCATAATATGAGAACCTTCCACACAAAATGGATCATTCTAACCATGGAGACGTCCTACCCAGGCTTAGTGCGCATGTGCACAAATAAAAATAATAAAACACATTTTCCGGGGTTTAGATGATGATCCTTTCCTTCCTCCATCCGAGTCTATGTGGAAGCATATTCTGATGGGGTCGTTTTCATCATCAGATCATCCTACCTGTATGATTTTGAATACACGTGACATTGTTTCACTACAAATGTTTGATAAAAGGGTGTTGTATTAATTGCTGATGAGTTCTGATGAAAGATAAATTTAGCCTTTGGTAGGATGTTTGGACAAAGTAGCATGTTTAGTCAGATCAATGGACTTTTTGGGGAAACAATCACAAAATATATCTTGGTTTATATTATCCATTATATCGTACTGTCATCGATGGTATCGCCAGATATCGGTATTCTATCCTACATGTAAAAATATTATCGAGCCATTCCGTTTCTGCCAATAAATCTTCAAATATGCTACATACTAAACATATTTTGTGTATTTACCTTTTTTTAAAAAGTAGCGTTAGGCATTCCTATGGCTGTATGTGATTATACCAATTAACCTCGTAAAAAGTTCTTAATTTGTAAAAGCTCCCTCACTGTTCTCAGGTCGGTTCCACTTCCACGCACTCACCCTGATTGAGGAGACTCTGGTGGCCAGTGGAGTCACCGTGTGACCGTTGCAGGAGCCGACGATGGCGCAGTGGGAACAGATGAGCTTCTGTTCGGTGCCACAAAACCAGTCGAGCTCGGTCTCGTGCTCCATACAGAGCTCACTCTCCCCAGAGAAGATCCCGGACTCGGTGTCGGAGGTGGTCGCAACCGGTGAGGAGAAGGCCGCCGCTACTCCTCCTCCTCCTCCTCCATCGCCACCGCCACGCATCGCGGCGTCTCCCCCACTCTTCTGCCCCGCACCGCCGCTCAGTACGGAGAAAATGGGCTGTTCGCAGTCCATCTGTCTGCCTGTAATCCCGACGTTGAACGTCTCCGGTTCACTCGGTGTCGGCGGTGAGCATGTTAGGACGCGCGGTACGAGCTCCGCCGACATGACGCGGTAATAACAGCAGGTGCAGCGGCAGCAGCGGCAGCAGCGGCTGTAACACAGGTGTAACAGGTGAGCGGAACACGGAAGTAACACAACACTCAGCAGAGGTCAGAGCTTTTTGCTCTGGTGGTTTTTACTGCTGCTGTTTAATCTGGGCGTCAGCTGCTAACTGCTCCTTTTGAAAATAATCTAGCACTTACATGTAAATAACGTCCTCTTTTATCAACTATTCTCAGTCTTTTCTCTTTTAAAAATATATTTTTTTTTCCTCATGATGCTCCACTGTCACCAAAAGTGAAACCTATTTAAAGGTGTAAATAGATTGGACTAGTTATTTAGGAAGTGTTATGAATCACTACATATCACATCTCCAAAAGTCATATTATTACTATACTTATTACTTGGTATCAAAAGGAATAAGTTACTATTAGTTGTATTCATTTTGACAGGGGCAGAGCTAGTATTTTGGTGGCCTTGTACTAGATTGGTTTGTCCCCCAAAACACTCCGAGTACAAGCACAAAATCACACACACACGCACTGGTTTCCATGACATCAGACATCGCGTTGATTAACATTAATTTCCTGGAGCCTTACTCTAACCTTAACCTTACTGGATTAATCCTTTCATTTAATTTAACCCGTTGAGATCAAGACCTCTTTCGCAAGGGTGACCTGGGCAAGAAAGGCAGCAGCACATGTCGTAGTTCATAAAAACAGGGAGATAACAGTTACGAGACAAACATTGAAATAGTAATAGAAATAAGTGCAAGTTAATAGACAAATAAAGTGCTGAAATAGATTCAGGTCCTCGCAACATAAGGAATACCAGGTACACACATACTTATTTATTATCTATGTCTTTACTGTCTTGCTGCTGTAACAATGCAAGTTTCCCCACTCTGGGACAAATAAAGGACTATCTTATCTTATCTTATACACAGACGAGAAATGCAAATAAATGAACACTTCTCTCTTGCACTGAAAATGTGTATTAAAATATTTTAAAAACCAACCACTGCAAGGTTTAACCAAAACAGTTTAAGTTAAGTTAAAACTGTATATTTTAAACATTAACAAATGTCTGTTAGATTCAAACCATTGTGAAATGAGTTCACACGCCCAGTCAGGTCTGATAGTCTTGCTTGACAGAGCCCCCTTTCAGATGAAGGATGCAGCGACCAAACAGCAGGGAATAGCTGTTTGGACACATTAATATCAGACACATTAATCTGATATTAAGATTATGACCTCTATTCGGTAGTTTCTTCTTGAGGCACTTGCATCAGTTAAAATATTTACATAATTCATCTGGAATGTTTTTGTATAAGATCCAGTTTTGGGATAATATAATTAAAATTTCCAGGGTGGATAGGCAGATACTTTGCTGTCTCATCATATGAACATGCCCAGGGATCAGAGGTGGAGCCACACCTCAAAGAGGAGATGGTTCAGTTTAGCAATAGTGAGCAACACCCAGTGTCTGGAAAAGCAACTAACTGTCTGTTGTGTGATACTGTCATAAAAAATGGAAAGAGATATAAAGAAGAGGCGTGTCCTTTGTTGTACCTGTCATTTTTTAAACTGAGCTGAAATGTAACCTTTTTTGTCTCGTTGTAGTAACATTTCAGAGGGAAAATAAACACAACACAAGGAACAACACGTCTCCCACTCCCTCCAGCTCCATACCTGTGGGTAATGGGATAGGAGTTATTGACAGAATCATGGCTTGGGTTGGTTTCCACGCATTTTACTTTGAGAACAGCTGAGGCACAAGGATACCATTGTTAAACCATCATAAAAGACTGTTTTGTAAATGGTAAAACTAGTAAGTGCAAGAGGTAGAGGATCACGTATCAGACAATAGTGTCCTGTGTTTGTGTTTGTGAGAAAGAAGTGAACATGTGAATTCTACCAGTAGGGGCTGAAACAACACGATTAATTGATGTTTTCTGGTTTCTTTGCCCACATAACAAAGAAATCATTAAATCATTAAAACAGAATCATTTATCGACAAAACAATACATTTGAGAACATCATCATTTAGGAAAGGAAAGTATCTTTTATTGTCATTATACAACTGAAATTGCACAAGAAATTATGAGGTCAGATGGAGGGTTGATCGGAACTGCTGTGACTGAACGATCCTGACTGAATGTGTCCCAGACACTGATCCACATTTTTCCACATTTTTCCATATTTTATGGACCAAACGATTGCTCGATTATGAAAATAATCGATAGTTGCAGCCCTAATTCTTAGTTTTGACAACTCCTCAAACCCCCACAAACTCCACAGCAGTCACCGTCTAATCCCCCTCAGGACAAAGCTGCACACAATGGGAGACAGTCTTCCAGGCAGCAGCTCCATGGTTGTGCAATGCCCTGCCTGACCACCTGAGAGCCCTACAGACTGTGGAGTCTTTTAAGAAACATTTAAATCCTTTTTTATTTCAAAAAGCATATCAATAGCTTATATGTGGACTTCTAATGTGTTTTTAAGGGTGTTTTTGTGTGTCCTTCTATTGCTTTTACTATGTGGTACTTTCAGATTTGATGTAAATGTAAAGTGTGATATAAATAAAATGGATTATTATTATAAGGTTACAGGGAAAATGGGGAAAATAGGCAGTCAATTAAGGAATAAATAATACATTTCTTTCTTCGTGTGTCAAAAGGTGGTTTTCTGAATTTTAACAGGTGAAACAAAGCTGTTATTGCAGCTGGACAAACTTAAACACTTACCACTCATTCCTTATTAATTCTTTCCCAAGTTCCTACTTATTTAATTGACACAAGCTGCAAATCTAACAATGTGCATGTTTTCCTTTTCAATGTGTAACATTTAAACTAGACATAATTAAATTTGTCTTACTAAAACAATAAATTAATTTAAATAAGTAGGTAATTTGATATATTGGATTTTTTTTTATTCCCGATAGTAGACTGTAAACAATAATCAGAATTTACCTGGCAATTGATGATTTAGAAATGTTAACTCAAGATCTTCCTAATCTGTTTCTTTTTTTTGTCTCTCTTCAGTTTAAAATTGTTTTCAATGTAATACTAATCCTGATCAGCAGAGGGTACTCGCGGACCTTACTGACTGGACCATGATGCGATGTGATGGGATTTCAAATCAGCCTCCTGAAGATGTCCTGAAGGTGAAAAAAAACAAGGTACAGGAGGTAATTTAGACTGATGAATTCACATTAAGCAGTCATTTAGACAGACAGGTAAAAAAAAAAAAAAGGGTTTATCTCATGAAATTACTTTTATTTTCCAAGGACTGTTGCAGGTGCTGATTGTGCAAAATTGTTGTGGTTAGTGCACATTAAAACAATATTAGGGGCAGGATTTACAGAAATATAACACACTGTGGACCCCTGGTGCTTGTTATCAAATTAGTAGTCTTAATATCAGCATCAGAATGTGTGGATTTTAAATGGGTTAAAAGTTTACATATAGTCCAATGTGGGATGTGGGATTTTACTTATTTAAAAGGGCGGAAATGTTTTATCTCAAAACCATTTCAGTTAAAATTACTTTAAATCGCTGGCAATAAGTCAAACTAGAAATAATGTAATATCCATACCTTCACAGGTAGTCAATGACGACACAATGTACAAATGAAGAACATGTAATATGATGGGATTGCATAGCTTAAAACATAGATGCATACACATATACAACAAAATCAACAACTAGAGAACATACATTTTGCACACGTTTATGTATTTATTGATTGATTGATTGATTAATTTACATCAGTGTAATGCAGTATAGCAGATTTAGATGCAGAATAGTCTGCATCAAGCTTATTTTCGTGATAAACGTCATAAACCGTGACGTCAAACACACCGGTTAACATTTCGCGGGAACGTGAATGGAAATAGTCACGAGAGTGTGATGACGTAGCAAGTGTAACAGAGATACTCGTTTTCTAGTGGACAGTGTGATCCTGCGTCCACCGTCAAGGAAAAGAGAACGTGCATTGTGATTGGACAGTGAGGTGAGCGGCTCATGTGACCCCGCCCCCAGCAGCTCGCTCGGTTCTCCTGCGCCAGCAGCAGCAGCAGCGGTGTATGTGTGTGTCACCGAGGCTGGGCTGCCGCTCGGAGTCATCCCGAACACCCAACCAGTGAACTCAAGCTGGTATCGGGGAATAAGGGGCCGCCCCGGCGAGTTCTACACCACACTAACCCTCAGGTTGGATCCCACGCCTCCCGTCCGTCACCTTCCATCCTCCTGATGTCGGATTTTAAGCTCGGGATCGTACGGCTTGGCCGTGTGGCCGGGAAGGTGAGCTTGATTCCACGGCTGCCATGTGCGGCCGGGGGAGGGCCCGCGGGATCACAGAATACGCTGGAAAAACACAAGTAGATACATTGACCAGCCATTAGTCTACTCAGCAACCGTTTGGCGTGCATTAACCGACGGCACTATCTCACCTTTGCCCAATTTAGCTGTAATTTTGAGCGAATTATAAAAGCCGACCGTGCCGATCCATACTGGTTTTCTGTGCATCTACTGCCACACAGGCTCGCGGAGCGGCTAACGCAAACTAGCATGTAGCAGGATTTGATAGCTGTGAGCCATCATTAAACGATGAAGTAACGCCATAAAGTGAAGCCTCGCAGTGACTTCTATGTCGGTGTCGGTGCCGGGTGTTGTTCAGACACAGAGGGCTGGTGGCTTCTTGTCAACAACGGCTCACGTTAGCTGTCGGGGGGCTGAGTTAGCAGTGCCGCGCTAGCTGTTGTTTGGATTACACAGTCCGCTCATGAGGAAGCCGTCGGCATGTAACTGTGTATAAACTGATTATTTTGTGCAACGTGACAAAGCACCGGTATAACAGCACAGTCTTACCCACAGCTGTGCATGCACATCATTATTATTATTTTTAGAGATTGTAGTTTATTGTGATTCAGCCACGGAGCTGTTCATTAATGTGGATAAAGAAACGCTCCTGGCTGCTGGTGTCACAAGACTCTCACGCTCTGGATAAACGGCGCAGACCGCTCAGTTCGCCCACCTGCTGAATGACAGTATTCCACTCGGCTGTCACGCTTCTCCTTTCTACGCTGGCGGTTGAAAATCCACACAATTGCCCGACACTAGACCTTCACATTGCATGTTTGTGTACAACAACCGTTTCATTCCTCGTGGAAGCGTGGGGCGACAGTGTCCCACCCACTGACGATGCTCATGTAGCTCTATAATGGTTGACATTAGCTGTTGCTTTAAAAAATAAAAAAACAACATTTTATGTTAATATTTGTTATGAAACCCTCGGTTTGACACTGGCAGCACAAATCACTGTTATGCTCAAAGAAGTGCACTTTAACTTACTGGAGAAATGGCTAATTAACCTTGAATTAAGGTTTGAATCATCTTAACATTTCAGTCTACTGACCTATTTCCTTAATGTCTGAAGCTGAGATCTTTGATGAGAAGACAAATGTGGCACATTGTTTGTATTATGGTATTTGAGTTTATAAATTCAGGCTCTTTATTGGCCGTTTCAGGTTCACATTTCTGAGAAAGATTTGTTTGATGCTATAACATTGTTGCTCCAGTAAATGTCAGTGATTTGAGTTTGTGAATTTGCTTTTTCAATTGCAGACAAAATACACTCTAATTGATGAGCAGGACATACCACTGGTGGAAAACTATGCCTTTGAGGTAAATTCATTCATGAGTGAGTTATGGTTGTCATTGCTTTTGCTGATTTGTTCATATAATAAAACCATTGCATTGTTCAAATCCCAGGCACGCATGGAGGTCGATGCTGATGGTAATGGAGCTAAGATCTTCGCCTATGCTTTTGACATTGGTAAAGGCCGCTGGGCAGGGAGGCCGCTGCATGAGTTGCTTTGGTAAGTCATTTCTTTGTGATCAAACATCTTTAGAATAAACATCTTTTTTTCAGTTGGAGTATCTACACTTGATTCTGTGTGGGGAGGGATACGACCAGTAGACCCATAACTGTTGCTGACCCTACACTGACCCCTCAAAATAACTGATTTACTAAGTGTAAAGCTTCACAATACACCGATTCCTCAAAAATATGCTGGTTGAATGGACAAGTCATGTGTGTTTTTGACTTGTGATTGGAGTGAATGATGATGTTTGCATAGTATGATATTGTGCTGCTTTTAAAATGAGCTGTTGAAATATTTTAATGAGAACGTTTAGAATCCAGCAGTGGTGTGGTTGACTAGTGTGACTGCACAACGTTAAAGGGACAGTTTTGCAGGCTCAACAAACCGCTTTGTGATGATGTGACGTCACTCGGTACATTTATATGCACAGTGTAATCGAGGCTGTAGTCAGACTAAGACAGGCAATTGGACAACTTGCCGAGTCAGAGAGCGTTTGACTCCACCTCCACAAGTGGCGCTCTATCTATCTCTAAGTCAGTGCTTATAGAATAAGTTTCCTGTTGACCTTTATATTATATCCAAGTATGTTAGTCCAGTTTGATTTTAGTTATGTGTTAACATGACCTTAAAAAGACTAAAATTGGACTTTTAATATGCATGTAAACGCACCGCCTGATTTTCTCTATAGGCTTTGGTGCATGTGAGCAATTCACAAACTGCATGCTGTGCAAAATCAATGTTGATAATGTGCCAGAACCTCACACGGCTACACTTTAAAACAAACTGAACTATTCTTTAAAGCTATGTGGTCTTGCTAGCAAGTCACACGATTGTTATATTATTAAGTTCGACTAATGTCATTTTATAAATGGTAGCTCTTCTGACCTGGATACATGTCATGAAACAGGGAGAAACACAGAGGAGGCATTGCACCCAGTTTTCAAGTAATTCACATCAACTCTGTGACGGTGGACAACAGGCTAGACAATCTACGACTGGTGCCAGTGGGCTGGAGCCCCAAGCCAGAAGAGATTTCTAGCAAGCAAAGGTAAGAAACATAACATTCATCAATAGAGTGGGCCCCAAGTTGGCATGTGCCTGAGGAAAAGATTGTGCTGAGAAATACAAATTAGAAGTTATTAGAAGAATAGAGAAGTGGGACTCAAAAGTCACAGATGTACTATACATTTTGATGTAATATTTCTTCTTCTCGTGTGTCCAGAGAGCAGTCTCTGTACTGGCTGGCCATCCAGCAGGTGCCGGCTGACCCGGTGGAGGAGCAGTATCTGGAGCTAAGCCGCACACGCTACTACAACGCTAACGGGGAGCTGGTGGAGGAAGAGGAGTGCTCCTGTACCTACTACGAGTGTCATTATCCTCCCTGTTCACTCATTGAGAGGAGGGTATGTTCTGTGACTGTTGTTTTTCATATTTAAGCAGTTGTGCTCTATATTAAACAAAGGCTTCTCATTTTTGTTTTCAAACCAAAATTACAATTGGATACAACACAATTACCAAATTGCCATGGCTTGATTGTTCTATGCCAATTAAAATGTAATCATTGTTAACGTTCCTCCTTGTTTTAGTACAAAAAATAATAAATCAAAGTTTGCTTTAGGTTTAAACAAAAGTTATGACCTCTCAGAAGTTTTTTTTTTTTTTTTTTTCCAGTTGACATTCTTGCCAAAGTGCACAGTAACACATCATTTAATAGTATGAATGTCAGCACCAACAGTGACTTTGCTCTTCATCTTTCCACAGCTGCGGGAGTTCAACATCTGCGGTCGCTGCCAGGTGGCGCGTTACTGTGGCTCCCAGTGCCAGCAGAGGGACTGGCCTGCCCACAAGAAGCAGTGCCGCGAGCGCAAGCGAGTGCTGGCCCTGGAGTCGGAGCCCGAACGATGATCCGCCTTCATCCTCACCTGGGAGAGGATGGAAGGAGTATGGAGGGGTATGAAGTGCAAAATGGGGAAAATTTGCTGAGGAGAGACTTAACAACAGAGGACAATGTTGCTTGATCTATTGGATTTGGGGGGGGTAAAGAAGACAGAGGAGGGAGAATTAAGCAAAAAGACATCTGCCACTTCCCAGAACTGGTAGTTCTCCATAGCTTGCTTTTCATTTGGATGACGGGGAAAGTGTACTATTATTATTATTATTATTGTTATTATTATTATTATAATAATTATTATTTTGTTTGTTTTTGTGTTGTTTTTTTTTCTCGAGGAGGCAGACCCTTGAGATCTACCTGCTGCTATGGTTTTGTATGTGGGGGAGGGGAGGGTGGGGGTTGTCTTGTTGACAGACTGGACATGCTGCTCTGGACCACCGTTTGAACATGGGACAGTTTTCGTCATCCACTTGTGTTCCTCCACCGGGCTGCTGGGTGTGGTGACGATGTACCTTACCGGGGGAAGGGGGAGGGGACCCAGGGGCTACAGTACCAGTCGTTGAGCTGGTACAATTGGACATGGACCTTTTCACTGTATTGCTCCCTCTCTGACCTCGCTGGTGTGCATGGCTGCCGTCTTCATGGTCATCAGCACCCACGCCGCCTCATTGTCTGTCGTCCTCACCACGCAGCCAGCCAAGACACACATTAAATAGATTTCACTGATTGAACCTCACTACCAGTATTGTGTGTGTGTGTGTGTGTGTGGGTGTGTGCGTGTGCGCGTGCACGTGCGTATGTGTGTATATATGTGTGCTTGTGTGTGTGTGAGTGTTCTGCCAATATGTACTGAAGGATGTTGAAATGGCTAACATGGGTAATGGGTTAGATTAATGTTCTGTTCTTATGGGGCCATATTCCACACTTTTAAATTTCATATTTAATCATAAACTGGTGGGTTTCAAATTTTCACTGTTCTGTAATAAAGTAGTTGCCAAGTAAAGGCTTTATTTTTTTTTCTAGCATTCTTGACCCATTCATTATTTTGAATCAATTTATTCTAACCTGTTTTGCCACTTAAGATGTAGTACAAAGATTTTCAATGCCAAAAGTATTAGAACAATTTTTGCAGTTCATTTATTAAAGACATTGTCCCTGGTTTATTTGGTACTTTAGTAGAGTTTTGTTATGATGGGGAAAAATTGAAAACGCTTTCTATGGAAACAACATGGAGGAAATTGTCTTTACCAAAGTGTGCTCTTCCTCTGTGGTTTGGTACTGGTTGATCTGGTGTGAATCCCTCCAGTCAGTCCTCACTTAGCTGGGGTTTTAACACATGCTTGTCTTCTTAACTGTATTTTTTGTTTTAAATTCACATCTGCAGGTTTGTGGTGTGAAGGCTAGGGGCGGGGTGTTTTCTCATGCGGGGGTTTACTCTTAAGGTTATTTTTTTGAAGAAAATTCTATCAATGGAGCTATATTTATTTAAAACCCTTCGATTGTGAAACTTGCTTTTGTCCTGTTTGATATTTGAAGGCTGATGTGACGAATGGTGGACAGTGTGCGACCTTGCTGTCTCATCTTTTTATGGCGAGGAGGGTAAATTTCACCTCTCTCACTTGTTTTATTTGTCCTTCTATGGTTCTGAATGAAAAGGAGTGAATGAATGAATCCTCACTGTTTTCCCTTCCAGATTTTCTATGTAAACACTGCACACCTTCATGGTCACTAAAATCTTCCACACAAGACGCCTTGGAGTGTGAAACTTGAATTACACCCGTAGTTTTCAATTTTGTTGGTTGTCTGGACAGAACTGTTTCCAGCTATTTTTTTTTCCTAAAACACGACAGTGAAATTGTTCCAAGTCGGTTTTCTTTAATAGCCTGCCTTCCTTGTATTACTCTCGGTGATCACCTTCTTTGACATGTCCTCCTGTGTCTGTAGCTGAGGAGCCCAGACACTTATTACGCATGTAGGGCTGCAACTAACGATTACTTTCACTATCCATCGATCTGTCTTTCATGTTTTAGATTAATCAAGTCGTCGGTTGGTCCATAAAATGTCAGAAGGTGTTAAAAAATGTTGATCTGTGTTTCCCAAACCTTTGAAATAATGACGTTCTCAAATGTCATGTTTTGTCCACACTCCAAAGTATTCAGTTTTAAAGTCACTCAAACTCATGAATTGATAATCATCAACAATCGATCGCTTGTTTCAGCCCTATTTGCATGTAATTCACACACGCACATGCGACTTGTTGATTGTTTCTTTTGTATATGTGTGTCAACGGGTTTTCAACACTGCACTAAAACTTGGCTACCGTGTTAGCATTTTTGTCAAAGATGGGTTTACAGGAGGGGCGTGATTTGGACAAAGTGTACAGATTGTGTCTGAAATCTTTTTTGTTTTGTTTTGTTTTGTAAGAATATACGCATTAATCACCCTAGAAATAAAGAGCTACAATATGTGAATGGAAGTACAGTTGGGGATAACTGACGGTTGCTTTTCCAATGTAAAAATGATAATAAATAAAATGAAACCTCAGTATTTGGAGTTGAGTGAGTGTAGGTGTGAGAACTAAAACCACGTTTAAGTCAAATCTCTGGTAGAAAAGTGCACTATATAGAGAGTCCAGCAAGGAAACGCCTCAATAGCACATAAAAACTTGTTTTTTTTAGATTTTAACTGATATAAATTCATTTATTGACAAAAAATGTTATATACGTCAATGGAAACTAAAATCACCAACCTGATGATGGTTTTGTTGATATGGCAGCTGCTTAATTTTAACAAAAGCCTGACAATAATATAAAGATTCATTTTGCTATATATAACAAATTGAAGTGAAATGTTTTTAATTGAGTGACTAAATCACCCAATCATTCAACTGAAAAGTATAGTAAAAATGCATGTTTTAAGTTACAAAAACACTACAGGAGCCAATGAAATGCCTAAAAAGGCCATCATAGAAGGTGAATTAATATTGCCATGGTAGAAATACCGACTGGTCATACTGCTGTGTGTCGTAAAAGTGACAAAACAAACAGATACAGAACACTATGTAATGAAAAGGCCTGAAAATGACATATTACTTGATGAATAACACAGTGCCATTGTATAATCATATATTTTATGAAATAATGTATAAAATGCCAAAAAATAGCATCATAAAATGTGGTAAAAATGCTTAATTAAAGTAGTGTTTATAGTACGGTGTATAAATGCCTTAAAAACCTCAAATCAGGGTATTTATGACATTGGTGACTAGGAGATTTTCTCGAGTTTTGATTATAATCTGCTGTGATTTCATTCAATTACTGCGTTAATTGGTTGTATTTTCCTGTTACATTGTGTTTGTATCAAAGTTGTAAACTAGCCGAGTTACCACTTTCATTTATAGTTATTATAAAATCCTAAAACTTACACTACTTCGTAACCACCACAAAATACCAAATACATTGAAGGTGAGTGGACCTTTGGCAGATGGTGTGTATTCAGTTTTGGTCCTAAATCTCACACTGGACTTTTATCAGGCTCCTGAGTCAGATTAACTCCATCACTGATGGTGACTTACATGCTTTATAAATCTGTGGTGTCATCTCTTTTATCTCTGAAGCGCGTGCATCACTGTGTCTTGTCTCTTTATGTAACAAATAACAGATGTTGAGCTGCTCAATCTGGTAACTTGAGCTTCTGTGTGTCTCAGCGGTAGTTGGATTTCTTCTCTCCAGCTGTCTCTTCTTCTTCTACTTCTGGCCAAATCACTGTGGAGTCAAAGTTCACCAGAGGGGTCACAGAGGTCGGCCTTAAATCCACGCTGAACAGACACAAAGACAGGTCACCAGCTTATATCTGACACTACTGTTGAAGCCAGTTATGGATTAATTCATAAGTAGGGTGATAAAACAAAAAAAACAAGTGGCATTGTGTACTGCTAAAGCCCCTGTGGGAAAATGTGTGGAGAATGTGAATTTCATCTCACTGATTGGACAAAAGAGCAGTTTCTAATGTATCACTCATGTCCTCATCAGATTATATCAGCCTGTGTGAGTGTTTTTACATTATGTACACGGCACATAATAAATACAATGTAAATCGGTTTTTAAATGTCTTTGTGTACAAATATATATGTTTCATTTGTTTATTTATGTTGTTACAAAATGTAATACAAAACTGAAGAATTTAATCTGAAAATGTAAACCTTACATTTAGATTAATTGTAGAAGAGGATGTGAAACAAACATTAAAGAGATAGAAAAAGACTCATAGTCTCAAATCATAATTCTGACTTTAATCTCAGAATTATGATTTATTTCTTAGATTTCTCAGAAAATCTTAATTCTGACTTTAATCTCAGAATTAGACTGTTTTCACAAAATTCAGACTTTTTCACAGAATTCTGACTTTTATCTCAGAAGTCAAGCAGTTTTTATTTATTTTTTAATTTTGTTTCCAAATGTTTTTTGTACATGTGGCCCTAATCCGTAGTATCAACAGTGTTATTATTATTATTATTATTATTATAATAATAATAATAATTATTATTATTATTATAATTATTATATGTGTATATATATATTCTTGTTATGGTTAATGTGTATTTTAACACCTGAAGACCTCGAACTTTCACTTTTCGTACCTGCAGTACTGCCTCTATTCTGTTAGATGTCGCTGTTGTTTTTGGACAAACCACAGATCTACTCTTTTGACGTGTTTTCCTTGTTTGCCACACGGAAGTGTTGTTCGTAACAGCAGTGTTATGGTTTTGTGTAATGAACACAACCCACTGACAGGCTTTGAAAGTCAATGTGATTTCTTTGTTCCAAGACTTTAAGCTTAAGAAAAAACAGACAAAATGGTGAATCTCGGTATCAGGAGAGTGGACGACGCTCTTGTCGCCAAACACCCGGTGAGTTGTTTGTGTTTTACTTCTTATTTTGTGTCTTTACCCTTGTATCAGTGCAGCCTGCTAATGTCACAGTACACTGAGATTCAAGCTCTCCCCCACACAGAGACACCTTTGTAATGTATGTAAAAAAAACAGCATTAACATATTTTAGCGGTAAAAATGAATGTAATAATTTGGTTTCAGGGTTTGGAGAGTTATGCTGCTTGTCAGTCTCGTGCCTTCATGAAGGGGACAGGTGCCTTTGTCCTTGGTAAGTGCTGGTTCTTTTTTACTAATTCTCATTGTCAGTCACAGTAGAAGTAACAGCTATTATGGTATGATTACCACAGCACTATTAGGCATTCAGTTACTAACACATCATATTTGATTTAAAAAACAACATCTCATACACTGGTTCAGTGTTTCTAAATCAGTCCTTGATCTGATCAAATATCCAATTGAATGTTAATAAATTGAATGTCCCAATGACTATAGATAAAAAACGTGTGAGTTGAATTTTTGTTCAATGTTCACCACAGGAGGGTGCTGTTCTCTGCTTTAGATATCAATCAAAGCAGAATGTAAATACATTGTATTATAACACTGGATACAACGGAACATGCTCTTATGTTTATGTTTTAATATTAAAAATATGTTATTTACTTATTACTACATACCTGTACCCAAATGGATGACAATACTGTATATGAAAAACTAGTTGACTTTCAGTTTGCTAAGTTCTTTGTCAAAATATTTTTTTTCCTTTCTGTCTATCTTACATTTGTAAGACAGTCCTCTCTCCAGTTTTGTTTTCTCTGTCTGCCATAAAGTGCACCCTTGATGGAGCGTATTCACACATTTCATGCACACAAAAAGCTTCTGACAATATGCATCAGTAGTTATACTGAGTTTGATGATGTTCATTCTGGCTGCTGGATGTGTCTATATAACAACCAAGTGCTATGTTTGTAGGAGCGACTGGTTTATTTGCCCTTCAGTGGGCATTACA
The DNA here is from genome assembly GCF_958295425.1 of Solea solea. Taxonomy (NCBI): domain Eukaryota; kingdom Metazoa; phylum Chordata; class Actinopteri; order Pleuronectiformes; family Soleidae; genus Solea; species Solea solea. The sequence continues at coordinate 11,539,267 of NC_081152.1, forward strand.
GAGGAGGCTTCCTTATCCTCTTCAATGGAACCTGTTCATTTCAGTAGGTGAGGAGTGAAACATGAGTTTTTAAAGAGACACTAACAAGACTAAATGTGTTTATGCTGAGTATATAAGGGATGGTAATGCTGCAGCCCCCGTAAGTTCCCCTCTCTCCTCTCTCAGTTGCGTCCTCAGTGGGCAGTTATGCAGTGACTCGCCGGGAAAGTCAGAAATGCTCAGATCTCTGGATGTTGCTGGAAACAGGAAAAATCCCAGACAGATCTCCACAACTGCGTGAGTACAACAATCTGCTCACTTCAACAATCTGCTAACTTCTTTTTACGGAACCATATTGGAAAATTAAGAAAAAGGTTGGTTTATTAAAGTCTTTTACTGATTTAGTGATTTATTTATCAATATTTCATCCTGGGTCCTTCCTATTCAAACAGATATAGCTACAGCAGCTCTGCTCTTCAGTTGTGTTAAATGAAATGAAGACACATTGTAGACTTCTGTGCCTAACATGTCATTTTCTCTGTGTTTGTTTCAGAGCCAAAACCAGAAGAATCGAAGACACCTGGGGAAACAAAATATGGTGATGTGATGGACTGAACATGGTCACAAAACAAAACGTGTATGCTGTATATAATTGAATCTTCCCAGAAAATTTACTATGCTGATGATAAACTGTTTATTTCTGACCATAAAAATAAGAGACTCCTGAATTTTTATTTCTTTAATATACTTCATTGAAGATTATTTTTTCATTTAAGATCATTTATTTAAGTGTGTGGTGCTTTTCAATTTCACAGACTCGGAGGTCAGGAATTATTTACATTTAAGGAATTATCTGTATTACTGTAGTGGCTGTTTGTCAAAAAAGTCAAACCAAAGCTGTGGTACATAAATGATCAAGTGACATTTTTGCATCCCTAATCTAATGTATGTTTCAAAATCATTATCCTGTTTTCAGGGCAAGAGGCAGTGAGTCAGTCACCCATACTTCAGCTATAGGATTAGAGCTGCCACTGTATGCATACCAGTTATATATAACTACCAGTATTTCATATTCTCGTACCAGGTCGCTGGACGGGACTGCCAGTGGTTTCAGTGGAGCAAATATAATCCAACAAAAACTCAGAAAAATGTAAGTAAATGCCTATTTCCATCTATCCATCCATCCACTGTCTACTGCTTTATTCTCCACATGAGGGTCGCGGATGCTTATTTCAACACTGCTCAATATAATGACCATGAATACAAGCATGGCAGACATGTCCAGGTGCAAAACTCATCCCTTCCCAAAGACGAGACAAAAAACAACATTTATTTGAATGCATGTGTTTTCCACAAAATAAATAAATATGACTACGCTCTGCTGTTTGCGTGGCTGAACTAGTTTGTACAATAAGGTTTTAGAAACATAAATTCTGCACCATGCAGTGCAGGCCACTGAAACAATAGAGTCTTTCAAGCGTACTTTACCACCTTGAATGAATGAACTGACCAAAGTCCAGGCAAAGAACAAGTCAAAGGAATTCTGAGAGCTCACAAGCTCACACTGGAGAGTGAAGAATGGAGGGGATTTCTCATAGTAAAGGAAATGTGAATAAGAGACGATTTTGACTTTGGCTTAAGATATATTTCTTCTTTCCACTTCTCTGCAGTGTGATTCTATCCCTCTTTTGCTTCCTCTCACTCTCGTCCTCCCCCTGACTGTCATTCAAATGATTTAACACCTCCTGGATTTGCAGGATTTGAAGTCTCTTTCTGTGGAAAAAAGGGCTTCATGAATTGAATAAGCTCTCAGATCCTTTGTCACATGCACATTGATGCAGCTGAAGGGAAAGACTTAGAGGGAAACGGCGTGCAAACGGGAGAAAATGAGAGAAAAGACTGAGTGTGTTTCATGACGGAAATATCTGGGAACTGGAGCTGAAGTAATACGAACAAGTGACCAGTGATACGAACAAGACCATTGCTGGGATGATTAGCGACCACTTGGCATGGTTATTTAATCCTATCTCAGATAGAGATGGTGTGTGGGTGTATGTGCGTGGCAGCATGAGAAAGAGAGAACAGCGGTGCAAGAGAGTGTGCATTTGTCTGACACTGTTAGTTAAAAGATCACACCGAGCTGAGCTGTAACTGGACTGTGTGTGTGTTCTTGTATTTGTTGCTTTGTGAGGACAAAAACAATTGTATAAACCATACGGAGTGAGGACATTTTGGGAAAGTGAGCACATGTTGGCTGGTCCTCACATCTTTAAAGGGCCTTTTTGGTGTTCAGACTTGGTTTTAGGATTAGGGTTAGGCACTCAGTTGTGATGGTTAAGGTCAGGGCTAATGCTTTGTTTAGTCGGTCCAAAGAATGGAAATCAGTGCAGTGTCCTCAGAAGAATAGCTGCAAAAACCTGTGCGTGTGTGTTTCTCCCCTTTCCCTCACGGTTAGCCTTTCTTTGCTCATATAACAATCGAGCCTGAAATACTGTCAAAGTCTAAAAAAAGTCAGATAACAAACTCGGTTGGAACAAACAAAACCACGCCTGTGCAACAATCTATTCTCTGAACATGTATTATTAGGTATTTGAGCATATGAGCCTGCTCTCTAGCCCAAAGTCAAAATCATTGAGTTAACAACTGGTGTGTGAGTGACAGTCAAAGGGAGGGGCACATGTGTTTGCTTTGGGGATTGATTATTTCACTGATTCTGTGTTCTGTTTTCCAGCCTCTGTACAGTGGGACTGATAAACATGCAGGCAAGGACATTACAGGGAGTCCTTTGTGACAGAGTGACAGTATCTTCATCATTCATCACTGCGTACGTTGGTGCTCGCGATGATGGGATGGGCGAGTTCATGTCTGAGCAGGCCACAGATAAACACGGGCCTGTGCAGTGACTGGAAGTTTCGCTTCATGACTCATCGTTGAAAAGGGAGAAACAGAAAAAAGTGCCACTGATGTGTGAGAAATGGCTGCAATTTGTTTTGACTGTGCATGTGGGGTAGGATTTGAATTGTGAGCAGGGTGTGAATTCAGAGCAAAGGGTCAGGAACACAGGTCAGGGCTATTTTTGAAAAGTGTGACCAGATCAATAATTATCTTAAAATGTATTGATTGTTATTATTATTATTATTATTATAATAGGTTAGGGTTTGTTTTTAGGTACAACATTTTCACCTCAGCACATTATCTTTAATTCCAGCATAAAATTATACAGTATATGTATAACACAATATGTTAAAAAGGTCATTGCATTTTCTTTTTAATGTAACCTTTATTTATACAGGTCATCCCATTGAGACACAGTGATTCATGTCAAGAACAACATAACAGTATAACACAGAATTACAGACAACTCAACAAACAAATTAAAATACTAGAACCAGCAGCAAATTCCCAAATATGTCTTCTCCAGTGACAATAATTTTTAAATCCTCTCAGGGAATCAGGCTAGACAACCCGAGGGGCAGAGTTGGAAAATGCCTTTTTGCCAAGCTCTGTGCGGACAGACAGTAAAAGTGAACTAAGTTATGTGTTACTGCGTAACATGTAGGAGGATAAATATGTGGGCAGCAGGCCTAGGATAGATTTTTTTTTAAATGAAACCGTACCAATGCAAGAGTTTGTGCATGGACAATGATGACCAGCGGATACATATGGCAACTCTATAGTCCTATCAAGCCACTTGATATGACAGACTAGCAATAAATCAATAACATGGAAAAGGCCACACAGTGGAGCTTGTGGCTTCCACTGTTGCCTCATAGCAAGAAGGTTGCTGGTTTCCTCCAATGTGTCCAAAAAACATAGTTATTCATCTCTGTATGTTGACCCCGTGATGGACATAACACTGCATCATGTTTAGATCATGTTGCAGTTCAATTGTTGTTTAAATACATTTAAATAAACATGAATACATGAAAATGAAAAATGTCTTTCGGCAACCTTTAGGATGAAAAGAGCCATTATAAATACCACCTAAGCTGCAGCCGCAAAACCTATTTGACCCATTAAATAAAAATAATAATACGTGTAAAGGTTTTACTAGGATAAAGCGATGGATGGATAAAAGAACCGTAGTTTTAGTGCTGTTTATGCCCAACCTTTTATAAAGTGCAGAAAAAAAAGTGTCACAGGTTGCAGACCCTTGCTTTAGGCAAACTGTGTTTGTTTGAGGATAAACTTTGAGAAATCTTGGCCCTTTTCCTTTCATCACACAGTCAAAAAGTTGAGGTGAAACAAAGGGATTGCGTGTGTTAGTGGGCGGAGCCTGTAAGGTGATAGTTAATGCAGCTTTTTCTCATTAAGGGAGGAGGTGGTGCTGTGTATTAAAATGCCCAGTCTTTATGAATATTAACGTCTCTGAGCAGCGTCACTCATAACAAAAGCACAACTCAAACTGGACTCTACCTCAGCTCTCCGCCAATCAGCGCTGAGCTCGTGCACACCGCGGCCAATGGCTGCTACCGGGACACTCGCGCACAGCCGTTTGAAGGGCGGTCCTCCGCAAAAGAAGGAAAAGTGGAAAAGTATGCAGCAGCTGCAGCGAGAGGAGAGAGCAGGAATGTGTGTGTGTAAGGTAGACTCCCGAAACTTTGAAACTTAGACGTTTTAAAAATAAGCTTTTAGATGTGTTTTTCCTCTCTGGACTGTGGGGAACACTTATTTATTCACGTACTATTACTGTACACGCTCATATTTACGTTTACATTAAGTTAACCTACTTGTGTTCTAGTGTTTTGAGTGATTGGTTCGGTTCCTCCATGGCTTTGATAGCGACTGACCGCGGGTGCAAACTGAACGGTACGTCGGCGATTTACGGCAGAACTGGGACGAGAAAAGAAGCCTTTCTGGGCAAAACGGAGAGTTTTAGAAGTGCCAAAATGCAGCCAAAGGGGACGGAGTACTCAACACATGGCCTACCCAAAGCTTTCCTCCACAGTCTGAGGACACTGTTTGACATTTTGGATGATGCTGGACGAGGCTTTGTGCACATTTCGGAGATTGAGAGCCGCTGGCAGGGCGCAGACACCCGGGACCTGCCCGGCGGGGTGCTGGGCTGCCTCAGGAGGGTCACCCCGCCGCATGGCTGCCTCACCTTTGAGCGGTTTGTTGCGGGCCTGCGGTACTCCATGCTCAACCCGGAGAACAACTCCCACTTCAAAGCAGAGGCTGCTGAGAACCCGCAACAGAAACCCGCACCACTTTCCGCATGTGGTGGCGGGACCCGGGTTGAGATCAAGGTCCGTCCCTTGGGTCCGAGTAATGTTTCCAACACCCAGCAGCAGCAGCAGAACCGGGCGTCTTCGCTCCAGAGCCGGGTCAGGCCGGAGGAGGGGCCCGGGTTCCCCGCATGTGGACCTGCGAGGTACAACAACGCGGGCTTTGAGAGGTCCGGACGGAGTTTGGAGCGGATTCCCATACTACCGGAGGGAGGATGTTTCAGGGCCGACCAGAACCATGCTACTAAACCGACACAGCCTCAGCAGGGACGGGTCAGGTCCTCTGAGTCGCTTGCTCTGGAGTCACCGCCGAACCAAGCACCAGGTAAGTGGGACAAAAAGTATTTAAAAAAACATTTTTAAATAGTTTAGATTCCCTGGTGGTACAAACATTTTCTACACGTTTAAAGGGCTTGGACAGGATGATTTTGTTATGATTTCGATATGTGTTGCATTTCGAAAGTATTGACAATTTCCATTTTATTTTCCTCCTTAAACCTAAAATTGAGCAATGCCTTTCTTGAGACAATAACCCCTAATCAGTTGGTCATTTATCTAAATGGAATGGGACTGTAGTTCATAACATGTAACACAATATTACCTATATTTAGAATGGCAATGGCAAGATATATGAATAATAATGCATTTTGTATGTGGTATACTATACTCATCTATTATTTCATTTACATGTGTGAGTCGTTGAAAACATTTGGAGAGAGTTGAATTCTTATGAATTTGGTCCACCATGTTCCTCAGGCTTGTATTATAATTAATTTGGATGCTGTGATTCATGTGGTACACACACAGGTGCACAGTGTTTGCATTGTGTTTTATTATTTCTTTATAGTTTATTATTATATTACACGTTATTAGTTCATAACATGTTCACTTGGGTTGAATGACATGTAGAAGACTTGCACGATTATGATTTGGTTTGAATTGGCATAAAATATTGAACAATCAAATAAAGAACAATGTGCTCAGGCATCACTATCATGTCATGTTATCTCAAACAGGCCTGTTTCAGACCCTCTGCTCCAGGCCCTCTGCTCCATGGGTGTCCAGATAAATAATTGCTCTTGTTAACAGCAGGTCAGGTCAGAGTTCATGTCAGAAATTCCTTCAGAGATTTATCCACCTTGATGATCTGGCTTGTGGGGTAAGGGCAGATTTGTCTCTGCCACGGAGCACTGAGTGGGGAACAGGCACTGGTCAGGTGTAATTCATGTTCATGTGTTCACTTATTACCTATACGCACACATACACACACACAGAGTTGTTCTGAGTTTACATGATCTTTATGTCTGGAGCTATAAGAGCAATGCTCCCTGTTGAGCCCTCTGGGCTTTCACTGCTCATGCCACTTGCATTAAGGACACTGTTGAGTTTTCACACAGTCAGAGAGATGGAGAAATAAATGGATAAATACAGAGTTGAAAGACCAAAGGAAAAGTTCTCATATTTTTCTGTGCCATTTGGTTTGAAGAAGTGTGTGGTTTGACCTAAGGGAATATTAATGCTTCTGTATAAGGGCTGCAACAAGCATTCGATTAATTGATTATTAATCGCTTACTAAATTAATCGTCAACTATTTTGATAATCCATGTATCTGAGTTTTTTCTGATTTCTTTTCTCCATGTGACCTCCTTAAATCATTAAAACCAGTTGATCTTGGTATGAAAAAACAAGACCTTCAAGCACATCATCATGCTGAGGTTTGGGAAACACTAATCAACATTTTCCCACATTTTGTGACATTTTTTGACCAAACAAGTGCTTGATTAATTGAGAAAATAATTGACAGATTAATCGCTTATGAAAATAATCGATTAACCCCTAAAATGACTGTGCACACTGTGACGTCTTTAAAGATTTTGGATGAATCGCAGAGTCTGTGAGTCAGATTTGATCACGTAGCACCAGTGGCCAACCTCACTAAAGATCTCATGGCTAAATGGAAGCAAAAACTCTCTTGTTGTAGTAGGAGTATGCATTAATGTCACAGATATGTACTAATGTCTATAGTTTTGTAATGCTCTTCTCAGCAGTTAAATTTTGGTGTTATGTTAATGTGTCTGTACACTTGTGGTGCAAAGAGACAGACAAACAGACCAGCAGTTTCCATGGTGTAATCTCTCACATGCAGCCAAACCCTGCTGGATTAGGCCAGATTACAGCAGAAAGGCCAGAGCTCCGCTCACCGAATCAAAGCAGCAAAACCTCCCAAACACCCTGGACATCACCACACTTTTCTAACTCTTGTTGCCAAGTTTTCACTTTGAATTTGGACAGCTAAGGGACACATATAAATGTACAAACTCCACACACAGGAGCAGAGATTTAAGAAGAGTTGAAGTTTACTGGGGCACTTGACTGTATCGCCTCTTTGGAATAAGGGGAAATTATGTCAGAGTTTGGTTTCACAGCTCATTCTTGGACACGACCGCTGACACAACAATCGCACCACAGGATCCATTACTATTGAACTTTTCAACATTTCACATGGTTTTCATGTCAATTTTCTGCTTGTAAAAGGTAATAATATTGCTAAAGGAGATGGAAATGTTAACATGAATTTAAAGAATCACCCCCGTTGTGACCAGCAGGAATAAAAGCATTTTCTTATGTCTCTGTCTGATCACGACAAGATCAAGATAGGCAATATGTCTTTATTTCCACTTTGTGGTTCAACGCTGGGTATCTCACACAGAGCAAGTTTAACAAAGCTATGTCAGTATATGTCATCTGTCATCACTGCATTGTAGTTCAGTATGTGTCTTCTAGAGTACAGCTCCCTCCTGTGGCAAACCGTGTTAACACAAATGCATTTCAGCTCAACTTTACATTTTATTTTCCTGGAGTTTCTGGTCTTCTTTAACGTCTGTCTCTAGAATTTGGAGTTCAGTACTATTTGTTTTACATTTGTTGATTTAAAAAAATTCACAAAATGTGTGAATATGAATTTAAAATTTTGACAGTGTCTTTTAAACATTGTTTTCTTCATAACTGTTATAGTGGTCAGGAGTAGGGCTGCAATTAGTGATGATAGATATTTCAATTATTATTATTTTTCTTTTTACAGTTAATTGATTAGTTGGGTCCATTAAACATCAGACAATTGTAAAAAATGTGTGTGTGGTAATGGTGTTTTCCAAACCTCACTGTGACACCCTCAAATGTCTTTGTTTTGTCTAAGGAGAGAAATAGTGTTTACAGTAAGGAGCAAACAAAAAAGTTGGCAAAAATACAATACTAATTGTAACTGTAGCCCGGCGTGTAATATGTTCCAAGATGCATGTTTGAACAAGTTAAACTGTCATAATTTCGTGAAGGATTGTGTCTGTAATCCCTACACTGTTATTCCAGTCATGTTCAGCAGGCGTTAAACAAACATGCAGGGATTGCAGTGAGTAATTCCAGACGACAGTGTTGTGTCGAAATCGATTTAAAGTGTGTTTGTTTCTCCGCAGGTGTTGTAAAATCAGGTTTACCAAGATCTCAGAGTGAATCTGCAACTGGGTTTACCGGCGGATCCAGGAGACACGGGCGGAGTCGGGACGAGCAGAGGCGGCATACCATATCCAACGGAGTGGATTATGGAATGGTTGGTATCCTGCATACACACATACAGGTTTGCACAGCTATTCTTCTGAGGACACAGCATTGACACTCATTCACGTAGACGGCCCAAACAAAGCCTTAAACTTACCTTAACCTAACCTACCTACAATTCAAAGTTAAGCCTTGAACTAACCAGTTCCTCAGAAATTAGGTTCTGTCTCATTAAGAACTGGTTTTGGGCTGCATGAGGACTTCTGGTCCTGACAAGGTCAGTGTTTATGCCAGAAATGGTCCTTACGGGAAAACAAATACAAGTAGACGCGCACACACATCTCAGCATAAAAGTAATATTAATATTTATATAATTTTATATTGCACTATTTAAGCTTTAGTAGAAAATACAAAAAAAATACATCAAACCCCAGGACTACAACTTGTAGAGCTGAGACTTTTAATAGATGTATCTACTTGAATAAAATGGTTACCCTTTGGTCTTAATAATCAATAATTGATCTGCTTCTTTGGATTTGATAACTTTATGATCATTTGAATAACGTTGAGTTATGGACTGTTGCTTGGACAAGGTGTCCCAGGACAGGTCACCTTTGACTCTGAGATATTGTGCTGTGCCTTTCCTTGGTGTGACGAGTTAATCACTGATGAAAATAGTCATTAGTTTGAGACATTCTGTAACTCTGTGGAAAGGAGTGACTTGACTTGAGTCCACCAAGTAACTTTTAGCTTAGTTTTTATTTTTTGTTGTGTTGATTTGCAGTGCTAAAACATTGGGGGTGACAGAACTTGATGATTTTCTGTACAATATATTAGGTACATTGCAGACCACGAAGGAATGGACATTCAGAAATATACTGTATATAGTTAATAAAGAACTGGGAAAATGCTTTTCAGTGGAGGCTTTACTCCATTTGTTTTCAGTTGGCCCCCTCACGTCCCTCCCATCCCTGTATTACCCCTTCCTTCCCCCTCACTTCCCCCTCACTCTGCCCCTCCCACCTCTAGCCCTGAGCCCATGCCTCCTCTCACTCCCCGTCTCTTCCTCTGCCTCACCATATCTCATTCTCTCCAGCTCGCCTCCTCTCCCTCCTTCTCTCCCCGCTTGTGTCGCCGTCACCGTCTTTCTTCTCCCCTTGGCCTCTGTGTCAGAGCAGGCTCATTGACCGACTCCCCTCCTTCTCCCACCCTCCCTGCCTCTGTCCTCCTCCCCCCCCCCCCTTCCCTCTGTCCCTCCCACCGCCCAGGCCAACTAGGCCCACTGCTGCCCCGATGGTAGTGAGCCGGGTCGGGCCCCAGGGCCGAGTAGAAGTAGAGGACTCGTTTGGTCGGCCCGGAGCAGCCTGGACAGCTGTGTGGGCAGCCTACACCACTGTCTTCATCCCACTCAGTAGTAGTCTTTACAGCAGCAAGGCCCTGCACTTCTTCCTCTGGGTGAGTAGGACGAGAGGGGGAGAAGTTGAAGAGAGGTCGAGAAAGACTCATTTGGTCTTGGAGACGCTGCTGTAGTGAGGGACTTTCAGGATTTGTCTGTGTGTGATGATCCAGGGTTAATCCGTCTGTGTTAAGAGACACATTTGTGTTAATTGTTGAGTTGCAGGGTGTGGACTTGTGCTGGAATGAGATTTGATTTGAGAAAACTTAATCAAGAACAGTGTTTTGCTCATGTGTCAAACAAGAGTTGGAATTTGCTACATTTTTGTGTTCTATTACTGTGAGTTGAGTAACTGCATACTGTGTGAACTGTTTGTTAGCCTGTTATTAATTAGTATACAGATTGAATGGGTATTTTTCATAAAACTGGAACATATAAAAAACATTTAATTCATTTAAGCTGCTTACATGCAAGAGAGCTTTGTGTTTTGTGAAGAATTCCAACCTTTTTCTGGTTTTAATTTACTGCTTCTTATTCTAATGCTAAATTACATTTCTTTCTCTTCTTTTTTTATTGTAGTTTGGCCTAAATTGAGATTTTCAAGACATCACCTCGGCATTTCTTATTCTTTCCTGACATTTTCAATGCTAAAAAATAAAACCAAAATATTTGTCATCTGCAGCCTAAAAACTGTCCTGCAGTTTCATGCATTTGCTTTGTTGCCTCTCACCTGCTGTTGTATTGCTGGGCTCTGTATATATGCATTTGAAAGGCTTGTGTTGTTCTTTGTGAGTTTTTCTTGTTAAACAGATTGTGCTGTGGGCGTCATGTTATTGTCCATGTGTCGCTGCACATGCTCAGCTAACAGAGCGCAGGCAAACAGACACGCTCAGAATTTTCCATAACCTTTCAGCCATTTGTAACTCCTCTGCCTCTCTCTGTTTACTTTCTCTTCTCTTCTTTTTTTTACACAGTGGGTTTTCTTGCCTGTGGACCTCTGCACATTTATGCAGCCTGACATTGGGTCATGCTTCATTCCAGACATGGACCCCTGACCCCCCCCCCCCCCCCCCCCCTCTCTAAAAGCCCCTTCTCTCACTCCATCTGTTTGCTCTCTCTCTCTCTTTCTCTCATCGGGTTTTTGGAGTTAAATTTAGGTTTAATGTTGTTGTCATCTAGATAGTTTGTATCCTGGGCTATGAGCGATGAACACTGGTATGCTCTGAGCTACATGTGGGATGTAGGGATGGAGTGATGGTTGGAAAGAGGGATGACACACCAGGTGGCTGAATGCCAGCAATGAGGCCTGCACTGTGGCAGTGTGTCACATAGACAGCATGGTCAGCACAACTCGCACACACACACTAGGGTGGCCATAGTTGAAGTGGGTCCGCTGTTTACCCCATTCTTAGGTTGCTGTGCTGTTGCCATGACGCTGGACTGATTGCTCCTCTGAACATTGTTCATGATGGGAGTGAGTGCAGCACAATTGGTACGGCACCATTGTCTCCAGCAGCACAAAAGAGTTTGCTGCAGATGCCCTCATGGAAACATGTGCGCCTGTCTGCCATGCAGACTGCTGGCAGCAGCAGAGTATCAATGATTAGATTTACTCTTAATAGAAATCTGAACACTCTCCCAGCAACGGCAGGGGGAAATGTATTGTGTCGGGTCTCTGTGGAATCCAGTGTTGTCTGTTCTTAATAGAAATGTTTCTTCTTCTTCTTCTCCTCCTCCTCATCCCACAATTTCACTCCATTCCCGTCTCCGCTTTTCATTCCCCTACTACCCTTTTTAACTTTCAACTCACACAGCTGAAGCAAATGAAAGAGCTGGAGCAGGAGAAGGACACGCTGCTGGCAGGCCTGGAGGTGGTGGAGCGGGCCAGAGACTGGTACCAGGGCCAAATCCACAATGTCGCAGAGAAACAGCGGCAGGTCGGCCAGAGCTCCCACTGCACAGTGAGTTCAAGACTGGTCTGAAACGGCCGCAGCTAAGAATATTAACTGTTGGAGGTGCAACCTGCTTTCATGTGTTTTTTTTTTTTTTTATTATCGGATACAAAAGTTTCGTCGTCTAGATTTAAAATACCCATGATGAGAAATGTGATGTGGAGGCAACAGTAAGAATTTGATTGATTTGGATTCAGCTTCCTCTCATTGACTGTCTAAGCCTTTTTTTAGTTGGCTTCACTTCAGTTTCTCACAGAGGCGTTCTGGGAAATGTAGTGTGTTGTATAGAAACTAAACATGAGGCAGGTTAAAGGGAGCTTGATCTTTCCAAATACTACCTTCTAACTGCTTTTCCTTTTGGCTATTTGTGTCATTGTCATCCTCAAACTTCAATGTTGGATTCATTTAGTCTCAATGCTTTCTCCTGTTAGGAGTTCTTCACAGAAACCAACCAGAGTCGCATGAATGTTCTCATTCCCAAACTGCAAGAAGTCAACCACAGCATTAATGAACTTATTTCCTGCACTGGGGTGGTAAGTGGGAACTTTCATATAATTGTTTTATATGTGTAGTAGTTCATAGGGGGGATTGTACAATAGTTTGATCAATTATGGGAAAAACAAAAGTTGTATGTACCACACTAAACATGTCTGTCTATGAGAGGAAAACTGTATTTTTTTGTTGCTTTAAAATGTCCTTAATCTAAAAGGAAAATGCAGAATATGATTCTCAAAATAATGTTCAAGGAAAACAACTGCCTGTGAAAGAGTCAAAGAAAGTTGGTTTTTATTACATATATCATTTACAGGACTCCCGAACAATACAATGAAAAATATCTGGTTGTTGGTGTTACATGTATTACATGTTCCTCTTTCTCAGCAGTCATTTCCTCCCAGTGGTGCTCCGACAGCAACACTCTCAGGGGGCTCCCAGCCTCCAGCTCCTCCACAAGCCATGCATAGGCTGAAGGACCAGAACCGACTCCTCACTCAGGTTAGACACCAACAACAAACCCCTGATAGATAGAAATCCCAGTAGCCTGCAGGAGCATGTGCGATACTTACTCGATTTTCTTCTGTATTCATAAAGGAGGTGACGGAGAAGAGCGAACGCATCGCCCAGCTGGAACAGGAGAAATCAGCTTTGATAAAACAGCTTTTCGAGGCTCGAGCCCGCAGTGCACAGGACACCAGCACCATGGACTCTACCTTCATCTGAACCAATTACACTCCACAGCCTAATATGGCGGTCGTAATGTCCTAACGGTGACATATCCACACTGGTGTGGAGCCAACGCTCCTAAAACTGAGGTTGAGTCTTCCTCTTTACCCAACTGACCTCTCATGGCAGTGACGCACCTTCAGCCATGAAACGCCATAACCCGTGACTGCAACATGTCACCACTGCTAAACCCTGAACAAAACAATGCACTACCTAGACGTGAACACTCCCGAAAAGACTTGACCCAAGAGTCGAAAGGCTTTTTACTTGATGCCTTCCCACTCCATGCACACACACCATGCTGAAAAGACTGCAACACTATCAAAACAAAAAACTGAAATCCCCTCACTCCTTTTGTTTTTGCAGCATCTGCAAAATCACCCACACTCATGCCCCACAGACATTGATTTTCTTCTGCTGCTTCACCACACAGGCAGCATCAAATACTTAACTTTAACTTTGTGAGTTCCACAAAGGAACAGGGTGATAGAGAAATGTTTTTTGATGAAATTATAATTCTTCCTACAATTTAAAATGTAAACATGAGCTGCATCAACATGCCGTGACCTGATCAGTTATAGTTTTGTTTAAAATGATTTAAGTTCGGTACATGACTGCAGTCACTATGAGGTACTTTCTAACTCCAGTCATTCAGTATTCTCTTCCTTTTAATGAATGTTATTAATGTTTTCCTGATATTCACTTTTTGGGGTTTGGGGTATTTAAATTCAAGCACAGAAAGGAATAGCTGAGAATGATCTCTCTGTGTATTTTTTTTAACATTATGTTAAAATCTTACAGGAGAAGATGGCAGGAAGATGAGAGAAGTTTGCACGTAGGAGAGAGCTGAGGAGGACAATGTCGACCGCGAATGAGTCGGAAATGTGTGGGAGAGGTTCTGATATGTCGGGGAAACAAAAGAAAAACAAATAATAACAAAAAAATAACATCTAGTTGTACATCTAGTGTCTTTACAGAGGATTCTTTGCATGGATTCTTTTTTTTTATCTATAAAATATTTTTATTTTGAAGTGATTTGTGTTTGAAACGAGGATGTTAAATGTTAGCACATATGTAAAAACCCCAGTTTGTCCCTCTAAGTGTGACTTTTTACCAGGTTAAGCCTGGAAACCTTTTACTTTAGACTAAAGTAGAAAAAAAATAATTTCATCATCCACAAGTTTACATGTGAAATATTTACTCCAGTGGGTGGTGGTAGAGAGAAAAAAAGCATTGTAGCTTTATAATGGATCTGTATGTTTCCGCTGGGATGTCCGCACATAACATAGTTATATACTGTTGATGTATGTTTCCCCACTTATGATTGTACGTTTCTTGCTGCTCAAACTACATTCTGTGAGAGTGAAACTCTTCCTAGAGTAAAAAAATAAATAAATACAGCCAATTTTGTCTTTTTATAGTCTGTAGCTTTATAAAAAGGTGCTACATGTAAGAAATGTATTATATTGGGACATAAAATGATCGTAATCCGAGATAAAGGAGACATGTAAAAATGAAATCCTGGTTTCACTAGTAATGGTGCAGCCTGGATATTCACAGGATGAACATTCATTTGCAAGCTGCAAAGTCGGTTTATGCTTTGGTTTGGGCCACTGTGCCACCCACTACCACCTACTTAATGATGCAGCTTGTAGCGCTCTACACTCTAAAAGACCTCACTACCCCTCTCAAAACATCTCAACCTGATGAGAAGATAAACAAGGGTCTGCAGTGGAGAAGAGTTAAAGACAGATCTTTTGTCATTTAGAAGTCCACCAAAGAGTTTGGTACTTGGCGGGTTTTGGCTACTTTCCAAAGACCCCGTTCACCAAGTCCCAGCCCGAGGACAGATATCTTCTCCTGGGAGACTTCTGAGCAGGGGTGGAGGAAGAGCGAGTGAGCAGGGTGGTAGGCCTCTGGTAGCAGGGAGCATGGACAAAATTGGGAGAGCACATTGCAGCGCAGGTCTCTGGTTCCTAGTGCAAGCGGCCTATGATGCCCTGCAAAGCCCAGCAAACTTCCATGTCTGGGGGGGGGAAGAGAGTCCCCTTCCTGGCCACTTTGCTCTGGAAGAGGCTCATTAGAACATCTCCTCAGCAGCTGCCCTAAGGCTCTTGCAGATGGTCGCTATCGGTGACACCATGACCAGGTGCTTGAGTCAGTTGCTGAGGGCTTAGCAAACAACACCACACCCCAAAGAAGGCAGTCGCCTTCATTAAAGCTGGAGAGAAACCCAGAGAATGGGTAAAAGTAAACAGGCCTCTTCCACACAGCCGCCGACCGGCAGCTGCAGGCTGACCTGGGAAAGTGGCTGAAGTTCCCACAGCACGCTGCTACAACATCACTCCGGCCAGACATAATCACCTCTGAGGCCTCAAAACAGCTGATCACGCTGGAACTGACATTCCCCCGGGCAGAGCGTATCGAGGAAGCCAATGGGAGGAAACGTGCTAAATATCACAAACTGGTGGAGGAGTGTAGGGAAGAAGAGGACCATTCGATCTGCAAGTGAAGCTGCAGAGAAAACCATTAGGTGGCTTTGGTTGAAGAGGGCTGATCCGTGGGTTCCGAGTTGGGGCCTGACCAACCTGATGACCCCCGGATACATCACTGTGCACATCCCCGTGCATCCAGGAGATGTTTTTTGAATTGACTGGTGTCCAATTAATAATTAATCGCTGCATGTTTTTGCACAGTGGGAGGAAACCTGGAGTACCAGGGGAAAACCCATGTGCACACAGGGAGAACATGGAAACTCCGTACAGAAAGACCCTCGGAGGAACCAGGACAGCAAGACGGTCACAACGAGCCACTACAGTGTAATTTGGCCCAAACTGGATGACATCTTTAGCTGAGGCAGGACATCCAAATTTGCCATTTGGCCCCAGCAACACCGTTCGATGACATCCTACAATTTTCACACCACAACATCATCAAGGTCAGAAGGCTGTTCTCACCAAATGTGAGGTTGGTCTGATCCATCTGGTGGAAAATGCAGCAATGGGAGCAGGTGACGCTATAACTTTAGCCAATGTTTGCACATGACTGTCTTCAAATCAAGACCCTTGACAAACATGCCAGTTTCCTCCCATGATCTGCAACATCCATCCATCCATCTGGGATCGCGTGGACCTGGAGTAACACAGGACGAGTTTGATCAAAGTCTCATTAAACAACAGCTGAACAAGACTGTGAATACTTTGTAATACCTTTCTTTTTCTGGAATGCAGATACTGATGCTGTGCGACGCTCTTCTCCTTCACAGGAACCTGACACCGAGACAAACAGGTTGACAGACACATGTAAACAAACGGGTCGAGTTTCAACCGGTGGCAACGTTAAGCTGCTCAAACACTCGCATCCCAATTGTACTGTAACATTAATCCTGATCTGTTCGTTGCTGCTACTGATGCTTAAAAGTTCATAAATCGCAGGTGACACATATACCAGTAACTGGTTGATGTTGAAGTGTAATGCAGTCAAATTCAAACCCACTGACAAACATCACACCGTGATACTTGTCGACCTTGTGTAACATGTTACTCATCATTACACCGAATTGAATCAGAAGCGATTTTATGGACTGTTGCATCAGTTGTTTACTGACGATTTTCCGTCAGCCACCAATGGTTTGTTGCATCATTGCCAATCGGTGTGAATGGATGATGGCTTGCTGTGACACGTACTCAACACAAACCTTAATACTTTTTTTTTTTTACTCCCCCCCCTTAAATCGCTTTTACACTTTTACGTCATTGTTTTCCTTAATGTTTCATAATTATTGAATTTGCTAAATTTCAGGAAGGAATGATGACTGTGCAAGGGTCCTAACAAAACACTTCTCGTCATCCACGGGGGAGATCTTCAGCTTCAACACCCTTACCTGTGATTGGATGATCAGATAGAGCAGGATCCCTGAAGAGTTGGGTCATTTTTTCAAAATGTGTTTTTTTTATTATTCTTTTTGAGGTGAGGTCTCAGTGATGCTTCACAGTGGGACAGATGTACGCAAGGATCCGGATGAGAGCGGGGACAACGGTTATTTTAGGAAGGTGCTGCGGTGTTGTGTTCAACAGGTGAGTTCAATAACTCCTGACTTCTCATCTGAATTAATAACACTGTCACTTTTAATATAGTGTGAGATCGTCAGTCCTCCTTTAAGCTGTTACCAGTATTTGTATAATAGCACAGACTTAATTAGTTTGTATGTTCTGCTGTGGACAAGGTTGTGTTTGTAGTCAAGCTGTGCATATATTGTTCATATCACCTTTTAGGTACAGAGAGAGTGGGATCTGCTGCTTCTTATAACATGTATGGCTCATGCTATGTAACAGTGACACTTATGATAATTAAGGGGAGAAGAAATGTGTTTGGTAAAAGACTAATATTAAATTAAGATGTTTCATTTATGATGTGAACTGAATAGAAATAACTAAAGCCTATGAAAACGTGTTTATGTTTTGCATCTTAAAAATGCCACAGGATTTGTTTTAATAACAGCATCAGGTTTTGTCTTTTGTCTTTGTTATTATTAGTCTTTGCTCAGCGAGATTTATTTACCAAAATGAAGGTGTGATGTCTGATATGAGTCTACTCACATATTGATGCTCAAATGTTCATGGTGATTCACATTTAAATTAACAATCCACATTGGTGCAGTTACATATTACTTAATCTGCACTAGAGAAGGGTGATATACCCTCTGACAAAAGGTTTCTCAATCTTGGTCTGGTCCACAGGACTGGATATGACTGGGTGTATATCCAATTCAATTGTTGATGAGTCAAAGTGTGGAGGTAGGCACGGTTTTGACTCAGCAGTCAGAGAGAGAGACAGGACAGATCTGGCTCAGCAGCAGCAGCAGCAGCAGCAGCAGCAGCAGCAGCAGCAGCAGCAGCAGCAGC
Source organism: Solea solea (assembly GCF_958295425.1). Taxonomy (NCBI): domain Eukaryota; kingdom Metazoa; phylum Chordata; class Actinopteri; order Pleuronectiformes; family Soleidae; genus Solea; species Solea solea. Next base: position 11,557,499 of record NC_081152.1, read on the forward strand.
AGCAGCAGCAGCAGCAGCAGCAGCAGCAGCAGCAGCAGCAGCAGCAGCAGCGAGTTGACTAATCAGCCTCTCGTTGCAGTCGTCGCTGGAGCAGGAGCAGATCTACACATGGAGTTAAACAAAACAAAAAATTAAAATCATTTAAAACTACACCTACTTGTCTGTGACGTCTGCTGGGAAAGAAAACAACACCTTCTCTTGCCATGTGGAGACATTGATTTACTGGTGGAAAATGGCACAACAGATTAAGTGCACCTTTCACATCACATCACAACATAACGTAACCTGTGTGTTTGATCGTGTCATTGTAACTAAGCCAAGGTTATTATCTTTGACCCATAACCTGCTGTATACACATCTGTCTTGAGTGAGCTGATCATAACCAGAATGTGCAGTGAAGTGTTGTCTGAATGGTTCTAATCTGTCCTGAATGTGTCCTCAGGTCGGATTACAGAACACCACATTTGGAAGAACGCAATAATGCAATCTGTCCCCAGGATGGATTAGTGACCACCACTTCAGCTAACTGCATCTGATTTGCTGAATTGTAAATTCCAAATGTAAACATACCTATTGAGCGTGGATGTTGATACCTGGTGTGAATGGAGCCTTCATGAATGTCTCTAAGAACAGAATCTGGTGTGTGTTTGTCCGACAGATCTCTACATTGGCTGGTGGTCTTGAGAATCTTAAGTTTCCCTGACGACCTTCATGGAGGTCACTCACATCAACTCCTCTGTGCTCTACATCTCTCACAGACCCGACAACTCCACTGTGGGACAGATGACAGAGTATGAGCAATGCAAAGACATGCCTGCTCTCCTCATTTGGTACCTGTGCCTTCAGGTTATCAACATGTTCCTGGGCATACCTGCCAACCTCACCGTGCTGTGGCTCATCCACAAGAACAAAGGCGAATCCTCCAGCTCAGATATCTTCATCTTTCAACTGGCGATATTAGATGTGCTCTTCTGCCTCATCCTTCCTCTTGAACTGGCCATCAAAGCCTTCCACACCACGAGCATCACCTGGTACATCCTGCGCTTCTTCTACGGCCTGAAAGACTCCTCACCGCTGTTTCTTTCCTGCATCTGCTTGGACCGGTACGTAGCTGTGGTCCACCCCATCTTCTTCACTGAGCTCAATGGCCGGCATCACAGAACAGTCCTGGCCATAGTGGTCTGGATTATCATTTTGGCCTATGCTGCTGCTAAATGTGTAGGCAACATTCCCAACTTTGACAAGGTCTTCACGGCGATGATACTTGGAGCATTTGCTTTCATGGTCTTCTGCAACATTGCCATTCTGTGGGCGCTGCGGCAGTCTGGGCCCGGCAGAGATGAGATGCACCCTGTGAAGAAGAGAGCCTTCAAAATGGTCCTCATCATCCTGGCCATCATCGTGTTCAACTACTTTCCACCTGTGGCGCTGTTCCCCTTCCAGGAATATTACTCTCCTGACGTGTTTCGATGCTATATTCACTACGTGGCCTTCGGCTTGATGGATTTCAGTAGCACCGTTCAACCGATGCTCTACCTCTCCAAGGAAAAGATGCCACAGAGCCTCAACTGCTGTCACAGCTGCACCACTCATGCAAAATAGACCAACATGAATGCACTAACATACTGCATGTAATCATGAGGTTAAATACAAGAATCACTGATTTAAATTGTCTGAATTGTCATATTTCCAAATTAAGTATCACCACTTTGAAAATGAAGTAATGAAGCACAATTTTAGCTCAACACCCTATTTGAATTAAGCATTACCACAGTTCACTTAAAGGTCCAATGCGTGAGAATTAGTGACATCTAATGGTGAGATGCCTCCACACAACAATAGTGGACTAAACAAGAAATATGTCATTCTTCATTATTTGCTTCAAAATATGGAATGCACGCTCTGTGTGGTTTGCCCACAAGACAGCAGCCTCTGTGAAGCAAGGCCATTGCCTACAATACACATTATAGACTTCTTCTAATGCTATGTTCACACCAAATGTGAATCTTCGCACCATTAGTATCTATCGCACCGTGGGATCACTTTGGTGCATTTGTGTCAATCAACCATGACGAATGGTTGCACTCTATCTCTGGACACACCTGCAGAGATAAAACCACCATCGTGTGGGGTTTCACAACACCATCCAGAGTTGGACACAACTCAGCCGTTTACTTCAGGGCGAGCAGGCGCTCAACAGCTGGGACTGAAGTCGTCAAATGATCTGCTCGTCAAGCGAAAGCATCGCTGGAAGCAGTTCTCATCCATGCAGAGCTCCTGAAGTCAGCGGTGAAACTCGCCGAGTCGCGTCCGTCTCTGGATGGTGTGGGGGTGGAGTGGCTCAGTGGTTAAGACCCTACCTTGTGTACCAAAGACATCATGGTCGCAAGTTCGATTCCACCCCTGGCTAATTGTACTTGATTCCATTGTAAGTCGCTTTGGATAAAAGCGTCTGCTAAATGACATGTAATGTAATGTAATGTGTTGTGAAACCGCACACAATGGCGGTTTCTTCTCTGCAGATGTTCCCACAAGAGATAGAGTACATATAACAACTTGTGTCCTAGAGCTCCGAGTGCAGTTACACACTTGTGTGCAAAGTATATTTGTCTTTGCCAATAAATCTTCCTAACTGAAACTGGAGGAAGTTAGAACCTCAACTCCTTCATCTCCTCTGCTTTTATCTAAAACTTTGAATTTGAACTCATGTGGCGTGTTTCACTCTTTACACAATTTATGCATAATTATACATATGATGGTGGTTAACTCGGCAACAGGACCACTAATATTTAGTTACTTCTCCACCACTCATGAACAAAAACATGGACACTTTTTGAACCCAAGCCATTTTCACTTTTCACACAAATGACACATGAACTGTACGTCATGTTATTTCTGCGTCCAGCTTTGGCTGTATGCCGTTTGTTTTTTCAGCTTCTACGTGTGTAGTGAGACACTTCATCTCCAATATAGTACATATGAGTCCCCCTATTATGTTTTCCTGTATGTAGCCTTCAACTGCTGTCAACCTGAATAAATATCAATAAAGATTCAACTTTGACTTGCTTACAGTGTGACATTAGTTTACATTTCACAAATCACACACACACAATTTAGTTTGAACCAATCCTCTTGTAGTATATGGAAAGGTAAGACACATTTTGGGCCATAAAGTGCCCACTGTGGGGACAAAGTACCTCTGTACACATACTCATGTGCGTGTGTAGTAAACAGACTTAGTTTTTCCCGATTTACCCAGGAAATAATGACAAAGACTGTGTTTTTGTACTGAAAAATGTAAACCTTTGGATTATATTCTCTCAGTAAATTCAATAAATCCTGAGTAGCGAACACTAAGTTAAAGTACACAAGGATTCAGTGGAGAGTGGAGACAACAGTTATTTTAGGAAGGTGCTGCAGTATTCTGTTGAACAGGTGAGTGTCATTGTGCATCACAAAATAACTCCTGACCCTCTGAATTAACAACACTATCAATTTTAATATTAGGTGAGGTATTCAGTTCTCTTTCAGGCCGTTGGCGTTGGTATTTTCTTTATAACAGCACAGAAAAGAAGGAAACCAAGCTATGGTTTTACTACATGTGTCATCACTGCATTTGAGTTCAGTCAAGTGTCATCTAATGTCAAAAGACTTACAGCTCCCTCATGTGGTATACAATGTCAACACAGCTCTATGTCAACTCTACTCTTTTTTTATTTTCATGTTGTTTCTGGTCTTCTTTAATGTCTGTGTATAGAATCTGGAAGTGTTCAATCCAATTTATTTTACATTTGATGATTTAAAAGGAAATCAGTTTAAGATTCCCTTCAAACATATTCACTAAATGTGTGGATATGAACCGAATCACAATCTCGCCTAGGACACCAAAGTGCTGTCAGCCACACGCTCAAACAGTTTTAAAAATGTTTCCACATTAGACTCCTCAAATTTGTTTTAAAGCCACGTCCAAACTGTCAGGAGCAACCTGACCAGAAGGGGCCAATTTGTGCTCAAACTTCTATTTTCCACGTTCTAGCTCTTGTTCTGCACACTCAAGTTCAAGTTCTGTGCTTTTCAGTCTCAATCTGCTGCTCCATTCTCATTTTATCTAACCGAAGAAGTAAGAGCTCCTTCTGCTGCTACTAAAGTATGTGCAGACACACCCTGTCCCTAAGTCTATTAAGTGCAAACATTTCAATTTGAGATTGGATATCACAATAAAACAAAACAAAAGGCCTCCAGCTCCCACTCAGTCAATTTAAATTTACAGATACATGCATCACAATTGAAATTCTCATGTGCCTGTCTGTCTCTCGCCACCCCCCAAAAAAAGAAGAAAAATGTCAAACCATGAGAGGGAGATCACATAAACGGAGTTACTCACATGTGGGATTCCATCCAGCCAGCCAACAGGAAACAAACAATCTCTTTAAAAACAAAACAAAAACAAGACTGTAGTTTGAAGAGCCGCATATTGTAGTGCAGACAAAACAATAAAAATGAGGACAGGCGAGCGAAATGCAGTCAATTAGGAAAGTCAGCCTGGAGTCGATCAGTGTTCAGTAACGTGGTGTCTGAGTGTTGTGTGTGTGTGTGTGTGTGTGTGTGTGTCTCCTCTCTCAAGTCAAACAGACAAAGAAGGACAAAAAGAGCCTCTCAGGCCTCAGGAGCAGCACGCAGGAGGAGCTGATCAGCTGTTGAGGGGCGGCCCCACTCACAAGCACACCTGAACCTAAAGGGGAGGGAGCACACACATACAGGTGTGATGGCAGAGGGAAACATATTATATCGGTTCTCTCTGTGGAATCTGTTTTTTTGTCTTCTTCATCTTCAACAATTTCACTCACATTTCCCATCCCCACTTTTCACTCTAACCCTAACAATACCATTATGTTTTAACCTTCAACTCACACAGCTGAGGCAAATGAAAGAGCAGGAGCAGGAGCAGGAGAAGGACACTCTGCTGACAGGCCTGGAGGTGGTGAAGCGGCCACAGACTTGTACCAGGGCCAAATCCACAATGTCACAGAGAGACAGCCACAGCTCCCACTGCACAGTGAGAGCAAGACTGGTCGAAAACTGCCACGGCTAAGAACTTCATGTGTTCTTTTCTACACAATACACCCACACTACAGATTCATGGTGCTTAATATTAAATGTAACTCTTTTTTTTGTCCCTGAGGGGGCAATTAAATGGCATAGAGAGCACCACATCTGTGTAGAGGTGATCAGATGTGGAGGACATCCGAGTAAGATTTTTTTTTTAACGAGAACCCTGTTTGACCAGTTGGTCACAAAATCAATAATCCATAAAATTAGCTGGTAGTCCAGGTGAAAACTGGCTATTAACTTCTCAGCAAGCTGTCTACGGCTGCATGCTGTTAAATGCGGAAGAGAAGTCGGCAAATAGGAGTCTTGCAATGGTATTAGGGGACTCCAGATGTTTGTGAATGGTGTCCACTCCTCTGCCAGCCCTGTATGCGAACTGATATGGGTTCACCAATGGATCAACAATCCTGGTGATGTGGCTTTTAACAATCTTTTCCAAAGAGTTCATCACCAGTAAGGTGAGAGCCACAGGCCTCAGATCATTGAGAACCTTTTTGGGCTCCTTCCTCAGTATGGAGATCACGGTTGAATATTTTCACTTCTGTGCTGCAGTTTATAGAAGTCTAAACAGATGATGGAATATACTCCCCAGCTGCTCAGCACAGTGTCCACCTACAGATGTTATCAGGTCCAGAGACTGTGATGAGTTTAGTCCATTTGAAGGCACTCACCACCTCCTCTCTGCTGAAGGAGAGGGTTGATTCACCAGGATGGAGTGAGGAAATAACCAGCAACACTAAGCACCTCCAGCCTCCAGCTCCTCCACAAGCCATACAGAGGCTGAAGGACCAGAACCACTTCTCACTCAGGTTCGACACCAACAACAAACCACCGATAGATAGAAATCACACTAGCCTGCAGGAGCATGTGTGATGCTTGATGAAGCAGGATGATGAACTAAACTTTGCAAGTCATTTCCTGATGCCAGTAGGTGACGTGATAACTTTGAGCCAATGTGTGAACGACTGTATTCAACTACCTTGACAAACATGGCAGTTTTCCATTTTCCTTCCCATAATCAACATCCACCCATACATCTCGATGAGTTAGATTTAAATCTTATTGAATAATACATGAAAATGTAATACCCTTCAATACCTTTGTTTCTGAAATACAGATATTACTGCTGCTTCTGTGTGTGTTTCTGCTCTAATGACACTCTTCTCCTTCACAGGAGGGAAACACCATTTCTGCTTCACCTGACACCAAGACAAACAGCTCACAGAACAGGTAAATAAACTGGGATGGATGATCAAGTTTTAACAGATGCTGTTCAAACACACACATCACAATTAGCAGCGTAAATACTGTATCCTGTTCATAGAGGACTGTACCGTAACATTAATCTTGATCTATTTGTTGCAGCGTGATTCTAAAAGTTCATAAATGGCAGATGACATAAAGAGAAATAACAGGTTCAGGTTGAAGTTTAATGAAGTCAAATTCAAACCCACTGGCAAACATCACACCGTGATACTTGGCCTTGTGTAACATGTTACTCATCATTACACGAAATTGAATCAGAAGCGATTTTCTGTTGCATCAGTTGTTTACTGACGATTTTTCGTCAGGCACCAATGGTTGGATCATTGCCAATCGGTGTGAATGGATCGTACTCAACACAAACCTTAATATTTTTCCCATTTTCTTTTTTTACTCACTTTTACACTTTGACACCATTTAAGTCATCATTTTCCTCATTGTTTCATGATTATTTAAAATGTTTTTTTAGGAAAGATAAATATACAAAGGCATTAACCTAAATATGTTGTCATCTGGGGGAGATCTTCACCTTAAACACCCTTATCTGTGATTGGATGATCAGATAGAGCAGGATCCCTGAAGTGTTGGGTCATTTTTCCAAAAGATGTTTTTTTTATTATTCTTTTTGAGGTGAAGACTCAGTGATGCTTCACAGTGGGACAGACGTACGCAAGGATTCGGTGGAGAGCGGGGACAGCGGTTATTTTAGGAAGGTGCTGCAGTGCTCTGTTGAACAGGTGAGTGTGATTTTGCAGAACAAATAACTACTGACCTCTCCATCTAAATGAATAACACTGTCAATTTTAATATAGTGGGAGATCTTCAGTCCTCTTTTAAGCTGTTACCAGTATTTTTAGAATAACACCGACTTTATTAGTTCACATGATCTGCCGCTTGTTATAACATGTATGGCTCGTGCTATGTGACAGTGACACTTGTGATAACTAAGGGGAGAAGACATTTGTTTAGTGAAAGACTAACATTAAAGTAAGAGGTTTCATTTACTGTACAAAACTGCACATTTGTTTTTACAGGTTACAGGTTTTTGTTTGTCACAAAAACGGCTTTTCTGATTGACATTGTTGAACATTAAATGTTAAAACGTGTGTTTTTCTGCCTCAGACTTTCTGTTTGCTGGTGTATTGTCACTTCCGTCCACTGCCATTAACTGTCTTGGGTTGTCAAACGTGAACATTTATTTAGCACAATGAATGATATGATGTGATAAAATTCACAATCCACATTGACTGGAGCAGTAACATAGTATTTAATCTGCACCGGAGAAGGGGGATACACAGTGTTTCTCAATCCTGGTCCTGGGGACCCGCTGCCCTGTTTTAGATGTCTCCGTGCTCCAACACACCTGATTCAAATGAACGATTTGAAGCATTTAAGCCTCTGAAAACATGCAGGGCAGTAACATAATAATAGATAATAAAAATCTCCTCTGGATTATTGTGTGTAGTATATAAATCACAAGGTTTCAATAATTTCAGATGCTGAAATGATATTTGGTCAAATAGCCAACAGTAGCCTACTAATATTCTAGCAGTATGGTTTAATAGCACAGGCACAGGCTGAAAATAAAGTTGTATAGAGCCTATATAAAATGAAGCAATGTCCACTTATGATCATCAAAGTGACTCAAAAATTCTCTTTTGAGTCAGACTAATAAAGAAATTCATTTGAATTTCAACCATTTGTTTCTGACACGCAGCTCCTTCCCATCTCCATCGTCTCATTCCATCTATTGATTTTCTGAGTTGCCTACAGCAACAAGTTCCAACAACAGGTGCAAAGGTTAATAAATGAAATTTGGAAGTAAATGTATCAACTGACTCGTCTATTATCAGGGTCAACGAATTATGTCAGATATATTATTACAGCAGAAGCTCATTGATGCAGCAGGACTTTACTCCCTCTGCCGATGGAAATAAATCCACCACATTCAGCGCTCACCACTATAATCAGATGCTGTGTAATGACATCAAGAGAGCTTCTGACACCCAAAAATATGACCGAGCTAAAACCACAAAAATTGTAAAGACCGAGTGTTATAGCACACAGGAGGTGAGTAGTTTCATGACAAGACAGATGGAGGCAACTCGTAAAGGGAACAGGTTGAGGTATGAGTGAAAAAACAAAGATACCCAACAACAACAAAAATCACCAAAAGAAAAAAAAACACTACAGCTTTAACACATGTTTGTTTTTAGTTGTGTGTCTTTAATGAATGTGACTCAATGTCCTATTCAATTTTTCTCTAGACAGCTGTAGAAGAGAGAGTGTGACAGGACAGAGCTGGCTCAGCAGCCGCAGCACCAGGTGAGTGGAGTCGCTTACCTGGAGAAAGTAGTGGCCGGAGCAAGAGAAAGAAAAAAACAACACCTTCTTTTATCATTGTGTACAGTAAAGGAAGCGCCACGTTTATTATCTTTGACCCATAACTTGTGTGTCATGCCTGGGCCTTTGACCCGTTAACACTATGAATGGTTGTAAATCTGTCCTGAATGTGTCCACAGATCTGATTACTTTCTTACACTAATCAGTGCTCCTACATTTATTTATTTGTATTTATTTGATTCCTCCTCCACAGCACAGTAACGCTGATCACCATATGATTTTTATCTTCTAATGGTGAAAACTTGATATGTTACAGCAGCGTGTGTAGTGCTTTGATTCACTCGAGCTCCTCTCGTTCAATTCTCTCTCTCTCACACACACAAACACAGCAGACACATCTGTACAATCAGACTCTTTGACAATCATCGTGTTCTTGCAAACAGTCATGACGACAGTGTATATTTGAAAGAAGAGAGGGTAAGCCAGCTTGGTCGCAGGAGACACAGCCAGGATGCAATTTAATACCAGTTGTGACCAATCCTACTTAAAGCAACTGGATAAGAATGAACGGAGCATGGATGTTGATACCAGGTCTGAATGGGACCTTTATGAATGTCTCTAACAACAGAATCTGGTGTGTGTTTGTTTGACAGATCTCTGTTTCCCAGACGACCTTTGATCGTGCCATCATGGAGGTCATTCACATCAACTCCTCTGTGCTCAACATCTCTCACAGACCAGACAACTCCACTGTTGGAGAGATGACAGTGTATGAGCGATGCAAGCACATGCCCACTATCCTCATTTGGTACCTGGGCCTTCAGTTTATCAACACGTTCCTGGGCATACCAGCCAACCTCACCGTGCTGTGGCTCATTCACAAGAACAAAGACTCCTCCTCCTCAGATATCTTCATCTTTCAACTGGCGATATTAGATGTGCTCTTCTGTCTCATCCTTCCTCTTGAACTGGCCAACAAACTCTTCCTTGACACCAGCAGCACCTGGTTCGTCCTGCGCTTCTTCTACGGCCTGAAAGACTCCTCACCGCTGTTTCTTTCCTGCATCTGCTTGGACCGGTACCTAGCGGTGGTCCACCCCATCTTCTTCACTGAGCTCAATGGCCGGCATCACAGAACAGTCCTGGCCATAGTGGTCTGGATTATCATTTTGGCCTATACCGCTGCTTATTGTGTAGGAAACATTCCCAACTTTAATAAGGTCTTTCCGGCTATGATACCAGCAGCATTTGCTTTCATGGTCTTCTGCAACATTGCCATTCTGTGGGCGCTGCGGCAGTCAGGACCCGGCAGAGATGAGATGCACCCTATGAAGAAGAGAGCCTTCAAAATGGTCCTCATCATCCTGGCCATCATAGTGTTCCACTACCTTCCACCTGTGGCGCTGTTCCCCTTCGAAGAATATTTCTCTCCTGACGTGTTTCGATGCTATATTCACTTCTTGGCCTTCGGCTTGATGGATTTCAGCAGTAGCGTTCAACCGATGCTCTACCTCTCCAAGGAAAAGATGCCACAGAGCCTCAACTGCTGTCACAGCTGCACCACTCATGCACAGTAGACGCCCATGAAAGGTTTCTATATTAAAGTTAATCTATGAATGTACTACTCACATGGTTCAATACAACAATATTTTGGATTTCTGATACATTTGTTTCACACATCACATTGTTTCAAGTAAAGTATCACCACTTTGAAAATTAACTACTTAAACACAGTTTTAGCCCAAGACCCTATTTGAACTTAGCATTACCACTGTTCACTTTCAGGTCCTAAGTGTAAGAATTAGTGACATCTAATGGTTAGATGCCTCCACATAGTGGCCATACGTGAATAGTACTTACAAAAAGCTTCATGATTGGTCCACTAGATCGCCTCGGGCGGCAGCCCCAACAGACATATCAGAGAATCAGAATCAGAATCAGAAGAGCTTTATTGCCAAGTATGATTTGCACATACAAGGAATTTGTTCTGGTGTCATTGGTGCATAACAAGCATACAAAATTAAAAAAAAAAGAAATAATAAATATATATATATATAGATATATATATTTATATATCTATATATATATAGATGTATATATATATCTATATATATATATATATATAAATATATATATATAGGAGCCATTTGGCTTAATTTGTCCACTAGGTGCCATTTTTGGTGACACAATATAATTATTTTTTTGACCGCTTTGTTTAGCTGCTGTAAGTCACGCTGTGGTGGCAAGCGATTATGTGTAGTGAGGGAGATTGTAAAAATCGATGTAAATTATGTGAAGTCTGATAAATTCCCCTATACACATAAGGCCAGTGGTTGCTTCTAAAGTGCGCCATCTAAAAGCCTTGGTATACTTCCACAAGCAGCCCACGGACCCAATGCGCTCCGTGCGCACAA